>NC_139155.1:30262430-30773958 GCF_964270905.1 Leucopleurus acutus
CTCTGCTATATTTTGGAAGAGTTTGAGAAGGATAGGTGTTAGCTCTTCTCTAAATGTTTGATAGAATTCGCCTGTAAAGCCATCTGGTCCTGGGCTTTTCTTTGTTGGAAGGTTTTTAATAACAGTTTCAATTTCAGTGCTTGTGATTGGTCTGTTCATATTTTCTATTTCTTCCTGATTCAGTCTTGGCAGGTTGTGCATTTCTAAGAATTTGTCCATTTCTTCCAGATTGTCCATTTTATTGGCATAGAGTTGCTTGTAGTAATCTCTCATGATCTCTTTTATCTCTGCAGTGTCAGTTGTTACCTCTCCTTTTTCATTTCTAATTCTATTGATTTGAGTCTTCTCCCTTTTTTTCTTGATGAGTCTGGCTAGTGGTTTATCTATTTTGTTTACTTTCTCAAAGAACCAGCTTTTAGTTTTATTGATTTTTGCTATTGTTTCCTTCATTTCTTTTTCATTTATTTCTGATCTGATTTTTATGATTTCTTTCCTTCTGCTAGCTTTGGGGTATTTTTGTTCTTCTTTCTCTAATTTCTTGAGGTGCAAGGTTAGGTTGTTTATTCGAGATGTTTCCTGCTTCTTAAGGTGGGCTTGTATTGCTATAAACTTCCCCCTTAGAACTGCTTTTGCTGCATCCCACAGGTTTTGGGTCATTGTGTCTCCATTGTCATTTGTTTCTAGGTAGTTTTTGATTTCCTCTTTGATTTCCTCAGTGATATCTTCATTATTAAGTAGTGTATTGTTTAGCCTCCATGTGTTTGTATTTTTTACAGATCTTTTCCTGTAATTGATATCTAGTCTCATGGCATTGTGGTCAGAAAAGATACTTGATACAATTTCAATTTTCTTAAATTTACCAAGGCTTGATTTGTGACCTAAGATATGATCTATCCTGGAGAATGTTCCATGAGCACTTGAGAAAAATGTGTATTCTGTTGTTTTTGGATGGAGTGTCCTATAAATATCAATTAAGTCCATCTTGTTTAATGTATCATTTAAAGCTTGTGTTTCCTTATTTATTTTCATTTTGGATGATCTGTCCATGGGTGAGTGTGGTGTTTTAAAGTCCCCTATTATGAATGTGTTACTGTCGATTTCCCCTTTTATGGCTGTTAGTATTTGCCTTATGTATTGAGGTGCTCCTATGTTGGGTGCATAAATATTTACAATTGTTATATCTTCTTCCTGGATCGATCCCTTGATCATTATGTAGTGTCCTTCTTTGTCTCTTTTAATAGTCCTTATTTTAAAGTCTATTTTGTCTGATATGAGAATTGCTACTCCAGCTTTCTTTTGGCTTCCATTTGCATGGAATATCTTTTTCCATCCCCTTACTTTCAGTCTGTATGTGTCTCTAGGTCTGAAGTGGGTCTCTTGTAGACAGCATATATAAGGGTCTTGTTTTTGTATCCATTCAGCTAATCTGTGTCTTTTGGTGGGAGCATTTAGTCCATTTACATTTAAGGTAATTATCGATATGTATGTTCCTATTCCTATTTTCTAAATTGTTTTGGGTTCGTTATTATAGGTCTTTTCCTTCTCTTGTGTTTCTTGCCTAGAAAAGATCCTTTAGCATTTGTTGTAAAGCTGGTTTGGTGGTGCTGAACTCTCTCAGCTTTTGCTTGTCTGTAAAGGTTTTAATTCCTCCATCAAATCTGAATGAGATCCTTGCTGGGTAGAGTAGTCTTGGCTGCATGTTTTTCTCCTTCATCACTTTCAGTATGTCCTGCCACTCCCTTCTGGCTTGTAGGGTTTCTGCTGAGAGATCAGCTGTTAACCTTATGGGGATTCCCTTATGTGTTATTTGTTGTTTTTCCCTTGCTGCTTTTAATATGCTTTCTTTGTATTTAATTTTTGACAGTTTGATTAATATGTGTCTTGGCGTATTTCTCCTTGTATTTATCTTGTATGGGACTCTCTGTGCTTCCTGGACTTGATTAACTATTTCCTTTCCCATGTTAGGGAAGTTTTCAACTATAATCTCTTCAAATATTTTCTCAGTCCCTTTCTTTTTCTCTTCTTCTTCTGGAACCCCTATAATTCGAATGTTGGTGCGTTTAATGTTGTCCCAGAGGTCTCTGAGACTGTCCTCAGTTCTTTTCATTCTTTTTTCTTTATTCTGCTCTGCAGTAGTTATTTCCACTATTTTATCTTCCAGGTCACTTATCCGTTCTTCTGCCTCAGTTATTCTGCTATTGATCCCATCTAGAGTACTTTTAATTTCATTTATTGTGTTGTTCATCGTTGCTTGTTTCATCTTTAGTTCTTCTAGGTCCTTGTTAACTGATTCTTGCATTTTGTCCAATCTATTGTCCATTCTATCTCCAAGATTTTGGATCAACCTTACTATCATTATTCTGAATTCTCTTTCAGGTAAGCTGCCTATTTCCTCTTCATTTGTTAGGTCTGGTGCATTTTTATCTTGCTCCTTTATCTGCTGTGTGTTTTTCTGTCTTCTTTTGCTTATCTTACTGACAATACTGTCTTGACTTCAGTGGTGATTATCCAAGTGTTCACTTTGTGATGAATAATTAAGCAATGTATTTAAGGGATTTTTTTTGTGTGTATGTTTTTTTGTTTGTTTTTGTGTGTTCGACTTTTGCGTTTGTGTTTTGTACATTGTCAGTATGTATGTTATGATTTAAATAAAGCAAAACAAACAAAAACTTTTGTAGCAAAACACATTACCCATAGAGGAAAGATCAGAAGGTAATGGAAACAACTCATCTGATCGTGGGTCAGAAGTTCCTCTTTCTTGGTTTCCAGAGATCTCTGGATGCTTTTCCTTCCTAAGCCTTAGATTCTCAGGTCTTCCTTTGATTCTGGGAGCTACACTGATTTTTCCAGTAAAGCCATCTGTTGTTTATTTATCAGAATCAGTTTCAGTTGCTAATAACCAAAATACCCTCTCTTATACAACTTTGAAATGGTATAATTTTATCTGTTTTAAATATCTTCTACTAACAAAGTTCCAACTGAAGATTGTAATTCAGTTACACAAGCTTTTGTATTACACACACATTTAAAATTTTTCATCAATTCAATTTATAAATCAGTGTAATTCCAATTAAAACCTCTAGTGAGTGATTTTTGGAGGTTGACACATGATTCCATAGTTTATTGAGATAATTAAGGCCTTCCATTGGCCATAATTTTGAACAAAGGGATAGTAAGGAAGCAATTCTCTACTAAACATTAAAATATTTGCAGTGCACCAGTAATTCAAACAGTAAAACAAGCAGAGAAACAAAATATATCTGAGGAGTAAACAGTCAATCCTAGTCTGATTTTAGATTCTAAAAACGTTTCATTATACAGAGAGTAATTAGTGGATAAATGAGAATCATTCATAAAAAACTGTTCAAATAACATTGTTTAGGAAGGTAATAAATGAAGATCTATACCTCACACCAAAACAATCTAAAAGTAGATTTCAAATTTTAAGAGTAAAGGTAATTATAAAATTACCAGAACAAAATATAAATCAATAATAATATTTTCTTGGGATTAGGAAGGACCTATTCTTTATTTTCAAAGGTAGAAACTGTAAAAATTAAAGAATTACTGATTTGTCATCAAAACATTAAATGTTTTTCTACAAGACAAAAATGCTATAAATTACATTAAAAGACAAAAACTCAATAAGAAAAAATATTTTCTCCACATACGCCTGACCAAAGATTTATACCTTTAATAGAAGAAAACTTACTCTAGGCAATAAGATTAAAAAAGAGCATATCCATAGAAAATAAGTAAAACACAAAAAAGAGAAAATTATAAAAGCAGAACCACAAATTTTTGGTAAATATTAAAAATAATCAACTTCTTCATTAATAATATTAATCAGAGAAACCCACATGAAAAAAAAGTTTTTTCCTCAAGATGAGCTTCCAGCAGCCATATCTCTATAACATGCAACTACCCTTGGGTTCAGAGCATTCACAGGTGGATGTTTAACTTATACTGGGAATTTGTCAGAAGTCAGGAAGCCTGGAAGTTATGTAAGAGACAGAATCTAAGAGTGATTTGATCTGAGCTGCAACCAATTACTGTGTTCTCCATAGAATACTTACAGACTGCTGCTGTAACCAAGGGACCACTCAGCTCTTTGTACTTGCTAAGATTATTATTTTTTTTAATTGGGTGAAATTTCCAGCAATCTTTACTTTTCCCCACTATATGCTACTCAATCATTTGTCTCCTGATAACCTTGACTAACAAGAATAACATTGTTTTTACCTCAATATGCTATAGGGTTTCTAATTAAATTTTGGTTATTCTTCTAATGTTGGCCCAACCCAGAAGACAAAATATGTTAAAAGCACTTTGCTATATGGAGATTTGCAATCTCAATGACTCACATTTGATTTCTTAAAGTTCATGATTCGGGGCTCCTTCCTCCATGAGGACACATTTTCTCCCAGAAAACTCTTCAGTCTTTGTGCAGTATCAAATGCCCTCTCCCTCAATATCATCAACACAACCCGTTGATAAAATAGGTATTTATCTCTTACAACAGTAAATGAGAATCCTACCTGGGCAGACCTTTGGAATGTCACCAAAGGGAAAAAGCAAGGAAGGGATTTATTAAGAATGTGAAGTTTGGTTTAAGACAAATATTTCAAAGTGGGAATTTGATTAGGATTCGAGAAGGCCTTTTGATGATGGTCATTCTGACTGGTATGAGGTGATACCACACTATATTTTTACTTCACATTCTCTAATAATTAGTGATTTTGAGCATATTTTCTTGTGCTTTTTGGTCATCTGTATGTCTTCCTTGGGAAAATGTCTATTTAGGTCTTCTACCCATATTTTGATTAGGTTGTTTGCTTTTTGATATTTAGCTACATAAACTGTTTGTATATTTTGGAGATTAATCCCTTGTTGTTCAGTTCATTTGCAAATATTTTCTCCCACTCTGTGGGTTGTCTTTTCATTTTGTTTATGGTTTTCTTTGCTGTGCAAAAGTTTTTATTTTCATTACTCTAGAAGATGGATCCAAAAAGATATTGCTGTGATTTCTGTCAGAGAGTGTTCTATGTTTTCCTCTAAGAGTTTTACAGTAACCAGTCTTACATTTAGGTCTTTAATGCATTTTGAGTTTATTTTTGTGTACTGTGATAGAGAGAATATTCTAATTTTATTCTTTTACATGTAGTTTCCCCAAAACCACTTATTGAAGAGACTGTCTTTTCACCATTTTATATTATTGCCTCCTTTGTCATAGATTGACCTTAGGTGTGTGGGTTTATCTCTGGATTTTGTATCCTGTTCCATTGATCTATATTTCTATTTTTGTGCCAGTAACGTACTGTTTTAATGACTGTCACTTTGTAGTACAGTCTGAAGTCAGGGAACCTGATTCAGCCAGCTCTGTTTTTCTTTCTCAAGATTGCTTTTGATATTTGGGGTCTTTCGTGTTTCCATACAAATTGTAAAACTATTTTGTTTTAATTCTGTGAAAAAAACTATTGGTAATTTGATAGGAATTTAATTGAATCTGTAGATTACTTTGGGTAGTATTGTCATTTTGATAATATTGATTGTTCCAATCCAAGAACATGGTGTATCTCTCCATCTGTTTGTGTCATCTTTTGTTTTGTTCATCAGTATCTTATAGTTTTCTGAGTACAGGTCTTTTACCTCCTTAGGTGGGTTTATTCCTAGGTATTCTATTTTTTGATCTGATAGTAAATGGGATTGTTTCCTTAATTTCTCTTTCTGATATTTTGCTGTTAGTGTGTAGGAATGCAAGAGATTTCTGCACATCAATGTTGTATCCTGCAACTTTACCAAATTCATTGATGAGCTCTAGTAGTTTTCTGGTAGCATCTTTAGGATTTTCTATGTATAGTATCATGTCATCTGCAAACTGACAGTTTTACTCCTTCTTTTCCAATTTGTATTCCTTTTATTTCTTTTTCTTCTGTGATTGCTGTAGCTAGGACTTCCAAAACTATTTTGAATAATAGTGGCAAGAGTGGACATCCTTGTTTTGTTCCTAATTTTAGAGAAGTTCTTTCGGTTTTTCACCATCGAGAATGATGTTAGCTGTGGGTTTGTCATATATTGCCTTTATTATGTTGATGTAGGTTCCCTCTATGCCCACTTTCTGGAAAGTTTTTATCATAAATCAGTGTTGAATTTTGTTGAAAACTTTTTCTGCATCTATTGAGATGATGATATGTTTTTTGTTCTTCAGTTTGTTAATGTGGTGTATCACACTGATTGATTTGCAAATATTGAAGACGCCTTGCATCCCTGGGATAAAAGCCACTTGATCATAGTGTCTGATCCTTTTAATGTGTTGTTGGATTCTGTTTGCTAATTTCTTGAGGATTTTTGAATCTATGTTCATCAGTGATATTGGCCTGTAATTTTCTTTTTTTGTAATATATTTTTCTGGTTTTGGTATCAGGGTGATTGTGGCTTCATACAATGAGCTTGGGAGTGTTCCCTCCTCTGTAATTTTTGGAGGAGTTTCAGAAAGATAGGTGTTAACTCTTCTTTAAATGTTTGATAGAATTAACCTGTGAAGCCATCTGGTCCTGGACTTTTGTTTCTTGGCAGTTTTTTAATCATAGCTTCAATTTCAGTACTTGTGATTGGTCTGTTCATATTTTCTATTTTTTCCTGGTTCAATCTTGAAAGGTTGTAACTTCTAAGAATTTGTCCATTTCTTCTAGGTTGCCCGTTTTATAGACATACGTTTGCTTGTAGTAGTCTCTGATTATCTTTTGTATTTCTGTAGTGTCAGTTGTAATTTTTCATTTCTAATTTTATTGATTTTAGTCCTCTCCTTTTTTTTCTTGATGAGTCTGGCTAAAGTTTTATCCATTTAGTTTATCTTCTCAAAGAACCAGCTTTTAGTTCATTGAGCTTTGCTATTGTTTTCTTTCTCTCTATTTCATTTATTTCTGCTCTGGTCTTAATGATTTCTTTTCTTCTACTAACTTTAAGTGTTTTTTTTTTCTTCTTTCTCTAAGGCTACAAACAATAAATGCTGGAGAGGGTATGGAGAAAAAGGAACTCTCCTGCACTGCTGGTGGGAGTGTAAATTGGTATAGACGCTATGGAAAACAGTATGGAGGTTCCTTAAAAAACTAAAAATAGAGCTACAATATCAGGCAACAATCCCACTCCTGGGCATATATCTGCAGAAAACCATAGTAGAAAAGATACATGCACCCCAATGTTCATCATAACACTTTTAACAATAACCAGGACATGGATGCAACCTAAATGTTCATTGATGGATAACGAAGATGTGATACGTATATACAATGGCCTATTGTTCAGCCATATAAAAGAATGAAATAATGCCACGTGCAGCAACATGGATGGATCTAGAGATTGTCATTCTGAGTGAAGTTACTCAGACAGAGAAAGACAAATATCATATGATATCACTTACATGTGGAATCGAAAAAAAAAAAACTGGTACATATGAACTTATTTACAAAACAGAAATAGAGTCACAGATATAGAAAAAAAGAAAACACTTATGGTTACCAAGTAGGAAAGGGGATAGGATAAGTTGGGAGATTGAGATTGACATATACACACTATTATATATAAAATAGATAACTAATAAGGACCTAATGTATAGAACAGGGAACTCTACTCAATACTGTGTAATGACCTATATGGGAAAATAATCTAAAGAAGAGTGGATATATGTATATATATAACTGATTCACTTTGCTGTACAGCAGAAAATAACAAAACATTGTAAATCAAGTATATTCCAATAAAAAATTATTTCAAAAAAGATTAGATAAGGATTATGGTAGCATGGGAGAACTGATGAAAATAAAAAGGCAAAATTCTATTGAAAAGTTGATGAGTCTTTTGAGGAGTTCTTGTAATGAATAATCAGGTAATTTACATGAGGGAGAATTTCCTGGAATAATATTGTTATGCTAATGAGGAAAACAGAATAGTAATGTCATGTTTTATAGTCAGTAAGCTGGTGGTGGGAGAGAGTAGGTTCTTTCAGTCCTTAGTGCCCATCTGTTTATGGGGATATATGAGTTTGTTCTCCATAGGCTTCTAGCATCCTGATCTACGAAGTTTCCCAGACATAATATAATAGCCCTAAACTCCTCTTTAGGCTCATTCTAGAACTCTCGTTACTGATGGTTTTGAGAGAGAGAGAGAGAGAGAGAGAGAGAAAGATAATTTTCAAGCATGAAAGAACAATTACACACAAGGGTGTAGAGTGAGAAATTAAACATATTTTGCTAAGGACAATGTGAATCAAATAGCCACAATGGAACCTTTATTTAGGGAAATAAACAAAATTAATGAAAATATGATACAATACACCTGCCCATATTTTACCATTAATTTTCTATATGAACTTAAATGTTTGAGTTCTTGACATTAGGTAAAATTTTCCACAATTGCAAAAGAAATTCTTCAGACTATATTTCCTTTTAGTTTTGCTATGCTCCAGTAGCTTATGAAAGCTAATATTCTGGTAACAGTGAATACCTTCCAGATGGGCATTTGGCCAAACATTATTTTTCTCTCTTTCTATCATAAGTATTTTATTGACTAGAGGAGGAAAATAGTATCCCAACAACAGATAAGCAATGCTTCAGTTTATTGCCAAAGGTTATATTTTAATACTTTGGAAAAAGGAAGTCAAGTTAACTATAAGGTTTTTTCTGATTAATATGATGAAAATCTAAAAACATCTGACCTAGCTCATTAACACCTTGATGAAGACAGAAGAATCTCTTGTACTCAATATCCAGAGAACAAGTGCTGTTTGTGGCATTTTGATTTTTCCAGCCAGAGAACAGTGAGGTCCATAAAGTAAAATTTGCATATTTATAGGTCAGTGTGAATGTGGCAATTGTCAACAAAAGAATTGGTGTACTAAGGACCTTATGGATTACCTTATGAAAGGCAAATTGCCAGTTGGTAGTGTATCCCTTCCT
Organism: Leucopleurus acutus; assembly: GCF_964270905.1. Taxonomy (NCBI): domain Eukaryota; kingdom Metazoa; phylum Chordata; class Mammalia; order Artiodactyla; family Delphinidae; genus Leucopleurus; species Leucopleurus acutus. Next base: position 30,271,385 of record NC_139155.1, read on the forward strand.
CTCTTCTATTTTCCTCTTCTCCCTACCAATACAGCTCTATCATTGCCTTGCAAGTACACAATATAAGTCTACTACTACCTAAAAGACAGGTGCCCAATGAAGGTGGTTTAGAATGCCAAATATTCTAAGAATAAGAAATATTCTAAGAAATATTCTTAGAATTCTAAGAATAAGAAATATTCTAAGAAATATTCTAAGAATAAGAAAATTATTCTTAGTCAGAGATCATTAAAGTTGATAGAAACACTGAGGAAAACAAAAACATAATCTTTACTCCTGGGAAGCCAAAGGATTTAGCTGATTATGATGAAAAGGAGTTTATTAGAAATTTTTTTTAGATAGCTCATAGAATTGTTAGGAAGGCTGGAGAACCAGGCTCAAACAGCCAGGACCACAACCAGATGCTGAAATATGTCCCCCTGTGTTTATGAGCTAGGAGTTCCACGTTTAAGTCTCTGATTCTCTTACTTCCAGAGATAGAAAAAGAGCTACCATCAGGTTCCTCTTGAGCTCTTGAGTCAAAGTCTTGACTGTGTGTCTGATTTATGGGATCCAGTCCACTTTCCCAGACCACAGATGTGAGAGAACTTGAAAAGCAGATAATCCAGTATTTTTATCTTTCATAGGGGGACATATTTTCTCCCATGAAGCCTCACAAGGTAGGAAATTCCCCAAACAGAGAATGTTGTCAGATTTCTAACGGTCAAAATGAATGGTGCATGTTTACAGGGAGTTTACAGTTTACACTTTGGTGGACAAAAAATCAAAGGCCTGGGTAAAGTTGTAACAGTGTAGAAACTGCTGTTAGAAAAAAGAATGATTGAATCAGACTGAAGTAGTAAAGAAATAATACCTGTAGTATGGAACAGGTAAAGCAAATAAGAATTATTAAGAGTATCACCTAGATAAATAACTTAAGAAAGGACATTTCAAGAAGAGGACATAGCACAAGAAAAGACTCAGTGGCCTGAAGCAATAGGTGGAGAAGTGTCCAAATTTACATTATTCTTTTAATGGGTTGCATGACTTACTTGATTATATCTATTAAGGACAAGAAGCAATTGAATCTTAAAATGCACCCTGAAGGACATTTGGTATTATGGTAAAAACTGTCACTGAAATGCAGTTGAAAATTCACATGTTGTAGGACCTATATAAAAGAGCTATGTGAAACTGAAATTGATCAAAAAGATTGGATTTTTGCTTTCAAGAAGTTTATTTTGTCAACACAAGACAGCATGAAACCCACAGTAAATATTAATTTGACATAAGGATTCTCTGTTTCTTGAACTTCATATCTGTAATTATATTTTCTCAACATACTCTTTTTTGCTATTATAAATAATCATATCTTATATTTAAACATGTATTTCTTACCTAAAATGTTTCCTATCCCTGAATGCCAAATAGATTCTTACCTAGTATTCTGGATATATTCTTCAATTAGGAGTCTTTTGTGGATTCTTTTATGGGCTCCTGACTTGGAATTTTATTGGGTTCTTCTAGTGTGACCAAGAATGTTCTTAAATTTTGGATCTGTTAGATGTTATCAACTCAAGCATGCAACATGCTAATGTGTAAACTGATTATCTGATTTTTGCAAATTTATGTAAAAACTATCTGTGATATTGCCTTTTTCACTGGAGACTCTTAATGGCTCTGTACTTTAAAGTCAAATAGTGTTTTCAGTGAAAGAACACTAAGACTGATTGGAGCTTTTGGGGAGTGCTGTTTGTCTGGTGACTTATGAAATTAAATTGCCTAGGAAAATTACTTTCTTCACCATTTTAGAAAGTTATAGTCATAAATGAATTTGACCTTTTAATTTTTCTCCTTGTTGTCAGCCTAGCAAAGAAAAGAATGTTTGTAAATTGTCTATCATTTTGTCCCTACAAAACAGATCAAGAAGGCTAAGATGATAAAAAGCCAGCTTGATAAGGTATGCACAGTCTATATATACAATTATCAAAGAAGATGACACTTGGGATAATAACTTATTGATATAGAGTTGAATTAGCCTGATACAGAGTGTTAGAGATAATCACATGCCAGAAGAAGATAATGTAATATGAACCAGTTTTCTAAGAGAAAGAGTGAAACTTCTAACATGTGAACCTACAATCATCTGAAAAATACCAGAGTAAAGCCTAGAAGGAAATGAACACTGATATGTGTCAGTAAGCTTAACCAATTATAAATTTTTGAGTTGACCATGATTAGACTTGGACCAGAGATAGATGGTATTTAATTCAATAAATATTGATAGAATAAGAAAATAAATGGTTCATGAAATGAATGAATAGATGCACTCAACACATATTTATTGTCTTCTATGTTCTGACTTAAAAAAATGAACAACATGAGAGTTGTGAGTTAAGTTTTACTTTGGGCAAAATGAGGACTATAACCCAGGAGACAGCATCTCAGATAGCTCTGAGAAACTGCTCCAAAGAGGCAGGGCAGAGGGTCAGTGTATATGTGATTTTGGTGAAGGGGGAGTACATGCAATCAAACACATATTTTTTTTTTTGCAAACTCACCACAGGATGATTTTGCAGCAGGTTTCTGCTAGTCTCATGAAGGTTTTGCAGCAGGTTTCTGCTAGTCTCATGAAGGTTACTGCTAGTCACAAGGAGCAGACATCACCATGAAGGATTTTCATGCCTTTTTAGACACGATGAGATGTAAGAATTGGCCTCATAAGATCATCTCCTGAAAATATTTAACTATCTGAAGACCTGTTCTGACAGTTTTTCCCAGAGCACAGAGTGCCTCATTTCTGCTCTCCACCCTGAACTCCTTTCAGGGGTTGTTGAAAGTCAGTGGCTGCAGCAGCTCATGACTTAATCCTTATAGAGTTAGATGCCAAGTGCCAATGGTAAGTGCCAATTTGTAGTTGACATATAGCTGCACATAATACACAGTTTTAATGGCAAATTGATGAGATAAACATACTTCATTTGGTGTTTTTAAACAGTTTAAATTGAAACATATTTAAGATATTATTCTATTGACACAGAAATGATATGTCAGAGTTTAGGCCTTAGTTCTCATATCTACTTACAATCATCCTGTGGTGAGTTCATCCACACAAGTTTACATATCATCTATATGCTTATAGTTCCCAAATACATAGCTGCAAACCAGAACTTTCTTAAACAAGTAAAAATCCAATTGCCCACTCAACATCTTCTCTCAGTCTGATAGACACTTAAAACTTAGCATGCCCAAACTAATTTCATGATTATTCCTTCCAAATAATATGTGTGTTAAAGGATAATTTTCAAAATATAGTAAAATAATGGCTTTCATAGAGATACAAAATGACCACCTGTTAAACAGTGTATTTAACTCATTGTTAATCAGGTAACCAGTAGGATGTTACAAGCAGTTCAAAGGATAATACAAAGAGTAGACACATGTATGCATCAGGAATATTGAAAGTAATGTGCAAATTGAGGCATAACTATCTTCTTCCAACAGGAAAAGAAAGTCAACTGAATCGCTACTGGACAGAGTTTTTATGTCCACAGACAAGTGTTATTTTGCAAGGCTATCATTTATACACAACTTACGAAGTTTTAAATTCACTTAAAGCTCAAAAGCTTAAAAGCCTCAAATCCACCCCTAGAATCAGAATCAGATAACCTGCAGGAATGTTCTCTAGAGTGCATAGTTAAGAATGAGGGAAAGAGAGGGGGAAGATGGTGGAAGAGTAAGACACGGAGATCACCTTGCTCCCCACAGATACACCAGAAATACATCGACACGGGGAACAAATCCTACAGAACACCTACTGACTGCTGGCAGAAGACCTCAGACCTCCCAAAAGTCAAGAAACTCCCCCGTACCTGGGTAGGGCAAAAGAAAAAGAAAAAACAGAAACAAAAGAATAGGGATGGGACCTGCACCACTGGGACGGAGCTGTGAAGGAGGAAAGGTATCCACACACTAGGAAACCCCTTTGTGGGCGGAGACTGTGGATGGCGGAGGGGGAAGCTTCGGAACTGCAGAAGAGAGCACAGCAACAGGGGTGTGGAGGTCAAAGTGGAGAGATTCCCGCACAGATGATAGGTGCCAACCTGCACTCACCAGCCTGAGAGGCTTGTCTGCTCACCCGCCGGGGAGGGCAGGGCTGGGAGCTGAGGCTTGGGCTTCGGTAGGAGCTCAGGGAGAGTACTGGGATTGGCGGTGTAAACACAGCCTGCAGGGGTTTGGTGCACCACGGCTAGCTGGGAAGGAGTCCGGGGTAAAGTCTGGAGCTGCCGAAGAGGCAAGAGACATTTTCTTCTCTTGCGTGAGGAGAGGGGATTAAGAGCGCTGCTTAAAGGAGCTCCAGAGATGGGTGCGAGCCACAGTTAACAGCGTGGACTGCAGAGACGGGCATGAGACACTAAGGCTGCTGCTGCAGCCAACAAGAAACATGTGTGCGAGCACAGGTCACTATCCACACCTCCCTTCCGGGGAGCCTGTGCAGCCCGCCACTGCCATGGTCCTGGGATCCAGGGAAAATTTCACCAGGAGAATGCATGGCGCACCTCAGGCTGGTGCAACGTCCCACCAGCCTCTGCCACCTCAGGCTTATCCCGCATCTGCACCCCACCCCTCCCACCCCCCGGCCTGAGTGAGCCAGAGCCCCCGAGTCAGCTGTGCCTTTAACCCCGTCCTGTCTGAGCAAAGAACAGACGCCCTATGGCGTACTACACGGAGGTGGGGCGAAATCCAAAGCTGAGCCCCGGATGATCTGAGAACAAAGAAGAGAAAGGGAAATCTTTCCCAGGAGCAGCGGATTAAATCTCCACAAACAACTTGATGTACCCTGCATCTGTGGAATACATGAATAGACAACGAATCATCCCAAATTGAGAAGGTGGATTTTGAGAGCAAGATTATTTTTTCCCCTTTTCCTCTTTTTGTAAGTGTGTATGTGCATGCTTCTGTGTGAGATTTTGTCTATATAACTTTGCTTTTGCCATTTGGCCTTCGGTTCTATCCATCTGGTGTTATTTGTTTGTGTGTTGTTTTACTTACAAAAAATTTTTTTAATACTTATTTTTTATTTTAATAACTTTATTTTATCCTCTTTCTTCCTTTCTTTCTTCTTTCTACTTTTTCTCCCTTTTATTCTGAGCTATGTGGATGAAAGGCTCTTGGTGCTGCAGTTAGGAGTCAGTGCTGTGCTTCTGAGGTGAGAGAGCCAACTCCAGGACACTGGTCCACAAGACACCTCCCAGCTCCACGTAATATCAAATGGTGAAAACTTCCCAGAGATCTCCATCTCAACACCAGCACCCAGCTTCACTCAATGACAAGCAAGCTACAGTTCTGGACACCTTATGCCAAACAACTAGCAAAACAGGAACACAACCACACCCATCAGCAGAGAGGCTGCCTAAAATCATAATAAGTCCACAGACACCCCAAAACACACCACGAGACGTGGACCTGCCCACCAGAAAGACAAGATCCAGCCTCACCCACCAGAACACAGGCACTAGTCCCCTCCCCCAGCAAGCCTACACAACCAACTGAACCAACTTTAGCCAGTGGGGACAGACACCAAAAACAACGGTAACTACGAACCTGCAGCCAGCAAAAAGGAGACCACAAACACAGTAAGATAAGCAAAATGAGAAGACAGAAAAATACACAGCAGATGAAGGAGCAAGACAAAAACCCAGCAGACCTAACAAATGAAGAGGAAATAGGCAGTCTATCTGAAGAAGCATTCAGAATAATGATATGATTGCAACAAAAGAATAAAAAATCTAGGAATAAACCTACCTAAGGAGACATAAGACCTGTATGCAGAAAATTATAAGACACTGATGCAAGAAATTAAAAATGATACATATAGATGGAGAGATACACCATGTTCTTGGATTGGAAGAATCAACATTGTGAAAATGACTCTACCACCCAAAGCAATCTACAGATTCAATGCAATCCCTATCAAACTACCACTGGCATTTTTCACAGAACTAGAACAAAAAACTTCACAAGTTGTATGGAAATACAAAAGACTCAGAATAGCAAAAGCAATCTTGAGAATGAAAAACGGAGCTGGAGGAATCAGGCTCCCTGACTTCAGTCTATACTACAAAGCTACAGTAATCAAGAGAGTATTGTACTGGCACAAAAACTGGAATATATATCAATGGAACAGGATAGAAAGCCCAGAGATAAACCCACGCACATAGGGTCACCTTATATTTAATAAAGGAGGCAAGAATATACAGTGGAGAAAAGACAGCCTCTTCAATAAGTGGTGCTGAGAAAACAGGGCTGGCATATGTAAAAGTATGAGATTAAAACACTCCCTAACACCATACACAAAAATAAGCTCAAAATGGATTAAAGACCTAAATGTAAGGCTGGAAACTTTCAAACTCTTAGAGGAAAACATAGGCAGAACATTCTATGACATAAATCACAGCAAGATCCGTTTTGACCCACCTCCTAGAGAAATGAAAATAAAAACAAAAATAAACAAATGGGACCTAATGAAACTTCAATGCTTTTTCACAGCAAAGGAAACCATAGAGAAGACCAAAAGACAACCTTCAGAATGGCAGAAAATATTTGCAAATGAAGCAACTGACAAAGGATTAATCTCCAAAGTTTACAATTAGCTCATGCATCTCAATAAGAAAAAACCAAAAAACCCAATCCAAAAATGGGCAGAAGACCTAAATAGACATTTCTCCAAAGAAGATATACAGATTGCCAACAAACACATGAAAAAATGCTCAACATCATTAATCATTAGAGGAATGCAAATCAAAACTACATTGAGATATCATCTCACACCGGTCAGAGTGGCCATCATCAAAAAGTCTAGAAACAATAAATGCTGGAGAGGGTGTGGAGAAAAGGGAACACTCTTGCACTGCTGGTGGGAATGTAAATTGGTACAGCCACTATGGAGAACAGTATGAAGGTTCCTTAAAAACTACAAATAGAACTACCATATGACCCAGCAGTCCCACTACTGGGCATATACCCTGAGAAAACCATAATTCAAAAAGAGTCATGTACCAAAATGTTCATTTCAGCCATATTTACAATATCCAGGAGATGGAAACAACCTAAGTGTCCATCATCGGATGAATGGATAAAGAAGATGTGGCACATATATAAAATGGAATATTACTCAGCCATAAAAAGAAACGAAATTGAGTTATCTGTAGTGAGTTGGATGGACCTAGAGTCTGTCATACAGGGTAAAGTAAGTCAGAGAAAGACAAATACCACATGCTAACACATATATATGGAATCTAAGAAAAAAAATAATGTCACGAAGAACCTAGGGGTAAGACGGGAATAAAGACACAGGCCTACTAGACAATGGACTTGAGGATATAGGGAGGGGGAAGGGTAAGCTGTGACAAAATGAGAGAGTGGCATGGACATACATACACTACCAAACGTAAAATAAATAGCTAGTGGGAAGCAGCCGCATAACACAGGGAGATCAGCTCAGTGTTTGATGACCAGCTAGATGGGTGGGATAGGGAGGGTCGGAGGGAGGGAGACGCAAGAGAGAAGAGATATGGGAACATATGTATATGTATAACTGATTCACTTTGTTATAAATCAGAAACTAACACACCATTGTAACAATTATAGTCCAGTAAAGATGCAAAAAAAAAAAAAAAAGAATGAGGGAAAATAAAGACATAATCAGATACATTGGGAAAACAAACTTACCATTCTCACATCCTTTGCATAAACAATTACTGAAGTATTCACTTCAATAAAAAAAATAATAACTTTGGAATGTTATGGGACAAAACAAAAAACAAAAGCAAAGAATTAGTAAATCAATTATGTAGACATTTAACTGTGACTCTAAAAATTAATAATAATTAACTATGCATAAGAAATGTAAAACTAAAGCTACAGCTAGCAATAAAAAGGTAAGGAGGGAGGTTTTTGATGGTTAGGTGAAACATGTTTAAGCTCCTTGTGCTGGTCAAGGACAAGGAATTTAAATTTTTAGAAGTATATTATTTAAAAATATATGTTAAACATTTTGTGCTAAATAATTAAGAGACCTGCCTAACTAACTAGAAATATAACCTATAATTCTTAAACCAAAAGAGAATTAAGAGAGTAGAATATGATGAAAATTTCATGCAGACATAGGACAGTAGAAAAAAATTTTTTAAAGTTGAAGCAAAGGAAAACAAATAAAAAACAAATCATACTCCAGTAAAAATAAATTAAATATATATCAATAATAACAGTAAATGTAAAGAAATTATTTAACCCTCCCAAATGATTTAGTTTGAAAAAAACTACATAAAAATGATGAAAATCAAGGGAGACAGAAAACTAATCTATGAAACATTGACCTAAGAATGTTGATGGAAAAATTTTAATAACATACAAAAGATACCTTAAATTAGAATTCCTTATAATAAATATATCATCATTACATTAATGAATGAGAAAATGTACAAAGAAAATAATGTAAGCTGACAAGAAACCTTCAAATACATAAGGCAAAATTCTCAGGATTATTTTACAATAGTTTAGTAAATCCATTATCAACTTCAAATATTTTTAAATTCATTTTTATTGTAAGCTATGAATTCTTGCTTATACAAAAATTTAGCAAGGAAATAGAAGAATTGATTATCACAATTAACAACTTAATATATGTTTACATGTGGCCACTTTACATAAATTGATTACATAATAGATTTCAAAGGAAGTCTCAAGCTATATCAAATAATTGATAGCTCATATATAGCACATTACTGTAAATCAATTAAATTTGAAACTGACAATTGAGGTTTACAAACTTACAAAAACATTACTAAGTAACTTATGGGTTAAAAAGCATATCAAAATGGAAATTCCAAATAAATAGAAACAAATGAAAATGAAAGTACTTGGGATGCAGCTAAAGTCATTTAAAAGTAAATGCATAGCTTCTTGGAAGATGGCGGAAGAGTAAGACGCGGAGATCACCTTCCTCCCCACAGATACACCAGAAATACACCTACACGTGGAACAACTCCTACAGAACACCTACTGAACGCTGGAAGAAGACCTCAGACCTCCCAAAAGGCAAGAAACTCCCCACGTACCTGGGTAGGGCAAAAGAAAAACAAAGAAAAAACAGAGACAAAAGAATAGGGACGGCACCTGCACCAGTGGGAGGGAGCTGTGAAGGAGGAAAAGTTTCCACACACTAGGAAGCCCCTTCGCAGGCGGAGACTGCAGGGGGCGGAGGGGGGAGCTTCGGAGCCGCGGAGGAGTGCAGCAACGGGTGCGGAGGGCAAAGCAGGGAGATTCCCGCACAGAGGATCGGTGCCGAACGGCACTCACCAGCCCGAGAGGCTTGTCTGCTCACCCGCCGGGGTGGGCAGGGCTGCGAGCTGAGGCCGGAGCGCAGGGAGAGGACTGGGGTTGGCGGCTTGAACATAGCCTGAAGGGGTTAGTGCACCACGGCTAGCTGGGGGGGAGTCCGGGGAAAAGTCTGCACCTGTCGAAGAGGCCAGAGACTTTTTCTTCCCTCTTTGTTTCCTGGTGCGTGAGGAGAGGGGTTTAAGAACGCTGCTTAAAGGAGCTCCAGAGACGGGCGCGAGCCGCGGCTAAAAGCACGAACCCCAGAGACGGGCGCAAGCCGCGGCTGAAAGTGCGGACCCCAGAGACGGGCGCGAGCCGCGGCTGAAAGCGCGGATCCCAGAGACGGGCGGGAGACGATAAGGCTGCTGCTGCCGCCACCGAGGGGCCTGTGTGCGAGCACAGGTCACTCTCCACACCCCTCTTCTGGGGAACCTGTGCAGCCCGCCACTGCCAGGTTCCCGGGATCCAGGGACAACTTCCCCGGGAGAACGCACAGCGGGCCTCAGGCTGGTGCAAAGTCACGCCGGCCTCTGCCGCAGCAGGCCCGCCCCGCACGCCGTGCCCCTACCGCCCCGCCGGCCTGAGTGCGCCAGAGCCCCCGAATCAGCGGCTCTTTTAACCCCGCCCTGTCTGAGCAAAAAACAGACGCCCTCCAGCGACCTACACGCAGTGGCAGGGCCAAATCCAAAGCTGAGTCCCTGGAAGCTGTGAGAACAAAGAAGAGAAAGGGAAATCTCTCCCAGCAGCCTCAGAAGCAGCGGATTAAAGCTCCACAATCAACTTGATATACCCTGCATCTGTGGAATACCTGAATAGACAACCAATCATCCCAAATTAAGGAAGTGGACATTAGGAGCAAGATCTATGATTTTTTTCCCTTTTCCTCTTTTTGTGAATGTATATGTGTATACTTCTGTGTGAGATCTTGTCTGTATAGTCTTGCTTCCACCATTTGTCCTAGGGTTCTATCCGTCCATGGTTTTTTTTTAAAAAATTTTTTTCTTAATAATCAATTTTAATTTTAATAACGTTATTATACTTTACCTTCGTTCTGTCTTTCTTTCTTTCTTTCCTTCCTTCCTTCCCTCCTTTAGACAACGAATCATCCCAAATTGAGGAGGTGGTCTCTGACAGCAAGATTTATGATTTTTCCCCCTTTACCTCTTTTAGTGAGGGTGTATGTGTATGCTTCTGTGTAAGATTTTGTCTGTATAGCTTTGCTTCCAACATTTGTCCTAAGGTTCTATCCGTCCCCTTTTTTTTTTTCTAAATAAGAATTTTTTAATTCAATAACTTTATTATACTTTTATTTTTACTGTATCTTCTTTCTTTCTGTCTTTTTTCCTTCTTTCCCTCCTTCCTTCCTTCCTCCCTCCCTCCCTCACTCCTTTCTTTCCTTCTTTGCTTCTTTCTTTCTTTCTTCCTTCCTTCCTTCCCTCCTTTCCTTCTTTCTTTCCTCATACTTCTACTAATTCCCTCTACTTTGTCTCCCTTTTATTCTGAGCCATGTGGATGAAAATCTCTTGGTGCTCCAGCCAGGAGTCAGGGCTCTGCCTCTGAGGTAGGAGAGCCAACTTCAGGACACTGGTCAACAAGAGACCTCCCAGCTCCACATAATATCAAATGGCGAAAATCTCCCAGAGACCTCCATCTTAACACCAGCACCCAGCTTCACTCAACGACCAGCAAGCCACAGTGCTGGACAACCTATGCCAAACAACTAGCAAGACAGGAACACAACCCCACCCATTACCAGAGAGGCTGCCTAAAATAATAATAAGGCCACAGACACCCCAAACACACCACCAGACGTGAACCTGCCCACTAGAGAGACAAGATCCAGCCTCATCCACCACAACACAGGCACTAGTCCCCTCCACCAGGAAACCTACACAACCCACTGAACCAACCTTAGCCACTGGGGACAGACATCAAAAACAGCAGGAACTACGAACCTGCAGCCTGCAAAAAGGAGACCCCAAACACAGTAAGATAAGCAAAATGAGAAGACTGAAAAACACACAGCAGATAAAGGAGCAACATAAAAATGCACCAGACCTAACAAATGAAGAGGAAATAGGCAGCTTACCTGAAAAAGAATTCAGAATAATGATAGTAAGGATGATCTGAAATCTTGGGGATAGAATGGACAATAGAATGGACAAAATGCAAGAATCAGTTAACAAGGACCTAGAAGAACTAAAGATGAAACAAGCAACGATGAACAACACAATAAATGAAATTAAAAGTACTCTAGATGGGATCAATAGCAGAATAACTGAGGCAGAAGAACGGATAAGTGACCTGGAAGATAAAATAGTGGAAATAACTACTGCAGAGCAGAATAAAGAAAAAAGAATGAAAAGAACTGAGGACAGTCTCAGAGACCTCTGGGACAACATTAAATGCACCAACATTCGAATTATAGGGGTTCCAGAAGAAGAAGAGAAAAAGAAAGGGACTGAGAAGATATTTGAAGGGATTATAGTTGAAAACTTCCCTAATATGGGAAAGGAAATAGTTAATCAAGTCTAGGAAGCACAGAGAGTCCCATACAAGATAAATACAAGGAGAAATACGCCAAGACACATATTAATCAAACTGTCAAAAATTAAATACAAAGAAAGCATATTAAAAGCAGCAAGGGAAAAACAACAAATAACACATAAGGGAATCCCCATAAGGTTAACAGCTGATCTCTCAGCAGAAACCCTACAAGCCAGAAGGGAGTGGCAGGACATACTGAAAGTGATGAAGGAGAAAAACGTGCAGCCAAGACTACTCTACCCAGCAAGGATCTCATTCAGATTTGATGGAGAAATTAAAACCTTTACAGACAAGCAAAGCTGAGAGAGTTCAGCACCACCAAACCAGCTTTACAACAAATGCTAAAGGATCTTCTATAGGCAAGAAACACAAGAGAAGGAAAAGACCTATAATAACGAACCCAAAACAATTTAGAAAATAGGAATAGGAACATACATATCGATAATTACCTTAAATGTAAATGGACTAAATGCTCCCACCAAAAGACACAGATTAGCTGAATGGATACAAAAACAAGACCCTTATATATGCTGTCTACAAGAGACCCACTTCAGACCTAGAGACACATACAGACTGAAAGTAAGGGGATGGAAAAAGATATTCCATGCAAATGGAAGCCAAAAGAAAGCTGGAGTAGCAATTCTCATATCACACAAAATAGAATTTAAAATAAGGACTATTAAAAGAGACAAAGAAGGACACTATATAATGATCAAGGGATCGATCCAAGAAGAAGATATAACAATTGTAAATATTTATGCACCCAACATAGGAGCACCTCAATACATAAGGCAAATACTAACAGCCATAAAAGGGGAAATCGACAGTAACACATTCATAGTAGGGGACTTAAACACTCCACTTTCACCCATGGACAGATCATCCAAAATGAAAATAAATAAGGAAACACAAGCTTTAAATGATACATTAAACAAGATGGACTTAATTGATATTTATAGGACACTCCATCCAAAAACAACAGAATACACATTTTTCTCAAGTGCTCATGGAACATTCTCCAGGATAGATCATATCTTGGGTCACAAATCAAGCCTTGGTAAATTTAAGAAAATTGAAATTGTATCAAGTATCTTTTCTGACCACAATGCCATGAGACTAGATATCAATTACAGGAAAAGATCTGTAAAAAATACAAACACATGGAGGCTAAACAATACACTACTTAATAATGAAGTGATCACTGAAAAAATCAAAGAGGAAATCAAAAAGTACCTAGAAACAAATGACAATGGAGACACAACGACCCAAAACCTGTGGGATGCAGCAAAAGCAGTTCTAAGGGGGAAGTTTATAGCAATACAAGCCCACCTTAAGAAGCAGGAAACATCTCGAATAAACAACCTAACCTTGCACCTAAAGCAATTAGAGAAAGAAGAACAAAAATACCCCAAAGCTAGCAGAAGGAAAGAAATCATAAAAATCAGATCAGAAATAAATGAAAAAGAAATGAAGGAAATAATAGCAAAGATCAATAAAACTAAAAGCTGGTTCTTTGAGAAAGTAAACAAAATAGATAAACCACTAGCCAGACTCATCAAGAAAAAAAGGAAGAAGACTCAAATCAATAGAATTAGAAATGAAAAAGGAGAGGTATCAACTGACACTGCAGAAATAAAAGAGATCATGAGAGATTACTACAAGCAACTCTATGCCAATAAAATGGACAATCTGGAAGAAATGGACAAATTCTTAGAAATGCACAACCTGCCAAGACTGAATCAGGAAGAAATAGAAAATATGAACAGACCAATCACAAGCACTGAAATTGAAACTGTGATTAAAAAATCTTCCAACAAAGAAAAGCCCAGGATCAGATGGCTTCACAGGCGAAATCTATCAAACATTTAGAGAAGAGCTAACACCTATCCTTCTCAAACTCTTCCAAAATATAGCAGAGGGAAGAACACTCCCAAACTCCTTCTACGAGGCCACCATCACCTTGATACCAAAACCAGACAAGGATGTCACAAAGTAGGAAAACTACAGGCCAATATCACTGATGAACATAGATGCAAAAATCCTCAACAAAATACTAGCAAACAGAATCCAACAGCACATTAAAAGGATCATACACCATGATCAAGTGGGGTTTATTCCAGGACTGCAAGGATTCTTCAATATACGCAAATCTATCAATGTGATAAACCATATTAACAAATTGAAGAAGAAAAACCACATGATCATCTCAATAGATGCAGAGAAAGCTTTTGACAAAATTCAACACCCATTTATGATAAAAACCCTGCAGAAAGTAGGCATACAGGGAACTTTCCTCAACATAATAAAGGCCATATATGACAAGCCCATAGCAAACATCATCCTCAATGGTGAAAAACTGAAAGCATTTCCACTAAGATCAGGAACAAGACAAGGTTGCCCACTCTCACCACTCTTATTCAACATTGTTTTGGAAGTTTTAGCCACAGCAATCAGAGAAGAAAAGGAAATAAAAGGGATCCAAATCGGAAAAGAAGAAGTAAAGCTGTCACTGTTTGCAGATGACATGATCCTATACATAGAGAATCCTAAAGATGCTACCAGAAAACTACTAGAGCTAATCAATGAATTTGGTAAAGTGGCAGGATACAAAATTAATGCACAGAAATCTCTGGCATTTCTATATACTAATGATGAAAAATCTGAAAGTGAAATCAAGAAAACACTCCCATTTACCATTGCAACAAAAAGAATAAAATATCTAGGAATAAACCTACCTAAGGAGACAAAAGACCTGTATGCAGAAAATTATAAGACACTGATGAAAGAAATTAAAGATGATACAAATAGATGGAGAGATATACCATGTTCTTGGATTGGAAGAATCAACATTGTGAAAATGACTCTACTACCCAAAGCAATCTATAGATTCAATGCAATCCCTATCAAACTACCACTGGCATTTTTCACAGAACTAGAACAAAAAATTTTGCAATTTGTATGGAAACACAAAAGACCCCGAATAGCCAAAGCAATCTTGAGAATGAAAAAAGGAACTGGAGGAATCAGGCTCCCTGACTTCAGACTATACTACAAAGCTACAGTTATCAAGACGGTATGGTACTGGCACAAAAACAGAAAGATAGGTCAATGGAACAGGATAGAAAGCCCAGAGATAAACCCATGCACATATGGACACCTTATCTTTGATAAAGGTGGCAGGAATGTACAGTGGAGAAAGGACAGCCTCTTCAATAAGTGGTGCTGGGAAAACTGGACAGGTACATGTAAAAGTATGAGATTAGATCACTCCCTAACACCATACACAAAAATAAGCTCAAAATGGATTAAAGACCTAAATATAAGGCCAGAAACTATCAAACTCTTAGAGGAAAACATAGGCAGAACACTCTATGACATAAATCACAGCAAGATCCTTTCTGACCCACCTCCTAGAGTAATGGAAATAAAAACAAAAATAAACAAATGGGACCTAATGAAACTTCAAAGCTTTTGCACAGCAAAGGAAACCATAAACAAGACCAAAAGACAACCCTCAGAATGGGAGAAAATATTTGCAAATGAATTAACCGACAAAGGATTAATCTCCAAAATTTACAAGCAGCTCATGCAGCTCAATAACAAAAAAACAAACAACCCAATCCAAAAATGGGAGAAGACCTAAATAGACATTTCTCCAAAGAAGATATACAGACTGCCAACAAACACATGAAAGAATGCTCAACATCATTCCTCATTAGAGAAATGCAAATCAAAACTACAATGAAATATCATCTCACACCAGTCAGAATGGCCATCATCAAAAAATCTAGAAACAATAAATGCTGGAGAGGGTGTGGAGAAAAGGGAACACTCTTGCACTGCTGGTGGGAATGTGAATTGGTTCAGCCACTATGGAGAACAGTATGGAGGTTCCTTAAAAAACTACAAATAGAACTACCATATGACCCAGCAATCCCACTACTGGGCATATACCCTGAGAAAACCGAAATTCAAAAAGAGTCATGTACCAAAATGTTCATTGCAGCTCTATTTACAATAGCCCGGAGATGGAAACAACCTAAGTGCCCATCATCGGATGAATGGATAAAGAAGATGTGGCACATATATACAATGGAATATTACTCAGCCATAAAAAGAGACGAAATTGAGCTATTTGTAATGAGGTGGATAGACCTAGAGTCTGTCATACAGAGTGAAGTAAGTCAGAAAGAAAAAGACAAATACCGTATGCTAACACATATATATGGAATTTAAGAAAAAAAAATGTCATGAAGAACCTAGGGGTAAGGCAGGAATAAAGACGCAGACCTCCTAGAGAACGGACTTGAGGTTATGGGGAGGGGGAAGGGTGAGCTGTGACAGGGCGAGAGAGAGTCATGGGCATATACACACTAACAAACGTAGTAAGGTAGATAGCTAGTGGGAAGCAGCCACATGGCACAGGGATATTGGCTTGGTGCTTTGTGACAGCCTGGAGGGGTGGGATAGGGAGGGTGGGAGGGAGGGAGACGCAAGAGGGAAGAGATATGGGAACATATGTATATGTATAACTGATTCACTTTGTTATAAAGCAGAAACTAACACACCATTGTAAAGCAATTATACCCCAATAAAGATGTTAAAAAAAAAAAAGTAAATGCATAGCTTTAAATGAGCTATGAATTGACTTCAAGAAGCTGGAAAAATGACATGATATAATTAAACTGGGTATGAAAAATATAATACTAAAGATATGTAGGAATTCATGAAATTTAAAGCCAGAAATAATACAAAGAAGCACCAAAATTACAAGCAGTTTCTTTGTAAATTAAAAAAAATAAATGTATATACCTCTACCAGGATGAATCATTTGTACTTTTTGTCAAAAGTATAAATAAACAGTATTAAGAATTAATACATAGATATAAAACAAAAAGAATAGAATATTTTTAAAGTATGATAGTAAAATAAAATCTTTATGATGAATTTGAAAACTTACATGAGATAATTTATTGTCTAACAAAATAATAATAATTACCAATATTGATTTGAGTAGAAATAGAAACTCTTAATACAACCATGGATATTTATGTAGTTGGACCTGTAAAAATAAGATATTTTCCTTTAAAAAGAAGGCAAACTACAACTGGAAAAGATAGTTTTGCCAATGAGTTTGAACCCAACTTCAAGGCAAAGACAATCCCTCTCTCAGAGAGTTAAACAAGGAGGGACATACATTCAAATAATTTATCACGAGTGTATAACTTGATTGTAAAACAAAAAAAATGTTTGTGTAATAAAAGAAAACTATAGGTAAATATTACCTATTAACATAGATGTAACATTCCTAAAGGAAATTCTAGGAATGTACTTTTGTATAATGGAAAATACATCATAGTTAAGTAATATATCTTAGGAATTCATTGACAGAAAAATTTTTTTATCTTACTTTCCATAGATTAAAAGAAGGAAAGAAACATGGTCATTGTAAGAGATATTTTAAAACATTTGAAAAATTCATAACCCATTTATGATTAAAAACATCTCAAGTAACAGGGAATAGAGAGAAAATATTGTAATATTTTTAAAAATCTTTACCAATAGCATTCATTATACTTATGGTGACACTCTTTAAATATTTCCATTAAATTGGGACAATAAAGGGAAGCCCATTAGTTTTGCCTCTAAGTCACACTCTACTGGCTGTTCTAATCAATTCAATAAGAAATATGCATTGAATTTATATTCAATATTAATGATCCGAGAGCTCATTAATATATTCAATATTAATATATTCAATATTAATGATCCGAGAGGAAGTATAAAAAACAATAAAATAGGTCAGCATGTTTGTGGACTGAAAGCCAACACAGAGACATGAATGGACTTATTAGAGTGTAGAAATTATCTTCTTTTTTAAAGACAAAAACTCCTAATTAACAATATAAGGTAACTAAGTATAAATTCAACAAAAGATGTATATGTTTATTTTGGAAAAAATCACAAAGAGTTAATTAAACACAAAGACAGAAGACTTGAACCATAGAGAAATCCCTTACACATAGAAAGTCTAGTACATTATTCCTGAATGTAAACTATCAACTACTGTGATGCACCTACCCAGATCAGGATTTTTCTTTTAACTATTCTTTCACTTGGGAATGGACATCCCAAGAGACACATTTGTCTTAATAGTAAATGACTTTGTCACCAATGGATAACATCCAGTCAGGAAAAGAAAAAAAGGTCAAGGTGGTGGGAGAAGATTCCCCAACAGTGCAGGAAATAGGGGTGCTTTGCTTTTAGAAATAAGAAAAAGACTGTAATTACTTTACATTTTTTGATCATCATAAGCCAGAAATTAGAACATTTTCAGTAACAAAATTCTCTTCTTCTCCCCAAATAATTTGTTATTCTGAGGTTTAAACTTTGTGCAGTGGTTACTGAGTTATAATAATATATATGAACTTTTAATTTAGCCCATTTGTTATTTCTTATCTTTAATTAATATTGAATATTAAGGGGAATTTATTTTTTTTTAATTCTCTCTTTAACAGTGGCCTTCAAAACAAGTAGATTTGGTTACATTCATTTGTTTCTAAATGTGTTTTTAGGAGTTCAAAATTGTTCCAACTCCCTTCACCTACAATTCACGACTGTGACCCACAGTGGTACCACAGTGATAATAAAAATGAAGAATCAGAACTTGAGTTACTTCAAGTTGTCTAAGTGACTACTTGGAGATGTTATCTGTTTAAACTGCTTACAGAGACATCTAAAAGTCAGTCAGATCACTCTCCATTAGATTTTTAATTTTTAAGTTTTTTATGCAATTTTTAAAGTTTACTTTTCCTTTACAGTTATTACAAAATAATGGCTATATTCCCTGTGTTGTACAATACATACTTGAGCCTATCTTACATCCAGTAATAGTTTGTGTCTCCCACTTCCCCACTCCTATATTGCCCGACAACACTGGTAACCACTAGTGTGTTCTCTATATCTGTGTTTATTTCTTTTTTTGTTATATTCACTAGTTTGTTGTATTTTTTTTAGACTCCACGTATAAGTGATATCATACAGTATTTGTTTTTTTCTGTTTGCTTATTTCACTTAGCATAATAGCCTCCAAGTCCATCCATGTCACTGAATATGGCAAAATCTCATTCTTTTCTATGGTTAAGTAGCATTCCATCGTATATATGTACTGCATCTACTTTATCCATTCATCTGTTGATGGACACATAGGTTGCACATCTTGGCAATTGTAAATAATGCTGCTATGAACATTGGGTGCATGTATCTTTTTGAATTAGTGTTTGTATTTTTTCACATAGGTACCCGGGAATTGAATTGCTGGGTCATACAGTAGTTCTATTTTTAGTATTTTGAGAAACCTCTATAGTATTTTCCAAAGTGGCTGCACTAACCTACATACCCAAAAACAGTGTACAAGGGTTCCCTTTTCTCCATAACCTCACCAATATTTGTTATTTGTGTTCTTTTTTGATGATAGCCATTCTGGCAGGAGTGAGGTGATAAAACCACAATCTCATTGTGGTTTTGACTTGCAATTCTCTGATGATTATTGATGCTGAAACATATTTTCATGTGCCTGTTGGCCATCTGCCTTTCCTCTTTGGAAAAATGTCTATACGGTTTTTCTGACCATATTTTAATTGGGTTTGGGTTTTTTTTTTTGTTTTGTTTTTTTGTGTTTTTTTTTTTTGTGGTACGTGGGCCTCTCAGTGCTGTGGCCTCCCCCGCCATGAAGCACAGGCTCCAGACATGCAGGCCCAGTGGCCATGGCCCACAGGCCCAGCCACTCTGTGGCACGTGGGATCCTCCCAGACCGGGGCATGAAACCGTGTCCCCTACATCGGCAGGCAGACTCTCAACCACTGCGCCACCACGGAAGCCCAGTTGTTTTTTTTTTTATGTTGAGTCGTATGAGCTGTTTATATATGTTGGACATTTATCCCTTATTGGTCATATTACTTGCAAATATTTCCTCCCATTCAGAGGGTTGTCTTTTCAATTTGTCAATGGTTTCCTTTGCTGTGCAAAAACTTTTAAGTTTAATTAGGTTCCATTTGTTTATTTTTGCTTTTATTTCCTTCATTTTAGGAGACAGATCCAAAAAAATATTGCTATGATTTATTTCAAAGAGTGTTCTCCCTATGTTTTCCACTAGGAGTTGTATACTATCCAGTCTTACATTTAAGTCTTTAATCCATTTTGAGTTTATTTTTGTGTATGCTGTTAGAGAATATTCTAATTCCATTCTTTTACATGTAGCTGTCTTGTTTTCACAGCACAAAGTATTGAAGAGACTGTATTTTCTCCATTGTATATTCTTGCCTCCATTGTCATAGATTAATGGAGCATAAGTGCATGTGTTTATTTCTGGGCTTTCTACCCTGTTCCATTGATCTATGTGTCTCTTTTTGTGCAAGCATCATAATGTTTTGATTACTGTAGCTTTGTAGTATAGTCTGAAGTCAGGGGGGCATGAGTCCCTCCAGATCTGTTCTTTATCAAGATTGTTTTGGATATGTGGGGTCACTTTTTTGTTCCCATTTAAAATTATTTGCTCTGGTTCTGAGAATAAAAAAGGCTTTGGTATTTTGATAAGTATTGCAGTGAATCTGTAGATGCCTGGGGTAGTATGGTCATTTTAACAACATTGATTCTTCCAATACAAGAACATGGTATATCTTTCCATCTGTTTGTGTTGTCTTCCATTTCTTTCATCAGTGTCTTATAGTTTTTGTAGTACAGGTTTTTGCCTCCTTAGATGGGTTTATTCCTAGGTTTTTTATTCTTTTTGATGGAATCATAAATGGGATTGTTTTCTAATTTCTCTTTATGATATCTCATTGTTAGTGTATAGAACTGCAAGAGATTTCTATGTATTAATTTTGTATCCTGCCAATTTACCAGTTTATTGGTGAACTCTAGTAGTTTTCTGTTGGCTTCTTAAGGATTTTCTATGTAAAATATTATGTCATCTGCAAACAGTGACATTTTTAATTCTGCCTCTCCAATTTGGATTCCTTTTATTCCTTTTTCTTCTCTGATTGCTGTGGCTAAGACTTCCAAAACTATGTTGAATGAAAGTGGCAAGAGTGGACAGCCTTGTCTTCTTCCTGATCTCCTAGGGAATGTTTTCATCTTTTCATCATTGAATATGATGTTAGCTGTGGGTTTGTCATATATGCCCTTTATTATGTTGAGGTATGTTTCCTCTATACTCACTTTCTGAAGAGTTTTTATCACAGATGGATGTTAAATTTTACCAAAAGCTTTTTCTGCATCTATTGAGATGATCACATGGTTTTTATTCTTCAGTTTGTTAATGTGGTGTATCACACTGATTGATTCATGGATACTGAAAAAACCTTGCCTCCCTGGCATAAATGCCACTTGATCATGGTGTATGATCCTTTTAATGTATTGTTGGATTCAGTGTTCAAGTATTTTGTTGAGAATTTTTGTATCTATGCTCATCATGACATTGGCCAGTACTTTTCTTTTTTATATCTTTGTCTGGTTTTGGTATTAGAGTGCTTCTTGTTTCATAGAATGAGTTTGGAAGTGTTCCTTCCTCTGCAGTCTTCTGGAATAGTTTCACAAGGATAGATATTAACTCTTCTCTAAATATTTGGTAGAATTCACCTGTGAAGCCACCTGATCCTTGACTTTTCTTTGTTGGGAGATTTTATACTACTGATTTATTTTCATTACTGGTAATTTTTCTGTTTATATTTTATATTTCTTCCTTGTTCCTTCTTGGGAGATTGTATCCTTCTTTGAAGTTGTCTATTTATTCTAGTTGTCCATTTTATTGGTGTATTGTTAATTGAGGTAGTGTCTTATGATTCTTTGTATTTCTATGGTGTTGGATGTCACTTTACCTTTATTTCTGATTTCATTTATTTGAGCCCTCTTCCTTTCTTTCTTTGAGTCTGACTACAGTTTTATCAATTTTGTTTATCTTTTCAAAGAACCAGATTTTAGTTTCATTGATTTTTTTCTATTTTTTTAGTCTCTATTTCATTTATTTCTGCTCTTATCTTTATGATTTCTTTCCTTCTACTAACTTTGGGTTTTGTTTGTTTTTCATTTTTTAGTTCCTTCAAGGTTAGGTTGTTTGAGATTTTTCTTGTTTCTTGAGATAAGCTTGTATTGCTATAAACCACCCTCTTAGAACTGCTTTTGTTACATCCCATAAGTTTTGGAATGTTGTGTTTTCATTTTCATTTGTCTATAGGTACCTTCTTATTTCCTCTTTAATTTCTTCATTGATCCATTGGCTGTTTAGTAACATATTGTTTAGTCTCCACGTGTTTGTACATTTTTTTAAACATCTTTATTGGTGTATAATTGTTTCACAATAGTGTGTTAGTTTCTGCTTTATAACAAAATGAATCAGCTATACATATACATATATCCCCATATCTCCTCTCTCTTGTGTCTCCCTCTCCCCCTCCCTATCCCACCCCTCTAAGTGGTCACAAAGCTCTGAGCTGATCTCCCTGTGCTATGTGGCTGCTTCCCACTAGCTATCTATTTTACATTTAGTGTGTTTGTACTTTTTACAGCTTTTTTTCTTGTTGTTCATTTCTAGTCTCATAGAATGGTTGTCATAAAAAATGCTTGATATGATTTCAATTTTCTTAAATTTACTGAGGCATGTATTTTGGTCTAGCATGTGATCTATCCTGGAGAATGTTCCTGGAGAAAAAAGTGTGTATTCTACTGCTTTTAGATGGAATACTCTATATATACCAATTAAGTTCATTTGGTCTAATGTGTCATTTAAGGCCTTTGCTTTCTTATTGATTTCCTGTCTGGGTGATCTGTCCATTGATGAAAGTGGGGTGTTAAAATCCCCTACTATTATTGTGTTACTGTGGATTTCTCCTTTTATGTCTGCTAGTATTGAGGTGCACCTATGTTGGGTGCATATATATTTCTAATTGTTATATCTTCTTCTTGGATTGATCCCTTGATCATTATGTAGTGTCCTTCTTCATTTCTTGTAACAGTATTTTAAAGTCTATTTTGTCTGATATAAGTATTTCTACTACAACTTTTTGTTAAATTTTCATTTGCTTGGAATATCTTTTTCCATCTCCTCACTTTCAGTTGATATATGTACCTAGATCTGAAGTGGGCCTTTTGTAGACAGCATATACATGTGTCTTGTTTTTATATCCACTCAGCCAGTCTATATCTTTTGATTGGATTATTTAATCCATTTACATTTAAGGTAATTATTGATATGTATGTTCTTATTGCTATTTTGTTTTTGTAGGGGTTTTTTTCTTGCCTTTTTTTTTTCTCTCTCTTGTGATTTCATGACTATCATTAGTGTTGCGTTTGGATTACTTCTTATTTTTTTTGTGTGTATCTATTGTAGATTTTTGATTTGTGGTTATCATAAGATTTATATATAGCAGTGTATATATATGCAAGACTGTTTTAAATTGCTGTTCTCTTAGTGTCAAATACATTTCTACATTTGTTCTGTCCTCTTCTCATGATTGCTGGTTTTGATATCAAATTTGTGTGTGGATGATTTCCTACCTTTACTGTATGCTTGCTTTTTGAAATACATTTTAAAAACCCTGCATTTGTACTCTCCTCCTCTCAGGATTATTCTTTTTGATATCATATTTTACAAATAATTGTTTTGTGTAACCCTTAACTGCTTATTATGCATATTGATGATTTTAGTAATTTTGTCTATTACTTCGCTAGTAACTCTGTGTGTGAATGATTTCATACCTTTACTGTATGTTTGTCTTTACCAGTGAGATTTATTATGTTATACTTTTCTTGTTCCTACTTGTGGCCTTTTCTTTTTTTGCCTAGAGAAGTTCCTTGAACAATTTTTGTAAAGCTGGTTTGGTGGTGCCGAACTCTTTTAGCTTTTGCTTGTCATTAAATCTTTTGATTTCTCCATCAAATCTGAAGGAGAACCTTGCTGGGTAAAGTACTCTTGTTTGTAGGGTTTTCCCTTTCTCTTCACTTTAAATATATCATGCCACACACTTCTGGCCTGCAGAGTTTCTGCTGAAAAATCAACTGATAGCTTTATGGGAGTTTCCTTGTATGTTATTTGTTAATTATCCCATGCTGCTTTTAGTATTCTCTCTTTATCTTTACATTTTGTCATTTTTATTATAATACTTCTTGGTGTGTTCCTCTTTGGGTTAATCCTGTATGGAACTCTCTCCCCTTCCAGGACTTGGATCACTTTTCCTTACGCAGGTTAGGGAAGTTTTCAGCTATTATGTCTTCAAATATTTTCTCAGACTCTATCTCTCTCTCTTCTCCTTCTTGGACCCCTATAATGTGATTATTATTGTGTTTGATGTGTGCCAGAGGTCTCTTAATCTGTCCTCTTTTCTTCTCATTTTTTTTCCTATTTATTTTCAGTGACAGTGATTTCCAGTACTCAGTTTTCCAGCTCACTGATCCATTCCTCTATATGACTTAGTCTCCTGTTGATTCCTTCTAGAGTATTTTAATTTCAGTTATTATATTGTTCATCTCTGTTTGGTTGTTCCTTATGTTTTCTAACTTTTGTTAAAAACCTCTAACATATTCTGTGCATCCATTCTTCTCCCAAGATCTTTGATAATCTTTATGATCATTACTTTGAACTTTTTCTCAGGTAGCTTGCCTATCTCCATTTCAGTTAGTTCTTCTTCTGGGGTTTTATCTTTTTCCTTCATCTGGAATCTGTCTCTCTGCAGACTCAGTTTATCTAAGTTGCTATTTGTATTTGTTTTTCTTAAACATCTTTATTGGAGTATAATTGCTTTACAATGGTGTGTCAGTTTCTGCTTTAAAACAAAGTGAATCAGTTATACATATAAATATGTCCCCATATCTCTTCCCTCTTGTATCTCCCTCCCTCTCACCCTCCCTATCCCACCCATCTAGCTGGTCACAAAGCACTGAGCTGACCTCCCTGTGCTATGCAGCTGCTTCCCAATAACTATCTATTTTACATTTGGTACTGTATATATGTACATGCCACTCTCTCACTTTGTCCCAGCTTATGCTTCCCCCTCCCCATATCCTCAAGTCCATTCTCCAGTAGGTGTGGGTCTTTATTCCCGTCTTGCCCCAAGGTTATTCATGAGAATTTTTTTTTTTTTTTTAGATTCCATATACATGTGTTAGCGTACAGTATTTGTTTATCTCTTTCTGGCTTACTTCACTCTCTATGACAGTCTATAGGTCCATCCACCTCACTACAAATAACTCAATTTCATTCCTTTTTATGGCTAAGTTATATTCCATTATATATATGTGCCACATCTTCTTAATCCATTCGTCTATTGACGGACACTTAGGTTACTTCCATGTCCTGGTTATTGTAAATAGAGCTGCAATGAACATTTTGGTACAAGATAATTTTGAATTATGATTTTCTCAGGATATATGCCTAGTAGTGGGATTTCTGGGTCATGTAATAGTTCTATTTTTACTTTCTTAAGGAACCTCCATACTGTTCTCCATAGTGGCTGTATCAATTTACATTCCTACCAACAGTGCAAGAGTGTTCCCTTTTCTCCACACCCTCTCCAACATTTATTGTTTGTATATTTTTTGATGATGGCCATTCTGACCAGTGTGAGATGATATCTCACTGTAGTTTTGATTTGCATTTCTCTAATGATTAAAGATGGTGAGCATCCTTTCATGTGTTTGTTGGCAATCTGTATATCTTCTTTGGAAAAATGACTATTTAGGTCTTCTGTCCATCTTTGGAATAGGTTGTTTGTTTTTTTGATATTAAGCTGCATGAGCTACTTGTAAATTTTGGAGATTAATCCTTTGTTTGTTGCTTCATTTGCAAATATTTTCTCACATTCTGAGGGTTGTCTTTTCGCCTTGTTTATGGTTTCATTTGCTGTGAAAAAGCTTTTAAGTTTCATTAGGTCCCATTAGTTTATTTTTATTTCCATTTCTGTAGGAGGTGGGTCAAAAAGGATCTTGCTGTGATTTATGTCATAGAGTGTTCTGCCTATGTTTTGCTCTAAGAGTTTGATAGTGTCTGACCTTACATTTAGGTCTTTAATCCATTTTGAGTTTATTTTTGTGTATGGACTTAGGGAGTGTTCTAATTTCATTATTTTACATGTACCTGTCCAGTTGTCCAGCACCACTTATAGAAGATGCTGTCTTTTCTCCACTGTATATCCTTGCCTTGTTTATCAAAGATAAGGTGACCATATGTGTGTGGGTTTATCTCTGGGCTTTCTATCCTGTTCCATTGATCTATATTTCTGTTTTTGTGCCAGTACCATTCTGTCTTGATTCCTGTAGCTTTGTAGTATAGTCTGCAGACAGGGAACCTGATTCCTCCATCTCCATTTTCCTTTCTCAAGACTGCTTTGGCTATTCGGGGTCTTTTGTGTTTCCATACAAATTATGAACTTTTTTGCTCTAGTTTCTGTGAAAAATGCCAGTAGTAGTTTGATAGGGATTGCATTGAATCTGTAGATTGCTTTGGGTAATATTGTCATTTTCACAATGTTGATTCTTCCAATCCAAGAACATGGTATATCTCTCCATCGATTTGTATCATTTTTAGTTTCTTTAATCAGTTTCTTATAATTTTCTGTCTAAAGGTCTTATCTCTCCTTAGGTAGGTTTATTCCTAGATATTTTATTCTTTTTGTTGCAATGATAATTGGGAGTGTTTTTGAAATTTCATTCTCAGATTTTTCATCATTAGTATATAGGAATGCCAGAGATTTCTGTGCATTAATTTTGTATCCTATTACTTTACCAAATTCATTCATTAGCTCTACTAGTTTTCTGGTGACATCTTTAGGATTCTCTATTTATAGTATCATATCATCTGCAAACAGTGACAGCTTTATTTCTTCTTTTCCAGTTATATAATAGTGGTAAGAGTGAGCAAACTTGTCTTCTTCCTGATCTTAGTAGAAATGGTTTCAGTTTTTCACCATTGAGGACAATGTTGGCTGTGATTTGTCATATATAGCCTGTATTATGTTTAGGAAATTTCCCTCTATGCTTTCTTTCTGGAGGGTTTTTATCATAAATGGGTGTTAAATTTTGTCGAAAGCTTTCTCTGCATCAATTGAGATGATCATATGGTTTTCCGCCTTCAACTTATTAATATGGTGTATCACATTGATTGATTTGCATATATTGAAGAATGCTTGCATTCCTGGGATAAAACCCATTTGATCATGGTGTATGATCCTTCGAATGTGCTGCTGGATTCTGTTTGCTAGTATTTTGTTTAGGATTTTTCCATCTATGTTCATCAGTGATATTGGCCTGTAGTTTTATTTCTTTGTGACATCTTTGTCTGATTTCGGTATCAGGGTGATGGTGGTCTCAGAGAATGAGTTTGGGAGTGTTCCTCCCTCTGCTATATTTTGGAAGAGTTTGAGAAGGATAGGTGTAAACTCTTCTCTAAATGTTTGATAGAATTCACCTGTAAAGCCATCTGGTCCTGGGCTTTTGTTTATTGGAAATTTTTAATCACAGTTTCAATTTCAGTGCTTGTGATTGGTCTGTTCATATTTTCTCTTTCTTCCTGGTTCAGACTCAGAAGGTTGTGAATTTCTACAAATTTGTCCATGTCTTCCAGGTTGTCCATTTTATTGGCATATACTTGCTTGTAGTGATCTCTCATGATCCTTTGTATTTCTGAAGTGTCACTTGTTACTTCTTGTTTTTCAATTCTAATTCTATTTATTTGAGTCTTCTCCCTTCTTTTCTTGATGAGTCTGGCTAATGGTTTATCAATTTTGTTTATCTTCTCAAAGATCTTTGCTATGATTTCCTTCATTTCTTTTTCATTTATTTCTGATCTGATCTGTATGATTTCTTTCCTTCTGCTAACTTGGGTTTTTTTGTTCTTTCTCGCATTGCTTTAGGTGTAAGTTTGGTTGTTTATTTGAGTTGTTTCTTCCTTTTTAAGGTAGGATTTTATTGCTCTAAACTTCCCTCTTAGAACTGCTTTTGCTGCATCCCACAGTTTTGGGTTGTGTTTTCATTGACATTTGTTTCCAGGTTTTTTTTTAATTTCCTCTTTGATTCCTTCAATGATCTCTTGGTTATTAAGTTATATATTGTTTAGCCTCCATGTGTTTGTATTTTATAAAGATTTTTTCCTGTAATTGATATCTAGTCTCATAGCATTGTGGTCAGAAATGATACTTGATACAGTTTCAATTTTCTTAAATTTACCAGGGTTTGATTTGTGACACAAGATATGATCTATAATGGAGAATGTTCCATGATCACTTGAGAAGAAAGTGTATTTTGTTGTTTATGGTTGGAATGTCCTATAAATATCAATTAAGTCCATCTTGTTTAATGTATCATTTAGAGGTTGTGTTTCCTTATTTATTTTCATTTTGGATGATCTGTTCATTGGTGCAAGTGAGGTGTTAAAGTCCCCTACTATAATTGTGTTACTTTCGTTTTCCCCTTCTATTGCTTTTAGTATTTGCCTTATGTATTGAGGTGCTCCTATGTTGGGTGTATAAATATTTGCAATTGTTATATCTTCTTCTCAGATTGATCCCTTGATCATTATGTAGTGTCCTTCTTCGTCTCTTGTAACTGTCTTTGTTTTAAAGTCTATTTTCTCTGATATGAGAATTGCTACTCCAGCTTTCTATTGATTTCCATTTGCATGGAATAACTTTTTTTTTTTTTTTTGCGGTACGCGGGCCTCTCACTGCTGTGGCCTCTCCCGTTGCGGAACCCAGGCTCTGGACGCACAGGCTCAGCAGCCATGGATCACGGGCCCAGCCGCTCCATGGCATACGGGATCTTCCCAGACCGGGGCACGAACCCATGTCCCCTGCATCGGCAGGCAGACTCTCAACCACTGTGCCACCAGGGAAGACCATGCATGGAATATCTTTTTGCATCCCCTCACTTTCAGTCTGTATGTATCCCTAGGTCTGAAGTGTGTCCCTTGTAGAAGGCATATATATGGGTCTTGTTTTTGTATCCATTCAGCCTGTCTATGTGTTTTGGTTGGAGCATTTAATCCATTTACATTCAAGGTCATTATCGATATGTATGTTCCTATTCCCATTTTCTTAATTGTTTTGTGTTTGTTATTGTAGGTCTTTTCCTTCTCTTGTGATTCCTGCCTAGAGAAGTTCCTTTAGCATTTGTTGTAAAGCTGGTTTGGTGGTGCTGTATTCTCTTTGCTTTTGCTTGTCTGTAAAGGTTTCAATTTCTCTGTCAAATCTGAATGAGATCCTTGCTGTTTACAGTAATCTTCACTGTAGGTTTTTCTCCTTCATCACTTTAAATTATGTCCTTCTGACTCGCCACGTTTCAGCTGAAAGATCAGCTGTTAACCTTATGGGGATTCCCTTGTGTGTTATTTGTTGTTTTTCCCTTGCTGCTTTTAATAATTTTTCTTTGTATTTAATTTTTGATAGGTTGATTAATATGTGTCTTGGCATGCTTCTCCTTGGATTTGTCATGTAGGGGATTCTCTGTGCTACCTGGACTTGCTTAACTATCCCTTTCCCATATTAGGGAAGGTTTCAACTATAATCTCTTCAAATACTTTCTGAGTCCCTTTCTTTTTCTCTTCTTCTTCTGGGACCCTTATAATTAGAAATTTGGTGCATTTAATGTTTTCCCAGAGGTCTGTGAGACTGTCCTCAAGTCTTTTCATTCTTTTTTCCTTTATTCTGCTCTCTAGTAGTTATTTCCACTATTTTATCTTGCAAGATAAAATAAAATCCTTTATTTTGCCAAAGTTATTCTGCTATTGATCCCTTTTAGAAAAATTTTAATTTCATTTACTGTGTTGTTCATCTCTGTTTGTTTGCTGTTTAGTTCTTCTATGTCCTTTTTAAACATTTCTTGTATTTTCTCCATTCTATTTCCAAGATTTTGGATCATTTTTAGTATCATTTTTCTGAATTCTTTTTCAGGTAGACTGCATATTTCCTCTTCATTTGTTAGGTCTGGTGTGCTTTTACCTTGCTCCTTCATCCACTGTGTGTTTTGCTGTCTTCTAATTTTGCTTATCTTACTGTGTTTGGGGTCTCCTTTTAGCAGGCTGCAGGTTCATAGTTCCCGTTGTTTTTGGTGTCTGTCCCCAGTGGCTAAAGTTGGTTCAGTGGGTTGTGTAGGCTTCCTGGTGGAGGGGCTAGTGCCTGTGTTCTGGTGGATGAGGCTGGATATTGTCTTTCTGGTGGACACGTCCACGTCTGGTGGTGTGTTTTGGGGTGTCTGTGGCCTTATTATGATTTTAGGCAGCCTCTCTGCTAATGGATGGTATTTTGTTCCTTTCTTCCTAGTTGTTTGGCATAGGGTGTCCAGCACTGTAGTTTGCTGGTGATTGAGTGCAGCTGGGTCTAGGCTTTGACATGAAGATCTCTGGGAGATTTTTGCCATTTGATATTACATTGAGCTGAGAAGTCTCTTGTGGACCAGTCCTGTCCTGGAGTTGGCTCTCCCAACTCAGAGGCACAGCCCTGGCACCTGGCTGGAGCACCAAGAGCCTGTCATCCACACAACTCATAATAAAAGGGAGCAAAAAAAAAGAAAGAAAGAAGGAAGAAGATAATGTAAAATTAAATAAAGTAAAATAAAATAAAGATATTAAAATAAAAAAATAAAAATTAATTTTTTAAATAATAAAGAAAGAAAGAAGAGAGCAACAAAACCAAAAAAGAAATCCATCAATGAGAAATGCCAACAACTATACTAAAAATACAAAAAAATTTTTAAAACCTGACAGACAAAACCCTTAGACAATTGGTAAAAGCAAATCTATACAGAGAAAATCACACAGAGAAGCATATATACACACACACTCACAAAAAGTCAAAAAGGAAAAAAAATATACATATATATTTTTGCTCCCAAAGTCCACCTACTCAATTTGGGATGATTCGTTGTCTATTCAGGTATTCCACAGATGCAAGGTACATCAAGTTGATTGTGGAGGTTTAACCTGCTGCTCCTGAGGATGCTGGGAGAAATTTCCCTTTTTATTCTTTGTTCTCACAGCTCCTGGGATTCAGCTTTTGATTTGGCCTGGCCTCTATGTGTAGGTCACCTGAGGGCGTCTTTTCTTCACTCAGACAGGACGGGGTTAAAGGAGCAGATTATACGGGTGCTCTGGCTCACTCAGGCCAGGGGGAGGGAGGGATACAGATGTGTGGTGAACCTGCAGCGGCAGAGGCTGGCGTGATGTTGCACCAGCCTGAGGCACACCGTTTGTTCTCCCAGGGAAGTTGTCCCTGGATAATGGGACCCTGGCAGTGGCGGGCTTCACAGTCTTCCAGGAGGGGAGGTGTGGATAGTGACCTGTGCTTGCACACAGGCTTCTTGTTGGCTGCAGCAGCAGACTTAGCGTCTCATTCCCGTCTCTGGGGTCCACACTGATAGCCGTTGCTGTAGCCTGTCTCTGGAGCTCTTTAAGCAGTACTCTTAATCCCCTCTGCTCATGTACCAGGAAACAAAGAGGCAAGAAAAAACTCTTGCCTCTTCAGCAGCTCCAGACTTTTTCCCGGACTCCCTCCCAGCTAGCTGTGGCGCACTAACCCCTTCAGGCTGTGTTCACGCAGCCAACGCCTGTCCTTTCCCTCGGATCCGACCTCTGAAGCCCAAACCTCAGCTCCCAGCCCCCGCCTGCCCCTGCAGGTGAGCAGACAATCCTCTAGGGCTGGTGAGTGCTGGTCGGTTCTGATCCTCTCTGTGTGGAAATCTCTCTGCTTAACCCTCCGCACCCCTGTTGTTGTGCTCTCCTCTGTGGCTCTGAAGATTCCTCCTCCGCCACCCACAGTCTCCACCTGCGAAGAGGCTTCCTAGTGTGTGGAAACCTTTCCTCCTTCACAGCTCCGTCCCACTGGTGCAGGTCCCGTCCCTATTCTTTTGTGTCTGTTTTTTCTTTTGCCCTTCCCAGGTACGTAGGGAGTTTCTTGACTTTTCGTAGGTCTGAGATATTCTGCCAGCATTCATTGGTATTCTGTAGGAGTTCTTCCATATGTAGATGTATTTTTGATATATTTGTTGGGAGGAAGGTGATCTCCACATCTTACTCTTCTGCCGTCTTGGAGCTCCTCTGCTATTTGTTTTTTTATGTATGTGGTAGGTTTGCTACATTTCCCAACCTTGAAGAAGTCACCTACTGTAGGAGATGTTTTTGTGTCCCAGTAGTGCACACCCATCTTATCACCCATGCTATATCATCTAGGGATTCCCCTTAAGAGAGCTGCATGTGCCTTTCTGTAGTGGTGTGCTCACTATGTGGGTAGTCTGGTAGATTTTTTGGCCCCTATCCTGATTTTTTTCTAGGCCCTGCCTTGTGCAGATGCTGCTGGCTGCTGGTTAGCAGGCCATGGCCACAAGGCATTGGGTTACAGAATCCTAGGGACCCTGGGACCAGAGATGGCTCACTGGTGAGCAAAGTCAGGGTCCTGAAGACTCCAGGACTCTTGCCCACCCACTGGTGGGTGAAGCCTGGTCCTGCGATTAGTACAGGCACTGGCAGTCGAGTCAGTTCCTGGAGTCTGGATCCCGGGCCAAGAGATCCCAGAGTTCATTTCAGATCCCTAAGGATGTGGAATGGCTGTTCCTGACACAGGTGTTTATCGGGGCTGTGGTGTCCTGATGCTTGCATTGGCCTCCTAGTGGACAGGGTCAGGGCCCAACTTGTCCCAGTTTAGGGTCTGGCCTTCTGTGGGGGACTGGGTCTAGAGGACTCAGGATTGTTTTTTTCTTGCATCTAGTGTCTGCTCCCTGGTGGATGAGGCTGCTCTAGTGCAGGCTTCCTGCAAGGAAGAGCTTGTGCCTGTCCACTGGTTGGTGGAGATGGGTCTTAACTGTCAATTGAGCAAGGTTGTGTCAAGAGACATGTCTAGAGGTGGCTATAGGCTCAGGAAATCTTTAGGTAGCCTGTCTGCTGGTGGGTGGGGAAGTGTTCCGGCCCAGTTAGTTGTTTGGCAGACACCAGCAGCAGTGTTCAAGCAGTAGTATTGTTTCAAATATGACAGCCACTAGTTTCTTTGTTCCCAGGGTGATCTGCAGCTGCCCCCTACCTCTCCAGAAGACTCTCTAAGACCAGCAGGTAAGTCTGTTGCATTATCCTACAAAATTACTGCTTTTGCCTTGGGTCCCAGTGCACATGAGATTTTGTGTGTGCTATTTAAGGGTGACGTCTCTACAGTAAGTTTCCCCTACATATAAACGAGTTCCATTCCAAGAGCATGTTCATAAGTCCAATTTGTTCTTACATCCAGCAAAGTTAGCCTAGGTACCCAACTAACACAATCAGCTATGTAGTACTGTACTGTAATAGATTTATAATACTTTACACACAAATAATACATAAAAAACAAACACAAAAAATAAAGAAAACATTTTTAATATTACAGTACAGTACCTTGAAAAGTACAGTAGTACAGTACAACAGCTGGCATACAGGGGCTGGCATCGAGTGAACAGGCAAGAAGAGCTACTGACTGGAGGAGGGAGAGGAGGTGGGAGATGGTAGAGCTGAAGAATCATCAGCAAAAGGAGACAGAGGGCAAGCTTCAATTTCACTTACACCTGACATTGATGGCACAGGTTCTGGTTCCTTGCTGGATTCAATTCTATCCACCCTCTTGAAAAAACAATCCAGTGATATCTGGTTAGTAGCTCTATTTTTCTCATCATAGATGACACAGTAGCACTGGATTGCATTCTGAATGGCTACAGCAACCTTCATATACTGTTCTATGTTCGGGTACTGTGCCTCAAAAACTGTCACTTCCTGTGTCATGAACCTCTTCAGTTCTTCAGTTACTTCTTCTTCCTCTTGTCTCTCTTTGTCCTTTCTTGGTGCTTGGCATTTCTTAGCAGTACCAGGTACATCACTGCTGTTACTATGCTTGCTTCCGGAGACATCCTAGCCTTGAAATAAAGATACTGTACTACTCTACTCTATACAGTACTGTACAGTAAAGTACACAAAAGCACAACTACTTATAGAGGATGCATGCATGTGACAATGTATGCCAGACACGTGAATTAACTTGCATGATTGGACATATGAACACATATTCACATCTTTGAAAGTTCTCAACTTGAAGATTCATATGTAGGGGACTTACTATTTTTCTTCTACTATTTTTCCTCTGGTCCTGTGGTGCTCCCAAAATTAAGCCCTGCTGGATTTCAAAATAAAATATTTTGAGGAATCACCTTCCTGGTGCAGGACCCACGGGGCTGCGGAGACCAATGTGTGGCTCAGAATTCTCACTCCTGTGGGAGAAACTCTGCAATATAATTTTTCTCCAGTTTGTGGGGTTGCCCATCCAGGGGTATGGTATTTGATTATATCATGAGTTCTGCTCCTCCTACTCATCTTATTGTGGTTCCTTCTTTATGTCATTAGTTGCAGAAGATCTTTTTCTAGTAGGTTCCACTCTTTTTCATCAATGGTTGTTCTGCAGATAGTTGTGATTTTGTTATACTTATGAAAGGAGGTGAGCTCAGAGTCTTTCTACTCTGCCAAATTGACCAAGCTCTCTTGGATCAGTCTTTAAGATTCATTCAGTAGATTTGAAATTTCAGGAATTTTTAGTAAAATGAAATTTTTGTGGAATTCTGCCAAACTTTTGTACACATTTGAGAATTTTCTTAGCTTTTTGTGTATTTGTTGTTCCATGTAAAATAAATTTTAGAAATTAGAGTTAATGAAAAAGTGATTTTATCAACTATGAACAAAAATAGAGTAACAAATATGGCTTCACTGTCTATTGAACATGAATAGAAGAAAAAATTCTACAATGTCATGACATATTTACAAGACTTAAGACTCAAAACCAGAAACTCTAATGTTCTTATCCCTCACTGAGACCAATATATAGGTATAAATGTTTTATCTCTTCTAAAATCTATACATTAATGTAGTTCAAAAAGTATTGATTCATTACTTTTCCCCATTTTGGTGTCTGTAATATTTATTTATTTTATATACAGTTGGTTCATTTTATATTATATACATTTGGTTAACTTTCATCAGCAAGATTATATACACATAGATCAATAGAAATGTTTTTCACTGGCCACAATTCTTCTTTCCATTAATATTATTTATTTTATTTCATGATCACCACTAAAATTCATTTGGTATATAATAAGAAAGAAGTCTTAAAAATTAGCTTCTGCACATGCCAACCACATAGTTTCTATCCCTGGAATTGTTCTATCTGGATTTCAAATTCCATTTCTCACATCAAATGGAGTATATGAACATTCATGACAGACTAAGGAATAGGAATTATTTTCTCTGTATACAGTTAATGAAAACCAGTATTCAGACAGATGAACTGAGAGAAATGACTTGGGTTCTTTATGCCTTTTCAGTTTTTTATTCCAAGTATTGTTTGAGACTTTTTTTTCCATATTACTGTTAAAAATAATATATTCCCTCATTTCTTGCTAAAGAGAGCTGACTATGTCTTCTATTTCATGGGACCAAAACGACCAAAGATATTTGAGCTCCATATCCTTAAAAATTCAGAGAATGGTGAGTGTATCTTAGAAAGATAAACTTTCTAAGTGAAGGGGAAAGTGCAAGGGTGGGTTTGTACTTGGGGGCTGGGGAAAGAAGTGGCTGGGATGAGGAAACTGCACTGTATTTGTTACCTTGCCAGCTCCTCCATGACTTATATCTATCTCCAGAAGAGAAGAGTTGATTTTTACGAGGAACTATGTAGCACATGGGGTCCTTTGCAGTAACGATTTGGAAGGCAGCTGACAAAGTGAGAAGATTTGACCTTGCAATATTGTAGCATATTTGAGAAGACAGAACTAAATATTTGGTATAATACTGTTGCCAAAATCTTGGCTTCTGTACATGGGTGCTGAATAGAAATATGGAGACAGAATTTAGGGGGAAAGAGAAAATATGGCTTTACTTCTTTGCTAAGCAAGGAGGGAACACAGCGGGCTAGCACCTCCTGCAAACTGTGCCCCCTTCCCTGGAGAACTGAGAGAGGTTATATAGCTGGGGCTCGTGGTCTATGATAGGTGATAAGGCTCAAATTAATGAAGGTCTTCTATTCTTCTTCCTGCATTACTGCAAAACAGTCACAGCTGACATCAGGCAGCCTGGTAATTGTGTCCATTTGTCTCTGGGTTGTTGACTTGTGACCTTTTGTTTCTGAAATGCAAATGCTACAAGGGGGAGCAGGATGTAATTCACATAGTGTCAAAGAGTGATGGGTTAGCTTTGTGAAGTACAAATCTAGTTACAGACACTACAGATTAGTAACAGTTAAAATAAAACTAGGAGTGATGAACTCTTTCAGGCCAGGTTATGTTTCTTCTTTAGCCTGTTCACTCTTCCCTTGTTTTCTTTGTTTATCAGAAAAGTAGCATTTCTATTTTTGCTGCAATACCTTCGGGCATTTCCCATTTTCAATGATTAATATTCATCTTTACATCTAGCTGTCTATACATTGATTCACTGGCAAATACAGGTACATTGAATTGTCACTATATGTGATAAAATCTGAATCTAAGGTAACACATTGCTGTTTTCCCTCATGGTTTACATTGTTCATAAAAATCATAAGCTCTTCCCCAGCAATAGTGCTTTAAGCTGTGATTAATAAACAGCTAATCTGACTTTCTTCTTAAACACAGTACACAAATTTAAAGGCATAAATATTGTTTTTCAAAACTTGCATCATTATATTTGATCTCTTACTGACAGGGGGACAAAGGATCTCTATTTCTGGGTTTTTAGCTATCTTGTCAGAGAAGAAAATACATTCATTGCACTGGGGTATTGTCTATTTTTTAGAGATAATGAAATCAGAAATAAATAATAATTGACTAAAGTTACGTTTATTAGAATACATGACTGAATATACAAGGACCAAATTCCAAACACACTGACGTTTCTTCTACATTATTGTTTTACTCAAGAGTAATATTATAAGTCAGCTATTTTTCTTAGTTCACTTAACAATAAGAAAAATATATATCATTTGTTCAGTCATGTCAGTCAAAATGTGTGAATGAAGCAAGCTGGTATCCAATGTTTACAGAAGTAAAATCAGTATTGATCCCAACTTTTACCCTTGAAAATGTATAATTTTAATGAAGGTAAAATTTAGCGTCTTTAATCTCTCAGTTAAATCTGCTGTGTTTCACTTCCTTGCTTCTTTGATTCTTCCCAGAATCATTTGGTCAGTGTTTTGTCATTGTGAAGTTAAGATAGAGCATTACTATCTTCATGAAAGTTCCATGTGTTTTAAGTATGTTGTGTCTAATATTTGCTTGTAGAATGAAAAGTCTTATTTTCTAAAATAGGATTGAAGGAGACTGGAAGGGGAATTTTGGGAAGCACTCATTTTCTTGATGTCCTTAGCTATTGTCTATTCTACTTATATGTGAGGTTTGACTTGAATTAGATCCTTTAGTGATGCCAGGGGTGTAGAACAAGCAAGTCACACCATGCTATCACAATAATAGCATAGAAAGGAACAGAAAAAGGCATTGTAACTGTAATCTAAAAATCAGTGTCAAATAATGAAAACAATTTATAAAAGAAAGCTATAAACATCTTGGTTTCTTCTAGTGAAAATCCACTCCCTTCTTCAAGCTCTTATTGTATGTACTGGGCCTGACACACAGATGACTGCTCAGATTTGATTTTAAGAACACAGAGGTGATCTCTGCAACTCCAAACATTTCATTCTGTTTTGGTATCTGAAGTTTTCATCATCTCACTTACTTCTTAAATTATAAATCCTTGTGCCTAATGGGTTCTAATAGTTAATTATAAGAAATAAATATTAATCTCAATTTAACTATTCTTCTTCTTCTAAGTGAAAATGAAGGAAAATAAAACTAAAAGTTTAAGCTGAAAAAAATCTAGAGCTTGGGCCACTGACAGAATTGGAACAGTGTGTGTGTGGGGGAGTTCTGGGGGGAATGACAGAAATGGGTCGGGGGTACTCTCTTAATTTTCTTGGGTGGATGGAGTCACAGGAAAGAGACAAGCAAAATGCATGTGAGAGATTTCTTAATAATTTTATTCAAAAGATGGCTTTGTGTAGTCTGTCTGGATTTCTTTTGAACTAAAGATATATGTACGGATCAGAGAACTATCTGGTTAATTTTCTTCCCACATAAATAAATGAATGAATAAATAAATAAATAAGTTGTTTATTCTTTGAAGACACCGGAAAACTCATTTACTTTATTCACTCACAGACCCTTTTCAAAGTATTATCTGAACATTTTTGGCAACACCAAGGAGCTGTTTCGAGCTAAACTGAGGTCAGCTGTTTCGAGCTAATACTGAGGGGTCAGGCTCCCCACACTTAAGGACACTCACAGATAAGGAAATTCATGTTAAAATGATTTTATTTCTAAATCAGTTAAAAGTCATAAATTTTATTTCAAAGTGAAAATTTATTTTTCAGATCAGGAAATAAAATTCCTGGAAATATAACTATGTTACTTGTTTGGGAAAACATCATGCCTTCACAGAAGTTTAGAGACTTTTCTTCTTTCAACCTTAATCGTATTTCCCAAATCAAATTATTTTGTATCACAAGATGAGATTTTATTTTGCTTCTCTTGAAAGAGACATATATATTCCACCAGGATTCTTAATAAGCAGATGGCACAATGTGTTGGAGATTGGGAAAAAATCCCTATGCCAAAATATCTCTCTGTGGCTTAAATCATTCCCCAAAATTTGATGAATATAACCAGTTGCTTGAAGACATTGCATTTAATATAAATTTCAATAAAATAATAATATGCAAGGTATTAGTAAACTATAACTCATAGCTTTGTGGAAATTATCAAATTCTTTCCAAAATAACACTAAGCGTAAGTGAGTTTAGAATAAAGAATAGGGTCAGTTTTGGAATGAAGGAGTGGATTAAGAGGATGTCAGCTCCCTTTCCCCCCATAAACTTTATTGACCCCGTACGATCCACCTGAATAACACACTGTTTATTTTCAAACAGGCCTCTTTTGCCCTCAAATAAGTTTATAAGACCCAGCTTCTCATCCCAAACAGATTTCTGCCCTAACCCACCTGAAGTAGCCTCTACTTAAGTAGAAGGCTACAGAGGACCTGCTGAGTTTAGTTGAGATCAGCTTCCTCAGAAACCATGCCCTTCACAGCCAGGCTTTCAAAGAGGTGGTTGATTGTTCGCTTGGGTCTAGATGAGTATGAGCAGAGACTCATCCTAAAATCGAATGCCCAGGAAGCCTAAGGGATCATTGTCATTTTGCCTATTGCTGCTCTAGAAATTTACCTCCAGTGTCCTGATGTTTCTTGTGCTTGCCACTTATGCTTACTCTGAAAGTATATTAACTGAGGATTCAAAATAATTCTGAGAATTTATCCCATCTCATCTTTTTTTTTTGAAATAAGAACTTTATTGCCATCTCATCTTTTAATTTGATTTATATTTCACCTCCATAAAAACTATGTTCTGAAAAGTCAGCAATGGCTCTCTATAACATGTCTATTTCTCAGTCCATGTTCTCTTCCAAGGGATGACAAACTAAGGATTCCTTCCTTCTGAATATTTTTTCTCTTTATTTATAAAAATGTTTATTCAACAGCAATTTATTGAAACTTGTCTAGGTTCTAATCTTGAATTTAAGTACAAAGATAATCTCACACTTTGTGGTTACACTCTGCTACCTTGTTTCTTACCATTTAAACTTCTCCATTGCCTATTTTCACACAAAATTTCTTTAAATATTTTCAAGCTTCTATTTCCCTTATTTTTTTTTAAGGCTAGGCTCCCTAATTCCTTTTATTGTATCTTTCTAAAAATTTTTTATTGAAGTATAGTTGGTTTACAACGATGTGTTCGTTTCTGGTATAAAGTGATTCAGTTGTATTTAAATCAACCAATCAATTAATAAGAATATATATATATATGTATATATGAATTCTTTTCCATTATATTTTATTACAATGTATTGAATATAGTTCCCTGTGCTATAGAATAAATACTTGTTGCATATCTGTTTTATGTGTATTAGGTTGTATCTGCTAATCCTATGCTCCTAATTTATCCATCCCCACCATTACCTTTGGTAAGTATAAATTTGTATTCTATGTCTGTGAGTCTCTTTCTGTTTTGTAAATAAGTTCATTTGTATCATTTTTTAAGATTCCAAATACAAGTAGTATCATATAATATTTGTCTTTCTCTGTTTGCCTTCACTTAGTATGATAATCTCTAGGTCCATTTATGTTGCTGAAAATGACACTATTTCTTTTTTTTTAAGACTGAGTAATATTCATTGTATATATATATATATATATATATATATATATATATACCATATCTTCTTTATCCATTCATCTTTCAATGGACAATTAGGTTGCTTCCATGTCTTGCTACGGTAAACTGTTCTGCTCTGAATATTGGGGTGCATGTGTCTTTTCAAATTATGGTTTTCTCTGGATATATGCTCAGGAGGAAGATTGCTGGATCATATGTTAACTCTATTTTTAGTTTTTTAAGGAACCACCATACTGTTTTTCATAGTGGCTACACCAATTTATGATCCCACCAACAGTGTAAGAGGGTTCCCTTTTCTCCACACCTTCTAAAGCATTTATTATTAGTGAACATTTGGATGATGGCCATTCTTACTGGCACAGAGCGATACTTCACATTTACACTTCTCTAGTAATTAGCAATGTTGAGCATCTGTTCATCTGCCTGTTGGCCATCTGTATGTCTTATTTGAAGAAATGTCTATTTAGGTCTTCTGCTCATTTTTTGATTGGCTTGGTATTTTGCTTGTTTGTTTTGTTTTGTTAATGAACTATATGGGATGTTTGTATATTCTGGAAATTAAGCCCTTGTTGGTAGCATTATTTAAAATATTTTCTCCCATCTCATACATTGTCTTTTCATTTTGTTTTTGGTTTCATTTGCTGTGCAAAAGCTGATAAATTTGATTAAGTCACATTTCTCTATTTTTGCTTTAATTTAGTTTGCTTTAGGGGAATGACATAAGAAAACATTGGTATGAATGATGTCAGAGAAGGTTTTGCTTATGTTCTCCTTTAGGAGTTTTATATTTTCATATCTTATAACTAAGTCTTTATGAGTTTCTTTTTGTATATGGTATTAAGGTATGTTCTGCCTTCATTGATTTACATACGGCTGTCCAACTTTTCCAAAACCACTTGCTGAAGAGACTGTCTTTGTATACTCTTGCCTTCTTTATTCAAAATTAATTGATCATAAGCGTGCGAGTTTATTTCTGGGCTCTCTATTATGTCCAGGTAATCCATATATCTGGTTTTGTGTCCCTACCATACTGTTTTGATTACAGTAGCTTTGTAGAATTGTCTGAAGTCCAGAAGGGTTACACTTCCTGCTTTGTTCTGGATTTTTTATGGTCTTTTTTAAAAAGGTAGTTTATGGTTCCTTATAAATTTTAGGATTATTTATTCTAGTTCTGTGAAAAATGTCATGGGTAATTTGATAGGGATCACATTAAATCTGTAGATTGCTTTGGGTAGTATGGCCTCTTTAACAATATTAATTCTTCCAATCCAAGAGCATGGGTTATCTTTCCATTTCTTTGAATCATCTTCAATTTTCTTTATTAATGTTTTATACTTCTTATCATCACCATATAAGTCTTTCGCCTCATTTGCCAGGTTTATTACTAAGCATTTTAAATGCGACTTTAAAAGGTTTTTTTTTTTCTTACACTTGCTTTGTGATATTTCACTTTTAGCGTAAAGACATGCAACAAATTTATGTATGTTACTCTTGTATCCTGCTATTTTGTCTGATTGCTGT
Source organism: Leucopleurus acutus (assembly GCF_964270905.1). Taxonomy (NCBI): domain Eukaryota; kingdom Metazoa; phylum Chordata; class Mammalia; order Artiodactyla; family Delphinidae; genus Leucopleurus; species Leucopleurus acutus. The sequence continues at coordinate 30,313,111 of NC_139155.1, forward strand.
GGCCAGGACTTCCTATATTATGTTGAATAGAAGTGGTGAGAGTGGACATCCTTGTCTTGTTTGAGATTTTAATGAGAAAGCTTAACGCTTCTCACCCATAAGTATTATGTTGGCTGTGGGTTTATCATAAATGGCTTTTATTATGCTGAGATACATTCCCTTTATACCAAATTGGTGAGAGTTTTTATCATAAATGGATGTTGAATTTTATCAAGTGATTTTTCTGAATTTATTGAGGTGATCATGTGTTTATTGTCTTTTGTTGATGCTGTGTATCACATGAATTAATTTATATATGTTGAACCATCCTTCTGACCCTGTATGAATCCAACTTGATTATGGTGTACAGTCTTTTTTATGTATTGTTGGATTTGGTTTGCTTATATCTTTTTTTATCTTTCTTTTTGCAGTACACGGGCCTCTCACTGTTGTGGCCTCTCCTGTTGTGGAGCACAGGCTCTGGACACGCAGGCTCAGTGGCCATGGCTCACGGTCCCAGCCACTCCATGGCATGTGGGATCTTCCTGGACCAGGGCACGAACCCGTGTCCCCTGCATCAGCAGGCGGACTCTCAACTACTGCGCCACCAGGGAAGACCTGCTTATATCTTCTTGAAGATTTTTGCATCTATATTCATCAAAATATTGGACTATAATTTTCTTTTTTCATAGTGCCTTTGTATAGTTTTGGTATCAGGATGATGGTGGCTTCATAGAATGACTTTGGGAGTAATCCTTTCCCTTCAAACTTTTGGAATAGTTTGAGAAATATTGGTACAAGTTCTTTGTATGTTTGGTAGAATTATCCAGTGAAGGCATCTGATCCTGGGTTTTGTTTGCAGGGAGTTTTATTTATTTATTTATTTATTATTTATTTATTTATTACAGATTCTTTTTCACTTCTAGTGATCAGTCTGTTCAAATTATCTATTTCTCCTTCTTCTCCTTCTTCTCCTTCTTCTCCTTCTTCTTCTTCTCCTTCTTCTTCTTCTTCTTCTTCTTCTTCTTCTTCTTCTTCTTCTTCTTCTTCTTCTTCTTCTTCTTCTTCTTCTTCTTCTTCTTCTTCTTCTTCTTCTTCTTCTTCTTCTTCTTCTTCTTCTTCTTCTTCTTCTTCTTCTTCGTGTGTGTGTGTGTGTGTGTGTGTGTGTGTATGTGTGTGTGTGTGTGTATCTCTGCCTTGCTTCTTTTTTAAAAAACATCTTTATTGGAGTATAATGGCTTTACAATGGTGTGTTAGTTTCTGCTTTATAACAAAGTGAATCAGTTATACATATAAATATGTCTCCATATGTCTTCCCTCTTGCATCTCCCTCCCTCCACCCTCCCTATCCCACCCCTCTAGGTGGACACAAAGCACCGAGCTGATCTCCCTGTGCTATGTGGCTGCTTCCCATTAGCTATTTATTTTACATTTGGTAGTGTATATATGTCCATGCCACTCTCTCACTTCATCCCAGCTTACCCTTCCCCTTCCCCATGTCCTCAAGTCCATTCTCTACATCTGCATCTTTATTCCTATCCTGCCCCTAGGTTCTTCAGAACCATTTTTTTAAGATTCCATATATATGTGTTAGCATACATATTTGTTTTTCTCTTTCTGACTTAATTCACTCTGTATGACAGACTCTAAGTCCATCCACCTCACTACAAATAACTCAATTTCGTTTCTTTTATGGCTGAGTAACATTCCACTGCATATATATGCCATATCTTCTTTATCCATTCATCTGTTGATGGACACTTACATTGCTTCCATCTCCTGGTTATTGTAAATAGAGCTTCAATGAACATCTATTTCTTCTTGATTCAGGTTTGGTGGACTGTATATTTCTAGAAACTTGTCCATTTCTTCTAGGTTGTCCAATTTTTTGCCATATAATTGTCCATAATATTGTCTTATGATGTTTTGTATTTCTGTAGTGTCAGTAGTTATTTCTTCTATTTTAATTCTTATTTGTTTATTCGGGTCCTCTCTTTTCTTCTTGGTGAGCTCTGCTGGAGGTTTGTTGATCTTGCTTATCCTATCAAAAACAAGCTTTGGTTTTATTGATTTTTTTCTATGGTTTTTAAAATTTTTTATTTGTTTCCTATCTTTATTATTTCCTTCCTTCTACTGACTTTTGGTTTTGTTTTTTCATCTTTTTCTAATATTTTTTAGGTTGTAGGTTTTTCTTATTTTATGAGGAAGGCTTATATCACAATGAATTTCCCTCTTGGGACTGCTTTTGCTGCATACCATAGATATTGTATGGTTGTGCTTTCATTATCATTTGTCTTGAGGTATTTTTAAATTTAGTCTTTGATTTCATTGTTGACCTATTAATTTTGTGTGTGTGTGTGTGGTACGCGGGCCTCTCACTGTTGTGGCCTCTCCCATTACAGAGCACAGGCTCCAGACGCGCAGGCTCAGCGGCCATGGCTCACAGTCCCAGCTGCTTCGTGGCATGTGGGATCTTTCCAGATCGGGGCACGAACCCATGTCCTCTGCATCAGCAGACAGACTCTCAACCACTGCATCACCAGGGAAGCCCAGATCTATTAATTTTTTAATAACATGTTTTTTACTCTCCATGTTGTTGGCTTTTTTTTTTTTTTGCCTTATTTTTCTTTCTGTGGATGCTTTCAACTTTCATGCCATTGTGGTCAGAAAATACGCTTGAAATAATTTCTATCTGCTTAAGTTGGTTGAGGCTTGTTTGTGTCCTACTATGTTGTCTCTACTAGAGAATGTTCCATGCACACTTGAAAAGAATATGTATTCTGTATTTTGGATGTAGTGTCCTACAGATATCAATTAAGCCAATTGTTTTATTGTGCCATTTAGGGTCTCTGTTGCTTTGATTTTCTGTGTGGAAGATCTGTCCATTGATATCAGTGGCATTTTAAAGTCTCCTGCTGTTATTGTATTCCTGTCAATTTATACTTTATGTCTGTTAATATTTGTTTTATGTATTTAGTTGCTCCTATATCAGGTGCAAAATTGCTAATAAGTATAATATCTTCTTCTTGTATTGATCCTTTTACCATTGTATAGTGTATTTATCTTTCTTTATGGCCTTTATTTAAAATTCGATTTTATCTTATATGAGTACTGCCACCTCTCTTCCCTGTCATTTCCATTTTCATGAAATATCTTTTTCCATCATGTCACTTTCAATCTATATATGTCCTTCACCCTAAAGTGGGTCTACTGTAGGCAGTATATTGTAGGTTCTTGTGTTATTATCCAATCTGTCACTCTATGTCTTTTGATTGGAGCATTTAGTCCTTTGACATTTAAGGTAATTATTTTTATGTGTGTGTTTATTGTCATTTTAAATATTATGTTCCAGTATTTTGGTATTCCTTCTTGTTCCTTTCTTTTTATTTTATTTATTTTTTAACATCTTTATTAGAGTATAAATGCTTTACAATGGTGTGTCAGTTTCTGCTTTACAACAAAGTGAATCTGTTATATATATATATATACATATGTCCTCATAAGTCTTCCCTCTTGCATCTCCCTACCTCCCACCCTCCCTATCCCACCCTTCTACATGGTGACAAAGCACCGAGCTGATCTCCCTGTGCTATGCAGCTTCTTCCAACTAGCTATATATTTTACATGTGGTAGTGTATATATGTCCATGACACTCTCTCACTTTGTCCCAGCTTACACATCCCCCTCCCCGTATCCTCAAGTCCATTCTTTAGTAGGTGTGGGTTTTTATTCCCATCTTGCCCCTAGGTTCTTCATGACAATTGTTTTTTTTAGACTCCATATATATGTGTTAGCATATGGTATTTGTTTTTCTCTTTCTGACTTACTTCACTCTGTATGACAGACTCTAGGTCCTTCCACCTCACTACAAATAACTCAATTTCGTTCCTTTCATCCCTGATTCCTCCAGCTCCATTTTTCTTTCTCAAGATTGCTTTTGCTATTCAGGGTCTGTCGTGTTTCCATACAAATTGTGAAATATTTTGTTCTAGTTCTGTTAAAAATGCCAGTGGTAGTTTGATAGGGATTGCATTGAATCTGTAGATTGCTTTGGGTAGTAGAGTCATTTTCACAATGTTGATTCTTCCAATCCAAGAACATGGTATATCTCTCCATCTATTTGTATCATCTTTAATTTCTTTCATCAGTGTCTTACAATTTTCTGCCTACAGTTCTTTTGTCTCCTTAGGTAGGTTTATTCCTAGATATTTTATTCTTCTTGTTGCAATGGTAAATGGGACTGTTTTCTTAATTTCACTTTCAGATTTTTCATCATTAGTGTTTGGGAATGCCAGAGATTTCTGTGCATTAATTTTGTATCCTGCTATTTTACCAAATTCATTGATTAGCTATAGTAGTTTTCTGGTAGCATCTTTAGGATTCTCTATGTATATTATCATGTCATCTGCAAACAGTGACAACTTTACTTCTTCTTTTCCATTTTGGATTCCTTTTATTTCTTTTTCTTCTCTGATTTTGTTGGCTAAGACTTCCAAAACTATGTTGAATAATAGTGGTGAGAGTAGGCAACCTTGTCTTATTCCTGATCTTAGTGGAAATGGTTTCAGGTTTTCACCATTGAGGAAGATGTTGGCTGTGGGTTTGTCATATATGGCCTGTAATATGTTGAGGAAATTTCACTCTATGCCTACTTTCCAGAGGGTTTTTGTCATACATTGGTGTTGAATATTGTCAAAAGCTTTCTCTGCATCTATTGAGATGATCATATGGATTTTCTCCTTCAATTTGTTAATATGGTGTATCACATTGATTGATTTGCATATACTGAAGAACCCTTGCATTCCTGGGATAAACCCCACTTGATCATGATGTATGATCGTTTTAATGTGCTGTTTGATTCTGTTTGCTAGTATTTTGTTGAGGATTTTTGCATCTATGTTCATCAGTGATATTGGCCTGTAGTTCTTTCTTTGTGACATCTGTGTATGGTTTGGGTATCAGAGTGATGGTGTTCTCATAGAATGAGTTGGGAGTGTTCCTCCTTCTGCTATATTTTGGAAGTGTTTGAGAGGATAGGTGTTAGCTCCTCTCTAAAAGTTTGATAGAATTCGCCCTTGAAGCCATCTGGTCCTGGACTTTTGTTTGTTGGAAGATTTTTAATCACAGTTTCAATTACAGTGCTTGTGACTGGTCTTTTTGTATTTTCTATTTCTTCCTGGTTCAGTCTCAGAAGGTTGTGCATTTCTAAGAATTTGTCCATTTCTTCAAAGTTGTCCATTTTATTGGCATAGAGTTGCTTGTAGTAATCTCTCATGATTCTTTGTATTTCTGCAGTGTCACTTGTTACTTCTCATTTTTCATTTCTAATTCTATTGATTTGAGCCTTCTCCCTTTTTTTCCTGATAAGTCTGGCTAATGGTTTATCAATTTTGTTTACCTTCTCAAAGAACTGGCTTTTAGTTTTATTGATATTTGCTCTCATTTCCTTCATTTCTTTTTCATTTATTTCTAATCTGATCTTTATGATTACTTTTCTTCTGCTAACTTTGGGGTTTTTCTGTTCTTCTTTCTCTAATTGCTTCAGATGTAACGTTAGGTTGTTTACTTGAGATGCTTCTTCTTTCTTAAGGTAGGCTTGTATAGTTATAAACTTCTCCCTTAGAACTGCTTTTGTTGCATCTCATAGGTTTTGGGTCGTTGTGCTTTCATTGTCACTTGTTTTTAGGTATTTTTTTGATTTCTTCTGATTTCTTCAGTGATCGCTTGGGTTGTTATGTAGTGTGTTGTTTAGCCTCCATGTGTTTGTATTCTTACAAATTTTTTCCTGTAATTGATATTTAGTCTCATAGCATTGTGGTCAGAATAGATACTGTATATGATTTCAATTTTCTTAAATTTACCAAGGCTTGTTTTGTGACCCAAGATATGATCTATGATGGAGACTGTTCCATGAGCACTTGAGAAGAATGTGTATTCTGTTGTTTTGGGGGTGGAATGTCCTATAAATATCAATTAAGTCCATCTTGTTTAATGTATAACTTAAAGCTTCTGTTTCCTTATTTACTTTCATTTTGGATTATCTGTCCATTGGTGAAACTGGGGTATTAAAGTTCCCTACTATGATTGTGTTACTGTCGATTTCCCCTTTCATGGCTGTTAGTATTTGCCTTATGTATTGAGTTGCTCCTATGTTGTGTGCATAAATATTTATAATTGTTAAATCTTCTTCTTGGATTGATCCCTTGATCATTATGTAGTGTCCTTTTTTATCTCTTGTAACTGTCTTTGTTTTAAAGTCTATTTTGTCTGATATGAGAATTGCTACTCCAGCATTCTTTTGATTTGCATTTGCATGCAATATCTTTTTCCATCCCCTCACTTACCATCTGTATGTGTCACTAGGTCTGAAGTGGTTCCCTTGTAGACCGCATATATACGGGTCTTATTTTTGTATCCATTCAACCAGTCTATGTCTTTTGGTTGGAGCATTTAATCCATTTACATTTAAGGTAATTATCGGTATGTATGTTCCTAATACCATTTCCTTAATTGTTTTTAGTTTAATATTGTAGGTCTTTTCTTTCTCTTTTGTTTCCTGTCCAGAGATGTTCCTTTAGCATTTGTTGTAAAACTGGTTTGGTGGTGCTGAGTTCTCTTAGCTTTTGCTTGTCTGTAAAGCTTTTAATTTCTCCACCAAATCTGAATGAGATCCTTGCTGGATAGAGTAATCTTGGTTGTAGGATTTTCTCTTTAATCACTTTAAATATGTCCTGCCACTCCCTTCTGGCTTACAAAGTATCTGCTGAGAGATAAGCTGTTAACCTGATGGGTTTTCCGTTATGTGTTACTTGTTTTTATTTTCCCCTGCTGCTTTTAATATTTGTTCTTTGTATTTAATTTTTGATAGTTGATTAATATGTGTATTGGTATGTTTCTCCTTGGATTTATCCTGTATGGGACTCTCTGTGCTTCCTGCACTTATTTAATTATTTCCTTTTCCATATTAGGGAATTTTTCAACTATAATCTCTTCAAATACTTTCTCAGTCCTTTTCTTTTTCTCTTCTTCTTCTGGGACCCCTATAATTCGAATGTTCATGCATTTATTGTTGTCACAGAGGTCTCTGAGACTGTCCTCAATTCTTTTCATTCTTTTTCCTTTATTCGGCTCTGCAGTTGTTATTTCCACTATTTTATCTTCCTGGTCACTTATCTGTATTTCTGCCTGAGTTATTCTGTTATTGATTCCTTCTAGGAAATTTTTAATTTCATTTATTGTGTTGTTCATCACTGTTTGTTTGCTCACTAGTTCTTCTAGGTCCTTGTTAAATGTTTCTTGTATTTTGTCCATTCTATTTCCAAGGTTTTGGATCATCTTTACTATCATTATTCTGAATTCTTTTTCAGGTAGACTGTCTATTTCCTCTTCATTTGTTAGGTCTGATGGGTTTTTGCCTTGTTCCTTCATCTCTTATGTGCTTCTATGTCTTCTCATTTTGCTTAAGTTACTGTGTTTGGGGTCTCCTTTTTGCAGGCTGCAGGATCGTAGTTCCTGTTGTTTTTAGTGTCTGTCCCCGGTAGCTAAGGTTGGTTCAGTGGGTTATGTAGGCTTCCTGGTGTAGGGGACTAGTGCCTGTGTTCTGGTGGATGAGGCGGGCTCTTGTCGTTCTGGTGGGCAGGTCCACGTCTGGTGGTGTGTATTGAGGTGTCTGTGGACTTATTATGATTTTAGGCAGCCTCTGTGCTAATGGATGGGGTTGTGTTCCTGTCTTGCTAGCTGTTTGGCATAGGGTGTCCTGCACTGTATCTTGCTGATCATTGAGTGGAGTTTGGTCTTGGCTTTGAGATGGAGATCTCTGGAAGAGTTTTGCCATTTGATATTACGTGGAGCTGGGAGGTCTCTTGTGTACCCATGTTCTGAACTTGGCTCTCCCACCTCAGTGGCATAACCCTGAGGCTGGCTGGAGCACCAAGAGCCTGTCCTCTACATGGCTCAGAATAAAATGGGGAAAATAAAGAAAGAAAGAAAAAAGAAGATAAAATAAAATAAAGTAAAGTAAAATAAAATAAAGTTTTTAAAATAAAAAATAATTATTAAGAAACAATATTTTTAAGTAATAATAAACAAAAAGAAAGCAGACAGAGAGAATCCCAGGACAAATGGTAAAAGTAAAGCTATACAGACAAAATCACACCCAGAAGCATACACATACACACTCACAAAAAGATAAAAAGGGGAAAAATATATATATACATATCATTGATCCCAATGTCCTCCTCCTTAATCTGGGATAATTTGTTGTCTATTCAGGTATTCCACAGAGGCATGGTACATCAAGTTGATTGTGGAGATTTAATCCACTGCTCCTGAGGATGCTGGGAGAAATTTCCCTTTCTCTTCTTTGTTTGCACAGCTCCTGGATTTCAGTTTTGGATTTTTACCCCCCTCTGTGTGTAGGTCACCTGAGGGCATCTGTTCTTGTCTCATACAGGATGGGGTTAAAGGAGCAGATGATTTGGATGCTCTGGCTCACTCAGACCAGGGGGAGGGAGGGGTACGGATGCACGGCATGCCTACAGTGGCAGAGGCTGTCCTGATCTTGCACCAGTCTGAGGCATGCCATGCATTCTCCCTGGGAAGTTGTCCCTGGATCACGGGACTCTGGTAGTGGTGGGCTGCACAGGCTCCCAGGAGAGTAGGTGTGGATAGTGACATGTGCTTCCACACAGGTTTCTTTGTGGCTGCCACAGCAGCCTTAGCATCCCATGCCCGTCTGTGGGGTCTGTGCTGATAGCCGCGGCTCACATCCATCTCTGGAGCTCATTTAAGCAGCACTCTTAATCTCCTCTCCTCATGCACCAGGAAACAAAGAGGCAAGAAAATGTCTCTTGTGTCTTTGACAGCTCCAGACTATTTTCTGGACCTTCTCCCAGCTAGCCGTGGTGCACTAGCCCACTTCAGGCTGTGTTCACACAGCCAACCCCAGTCCTTTCCCGGGAATCCTACCTCCGAAACCCAAGCCTCAGTCTCCAGCCCCTGCCCGTCCCGGCAGGTGAGCAGACAAGCCTCTCGGGCTGGTGAGTGCTGGTCGGCACTGATCCTCTGTGCGGGAATCTTCCTAGTGTGTGGAAACCTTTTCTCCTTCACATCTCCCTCCCACTGGTGCAGGTCCCGTCCCTATTCTTTGTCTCTTTTGTTTTTGTTTTTTCTTTTACCCTACCCAGGTTCTTGGGGAGTTTCTTGCCTTTTGGGAGGTATGAGGTCTTATGCCAGCATTCAGTAGGTGTTCTGTAGGAGTTGTTCCACATGTAGATGTATTTCTGATGTATTTGTGAGGAGGAAGGTGATCTCCGCATGTTACTCTTCCGGTATCTTGAAGCTCCTCCAAGTTGTACTCACTCTGGCACAAGGTGGCCATTCCTGGTTTCACATCAACATGATCTCAGGCACAAACCTCCTTGTTTTTCCATGTTGTCTTTAAGTTACTTGTTGAAAGAACTGACCCGCGGTCCCAAGGACTGTCATGGCTTCAGCTGGTGGGGCCCCTCCATAGCCGGCAGCCTCAGTCAGGCCACCGTCCCCTCGGGCTCCAGGGCAGTTCAGTGACGGACCTCTTTTTCTTTTTGTTTTTCTTTTGTGGTTTGATGGTTTCCTTTTGTATTATGCTTGAGTTCCCTTTTGTTTGGTTTTGGGGAATCTAGTAAGATTTTGATTTGTGATTACCCTGGTTTTCAAGTAAGTTAGCCTGTTCTATATCTACTTGCTTTAGACTGATAGTCATATAAGTTCAAACACATTCTGAAAAAAAATCTACATTTTCTTTCACCCCACCCCCACATTTTATGATTTTGATGTCCTCTTTTACATCTTCATGTTTATCCTTTTTACTTATAATCTATTCCACAATTTCCTTTTGATTTTTTAAATATATATACAGGCTTATTCAAGTGATCTTCAATCCTTTGATATATTTTTTTTCCTATTATGATTTTTCTCTTTCCTATAGATTCTTATTTCTTTTCTATTTAAAGAAGACCTTTTAATATTTCTTTTAGGTTAGGTTTAGCATTGCTGTATTCTTTTAGTTTTTCTTATCTGAGAAAATCTTTATCTCTTTTTCTCTTCTAAATGGTAATCTTGCTGTGTAGAGAATCCTAGGTTGCAGATTTTTCCCTTTCAGGACATTGAATATATTTCACGACTCCCTTCTGGCCTGCAACATATCTGTAGTGAAATTAGCTGATAGCCTTTTGGTGGTTCCCTTGTAACTAACTCTTTTTTTTTTCCTCTTGCTGCCTTTAAAATCCTCTCTTTATCTCTAACTTTTGCCATTTTAATTATAATGTGTCTTAATATAAGTCTGTTTGTGTTCATCTTGTTTGGCACCCTCTGTGCTTCCTGTGCCTGGATATCTGTTTCCTTCTATAAGTTTGAGAAGTTTTCAGCTATAATTTCTTCAAATACATTTTTAATCCCTTTTTCTCTTTCTTCTCTTTCTGTTATCCCTATTATGTTTAGATTGGCATGCTTTAGATTATCCTATAGGTCTTGTATATTGCTTTCTTTTATTTGTCTTTTTGTCTGCTGTTCTGATGGGTGATTTCTATTATTCTGTCTTCCAGATCACTTATTCATTCTTTTACATTGCTTAGTGTGTTGTTTATTGCCTTTAACGCAGTATTTATCTCATCAATTGAGTTGACAACCTTGTTGGCTCCTCTCTTTAGTTTCTAGTTCCTTGTTACAGTGATCTGCATTTCTATCAATAGCCTTTTTAAAATTCCTTCAGCACTTTTATTACTTCCTTTCTGAACTCAGGTTCTAGTAGACTAGAGAAGTCTGTTTCATTGTTTGTTCTTTCAGAGGAATTCTCTTGTTATTTTCATTGGGAGGGGTTCCTCTGCTTCTTCATTTCATTTATACTTCTCTGACTCTATGAATTTAGGAGAAACAGTTATCTATTGTTGTCTTGAATGGTTCTTTTTATGTTGGAATGTTGCTGTGTAGGCTGCATGAGTCTATTTTGGTAGGAGGGGCTGTTTTTGTATGGATGCCTACCACATCTTTCCTCAGGTTGTGTTCACTGTTTTTTCCTTGACTGGGGGTGTTATTGGTGATATTGTTACCAGAGCTTGCACTGGGTGTTGGGCAGGGCCTCCTCTTTGCTTCTGTGGTTGTAACAGCCTTGTTGGGAGCAAGTTCTGCTCACAAATTTATGGAATAGAACCCCCCAAATCAGGTTATATACAGTGAAGTAGCAGAACTGGAGCAATCTTACTCCAGGATTGGAGGAAAGGAGGCACTGAGTATTCCTCTTCAGGGGCTGTCCACCAAGAAGTGCAGTCTCTGACACCTGTCATCCATTGTGCATGCTTACAAAATACACTGTTGTTGGCACTGCCCTCAACCCTACCTCAGCTGTGGGAACACTGGCACATCTCTGGATTTCCCTCAGGCACTGTGTTCACAAAACCACCATCACAAATTTGCCAAAGACTGGCACTGGACCCACAGAGGTTGCACACCTGGGTCCACCATGGGAGTGCAGACACCAGCCCTGCCTCTGTATCCATGCATCCACAAAGCCCACCACTGCTGATATCAGACCTGCTCTGGCCACAGGAATGCCAGTAATCCTCTCAGATGTACTGCAGCCTTTTTGGTCAAAAAGCTTCCAGGGGTGTAAATCCATTGAAGTTGCACAGCAGCTGGGAATCAACTCAGATTTCAACCCTGCCTCTGCATTTGGGCAACAAGCAGGTGCTTTCATGCTTCCAGATCTCATAGAAGCAGAGGTGCACCTGCTATTAGCACACCAAGAATGAGGCTGCTATGGATGGGCCACAACCCCCCCCCACACACACACACATTTGTGCATGTGTTGACAATGGGACACCCACGGCAAACCTGGACTCTGTCCTGCCCATATCCCCAGTTATGGCCCAGACCACACCCTTCTGTTTCCCTCTGCACAGCCAACCTCAATCCTTTCCCCAGGTATGTCCCCTGAGTTTCATCACCCACTTGCTGCATGCATCTCCAGCAGGCATATGTCTCAAGATGGGGAATGCAGCAAGGAGGCCAGGACCATCTGTGTTGGTTTCTCTGTCCTGTCTGCCACAGGCCACGTGTTGCACTCTTCTCTGAGCCTCTGAGTCTCCCTATCTGTCCCAGCTGACCTCGCAGCCAGTGAGAGGTGTTCCCAGGTTGAGGAAACCTTTCCTCTTTCAAGCTTACTCCCAGGGTCACAAGTCCGGTCCCAATTCCTTTCCTTTCTTTCATCCTATGCAGTTGTGTGGTGATCTTTCTGGCAGTTTTTGTTATATGAGATCTGCCAGTGTTCAGTAGGTATTCTGTGAGAATTGTTTCAATGTAGATGTATTTTTTTAAAATATATTTGTGGGGAAAGGTGAGCACCATACCCTTCTAATCTGCCATCTTGATCTCCACTGACCTCATTATTTCATTTATGGCATCTTTTCCAGTCTTTTAACATCTTTGTAATTTTCCATGACCATTATGCTTATAAACCACGGCACTAAAAATTGAATTTAATACTCATATGTAGAAAAAAGCAATACTTTTTTTATCACTTATTCTAGCCACTTTTACACTTACTCTAATGTAAACTAAATTTATATAAATTTATTTAGCTTTTTTTGAAGTCACACTACAAGTTGGATTAAAATTGAATTTGCTGAAGCTCATACAGCTCAATATCAATTAAAAAAACCCCAATCCAAAAATGGGTAGAAGACCTAAATAGACATTTCTCCAAAGATATACAGATTGCCAACTAACACATGAAAAGACGCTCAACATCACTAATCATTAGAGATATGCAAATCAAAACTACAATGAGGTATCACCACAAACTGGTCAGAATGGCCATCATCAAAAAATCTACAAACAAAAAATGTTTGAGAGGGTGTGGAGAAAAGGGAACCCTCTTGCACTGTGGGTGGGAATGTAAATTGGTACAGCCACTATAGAGAACAGTATGGAGGTTCCTTAAAAAACTAAAAATAGAACTATCATACAACCCAGAAATCCCACTACTGGGCATATACCCTGAGAAAACCATAATTCAAAAAGAGTCCTGTACCACAATGTTCATTGCAGCACTAATTACAATAGACATGACATGGAAGCAACGTAAGTGTCCATCAACAGATGAATGGATAAAGAGGATGTGGCACATATATACAATGGAACATTACTCAGCCATAAAAAGAAATGAAATTGAGTTATTTGTAGTGAGGTGGATGGACCTAGAGACTGTCATACAGAGTGAATTAAGTCAGAAAGAGAAAAACAAATATGTATGCTAACACATACATATGGAATATTAAAAAAAATGCTTCTGAAGAACCTAGGGGCAGTATAGGAATAAAGATGGAGATGTAGAGAATGGACTTGAGGACACGGGGAAGGGTAAGTGTAAACTGGGACAAAGTGAGAGAGTGGCATGGACATATATACATTACCAAATGTAAAATAAATAGCTGATAGGAAGCAGCCACATAGCACAGGGAGATCAGATCCGTGCTTTGTGTCCACCTAGAGGGGTGGGATAGGGAGGGTGGGAGGGAGAAGCAAGAGGGAGGAGATAGGGGGATATATGTATCTGTATGTCTATTTCACTTTGTTATACAGCAGAAGCTAACACACCATTTTAAATAAATTATATTCCAATAAAGATGTTTAAAAAAAAGCTGGGGCTTCCCTGGTGGAGCAGTGGTTGAGAGTCCGCTTGCCGATGCAGGGGACACGGGTTCGTGCCCCGGTCCGGGAAGATCCCACGTGCCGCGGAGGGGCTGGGCCCGTGAGCCGTGGCCGCTGAGCCTGTGCATCTGGAGCATGTGCTCTGCAATGGGAGAGGCCACAGCAGTGAGAGGCCCGCGTACCACAAAGAAAAAAAAAAAGCTGGAAAAGGGGAAGACAATTTAAGTCCAATAATTCATTCTGTAAATAAATGGCAAAATACAAAAGAAGCTAAAAAAATACCAAGTTTCCTCTTCATCTTGGTTGCAAACTTTTAAATATTCAGGTATTTTGAATGCCTGTGGACTAGAAAAGGAGGAGAAAGGCCACTAAATTTTTGTCCAAATAACTTTTTTCTTCTATAGAGGAGACTAAGAATAAACTGAGATGGTTGAATGGCTTTAATAAAGCAAGAAAAAACTGCAATTCCAGATTATGTGAACAATAAGGTGTTGTTTGTTAGCTTTAGAGATGGGGAAATAAGAATATCTCAGAATACTGTTTTGAGCCTTGTTACTCTGGGAAGGTTAGATTTTGTTCTTCTGAGAAGACAGAGGGTTTGATGGGATGATATCATCAAATTCTAGGATTTCAAATTGCTTCCATGACTGAAAGTTTGACAGTTTCAAATGGAATAAAGGTGTTCCTTACAAAAGCTGCATAAGAACAAGTAAAAACAGGCTAGAATAATTTTTGCGTGTGTGTGAAAAAGACAAGCTTTATTGAGCCCCCAGCCCTAATTCTCTTTCTCCTGCACAGTCTGGGTTCCCCAGAGACACCCAGTCCAGCAGGCAAAAATGAGACCCACTTTCCAGTCAGCAGGGGCATCTCTGCAGATGGTAGAGGGTTTGCCAATGTGCTGGTTGTTGCCACCTCTGAAGGGATGCTCAACAGGGTTCATGGACACACCCCATATGCATGGCCAACAATTCTTCTTTGCCTTATACTTGTGGTAGGCAGAGCTCGCCTTCAGAATGGGCTTGTCAACGTGGCCACCTCCAGCCACCACACTGACAACAGCTCTGTTGATGGAGGAGATGACCTTCTTGGAGCCCAAGGGCAGTTTCACTCTGGTCTTCTTTGTCTCAGGGTTGTGGGAGATGACAATTACATAGTTCCCAGAGGCTCTGGCCAGCATGCCCCGGTCACCAGGCTTCTCCTCCAGACAATATACGATGGTGCCTTCGGGCATGGTGCCCACCAGCAGCATATTGCCGATGTTGAGCTGGGCGTTCTTGCCATAGTACAAGAACTGGCCAGTGTGGATGCACTCAGCAGCAATGAACAGCTCCATCTGCTTCTTAAAACTGCACGGATCCTGGAAGACCACCTTGGCAAGGGGCACACAGCAACCCGGGTAACAGATGATGTCCTTCACGATGTCCTTGATGTAGCCGTGTCACTCGGCGAAGTCCACAGCTTGCAGACACGTGATGCCCTTTTGGTGGTTCACACACACGTGGAACACGGAGCCGGCACCCTTTCTCTGCCCAGGGATCACGCGGCCCATCACGGCGGTCTGCTTCTGAGTGCAGCCAAAAGAGCAGGCTAGAATAATTGTAAATGACATTTATCTCTAAATATTCATTCAACTAAAATCAGAACATAAGAGGGCAGTGATGTGAAACAAAATGCCTATAACAGAAAGTAACATTTTATAGATATTTATCCTGCTTAGTTGGACATTTTGACTAACTTCATACATTTTTAAGAAAAAATATCATGCTTTCTTAATTATGATCTTTCTTGATGTTCAAATATTTTCATTCTTCACTAAAGACTTATTAATATTAACTAACTTGATTATAAGATTTGAATTTATTTCCTCCTCTACCACCTCTTTTATCTTCTCCATCTCTTCAGTCTTTCTAATCCATTTCTCAGGATTTTTGCTTACACTATTCCCCAATCAAAAATGTTCTCACCTCTTTCTGAGGAAACACTAATCACTTTATATACTTTATTCAAATCCTCACTATTACATACAATCCTCCATGACTATCATAAGCTGTGTTATCACAAATTCATGCTGCTTTCCTAATTATCAAGTCTAAAGGCATATTTTCATTACTCATCTTCTTTGTGCTATTTACTACATTTGAAGGTGGTTATCATCTCCTCAACTTTGACATTATCTTCCATAATGACTTTTGTTGTGAGCATGTCCTACGGTTTTGTCTGCTGTCACACCTGAGTCCATTTTGAGTGTCAACTTCACAAACCATAGTCCTAATTAAGGGGCCCTGTAGAGTAAGCATCACATTTTTTTTCTCCTTGATATGACCTTCTAGGTATACCTCATTGGCCCTAAGATGGACATCTCTCCAAACAGCAGCCAGTAAACAGGAGAAGTTTCACAGAGGGGTATCCCTGCACAGAATGTGGGAGCAGAAGTATTATAGCAATATAGAACATGATTTGTGTAAAACATCTGTTTTGCATACATCATCTCACAATCTAGCACTCTGTGAGATGTAGCAAAGAATTCATGTAGCTTAGATTCTGCTAAGTATCACCTAATTAGAAGTAAACTCTTTTACACAACTCTGTTACTACCTACATCTTCAAGCTTCTTAGTTCCTTGATGCCTTGGTTAAAATAGTTAAACAAAAACCTAGGGAAGAGGAGCAGTGGTTAGGTTCTGACCTATAGCATCAATTCTAGTGTAGCTGATATTCCCAGACACTAGAGAGCCTGGTCTTCTATAACCCAACACAAACCAGTTGTGCTCCCACTCACCTCTTCATTGTATGTCAGAGCAGTTTACTAAAAATCCCCAGCTCATGACAAGATCATTCCCACTTTCACAACTTTTACTTTTTTGATCTTTTCACCAGGCAAGCCTTTGATTTCTCGCTTCTCTAGAAAAATTCTACTTATTCTTCCAGGCTCAAGTGCCACTTCTTTAAACAAGCATTTTCTGTCCATTCACCTTAATGCCTAAGACCGCTTCCCTTCTTGTGAGTTTTTGTTGAATCTGTGGTCTCTTCCTTTAAGCTGGGTGCACAATGAATGACTTATGAGATTTTTTAATTTTTCAAATGGTGGTGTCTTCTCCCAACTGAATTTCAGGTGCAGTGAGTACCATAAACATATTTAACCTTTTCTTGTATGTATCAGAGCACATAGAGAGCGTTAGTGAACTGATTGAATTAAATTGAAATAGATGGTATAATATCAACATGCCCAACTTTGACTATGTGCAGAACACTCTTGGCTGGAGATTGGATTTTTATTCAGTACACCAGCCCTACTAAAAAACTTAAATCAATAATATTATCTGTTTTGCTACTGGTATAAATATTTTACATAAATTCTTCTCCCCCTACCAGTGCCCTTTGGTAGTGCCCTCCCACACTGAATCTGGAGTGGATTTGCAAGTTGTTTTCGCCAATAAGAGTTGAAAATTTTTTCACAAGAAGTCTTTATCAGTCTTTTTCTGTTTTTTGGAACCAAGAGACTACAATGTGTCAAAGCAGAGCAAGCTTCCTGCAAGAGAAGAGATTATCTAGAGCCGAGAGAAGAAAACCCAGCTGAGGTTCTGCAGCTCAACCAGCCTGCCAGCTGACATGAGAGGGAGGCTATCTGGACCATTCCCTTTACCTGAGCTGACTCAAACCAAAAAAGGCACACATTCTACACACAGTATCATGAAAGATAATACTGCTTGTTTGGACACAAAATATTTATTTATGTGACTCATTTTTGTAAATTTAAGACATAGATGTTGTTTACAAAGATGCAGAAGTTGTTCATATCACAAATCAATTAAAACATACATCAACCTACAGTGAAATAATGTCATGGCTGATGGAAATGGAAGTACATACATCTCTCCAAACTTATTTGAAATTTTAAAGATTATTGAAACTTTCCTTTGTTTTCTTGCCTTTTTTAAATGTGTTTGCTTTTGCCTACAACAAGCCAAACAGTAAGCCTAACCATTTTTAAATTTTAGCCTTTATTATCAATTCAAAAATAAGACTTTAAATATTTCTTCTTTAATGAGAAGTAAACTATATTAAAATTTTCTTTGTTTCTAGAAACAAACATGACAAATGGGCCTGTACAAGCAACTTAAAATTTTTTCATGACATGTTTTTAAGAAAGCAGGAATCAGTAATACAGCAGGTCTGAGTTATATGTCAAACATATGAGAGTTTAATATTTAAGTTTGTTAAGCTTGATTTTCCCATTATATTGTAAAATTATCAAAGGCAAGAATCCTGTAATAAGCATTTTAAAAATTATATTAGTTTCAAGTGTACATTATTATAATGTGACATTTGTATATCCTACAAGTTGATCACAGCCACAAGCCTCGTTACCATCCATCACCATCTCCTCGTTGACCAACTTTACCCATCTTGCTCAACCCCCAACTCCCTTTCCCTCTGATAACCACTAATCTTCTCTCTGTATCTATGAGTTTGTTTTTTGTTTTATTTAGTTTGTTAGTTTTTGTAGGTTTATTTTTTAGATTCCACATATTAGAGATATTACATAGTATTTTTCTTTCTCTGTCTGACTTATTTCACTTAGAATAAAACCTTCAAGGTCCATTCATCTTGTGACAGATGGCAGAATTTCATTCTTTTTTATAGCTGAGTAATATTCCTTTGTGTGGGTATATCACCTCTTCTTTACCAATTCATCCACCAATGGACACTTGGCTTGTTCTTCTGTCTGATAGTTTCTTATTAGTGTATAGAAATACCACAGATTTCTGTATATTGATTTTGTATCCTGAGACTTTACTGAGTTCATTTATTAGTCCTAACAGTTTGTCAGTAGAGTCTTTAGGGTTTTCTGTATATAGTATCATGCCATCTGCAGATAGTGACAGTTTTGCTTCTTCATTTTTGATTTGGATGCCTTTTACCTCTTCTCCTTGTCTATTTGCTGTGATTAAAACTTCCAACAGTATGTTGAATAAAAGTGGCAAGAATAGGCATCTTTGTCTTGTTCCTCACCTTGGAGGAAAAGCTTTCAGCTTTATACCACTAAGCATGATGTTAGCTGTGAGTTTGTTACATATGGCCTTTATTATGTTGATGTATATTTCCTCTATACTTTGTTGAGAGTTTTATCATAAATGAATGTTGAATTTTGTCAAATGCTTCTCCTGCATCTATTGAGATGATTATATAAATTGTATCCTTCATTTTTATTAGTATAGTGTATAACATTGATTGATTTGATATTTTTGAATCATCCTTACATCCCAGGAGTAAATCTGACTTGATCGTGTTATATGATTATTTTAATTTGTTTTTGGATTCTGTTTCCTAATATTTTGTTGAGGGTTTTTGCATCTATGTTCATCAGTGACATTGTCCTGTAATTTTCTTTTTTAGTGATATTCTTGTCTGGTTTTGGTATCAGAGTAATGCTGACTTCATAAAATATGTTTAGGCTTCCCTCCTCTTCAATTTTTAAGAAGCGTTTGAGAAGGATAGGTATTAAATCATTTTTAGATTCTTTTTTTTTTTTTTGAATTTGCCAGTGAAGCTGTATGGTCCTAAGCTTTTGTTTGTTGGGAGATTTTTTATTACCATTTTAATTTTCTTACTAGTAATTGGTCAATTCAGATTTTCTATTTCTTCATGATTCAGTCTTTGAAAATTGTATGTTTCTAAGACTTTACCTATTTCTTCTAGGTTGTCCAGTGTGTTGCATAATTGTTTGTAGTAGTCTCTTATGATCCTTTTTGGTATCAGCTGTAACTTCTTTTTCATTTTTGATTGTAAATATTTGGTCCTCTCTCTTTTTATCTTGATGAATCTGGTTAAAGCTTTGTTAATTTGTTTATATTTCTAAATAAATTCTCTAAGTTTTATTAATATTTTCTATTGTGTTTTAGTCTCTTATTTATTTCTGCTCTGATCTTTATTATTTCCTTTCTTCTTCTACATTTGGGCTTACTTGTTCCTCTTTTTCTAGTTCCTTTAGATGTACATTTTACTTGTTTTTAGCCACTACGTATTGGCATCTTTTCTGTTAGCAAAAGCTAATCAATTTCTGAAATGTTTTTAGGATGACAATGACACCAGATTGTATTAGTCAGAGGTGGAAGATTTAGTGCCCAGGTTATAATCTGAGGAGCACATGGAAGCACAACCTTCTTTTATGAGATGCCTGTTCCAGCCTGGAATTCTCTCACTGCAGACTACCTGGGAGGATAATAATAGTACAAATTTAGTTACACAGTTTGTTCTGCTGATTTTTTTTAGTCAAGCCTCTAAATCTTGAGAACATGAGATACAAGACAGTCTCTGTATTTTCTGGAAGAGTTTATATAATATTGGGATTACTTCATAATTATGAGGTAGAACCATCTGCAAATTACTTTGAGTCTTTTATATATTGATGCTGATTAACTTTTCACAAGTGATTCAAATCTTTAATGGTTATAAGACTGTGATGCGTTTTACACTTCTACTTTTCCAAAATTTCATAGGTTATATTTAAAAGGAAATTTTCTACTTAATTTACATTTTCAAATTTATATTTTTGTATATTTTTAAAGAACTCTGTTTCACTATTTCATATTATCATTTTTTCTAAATTTTTGGTAAATTTTGTTGGTCAATTATATCTATTTCAGTAGATTTTTCAAAAAAAGTTTGCTTTTGATTTTGTTGACTCTCCATTTTAATTTCAATAGCAGTTTATTTATTACTTTCTCTGTTTTAATCCCTTTTATTTACAGTTGTTCTTTTAAATATCTCAAATTGGATATTTAGCTTATTAAATGTTGGTTTCTTTTTTTCAAATATAAACCATTTAGTATGTTGGAGAAGGAAATAATTTTCCTCTACCCTTTCTAGGTTATGGCTAGCCTAATAATTAAATTGACAAGAGACAAATTAACAGGAATAAATTAAATTTGTTACATGCATATGGGGGTACCATTAGAAAAATGAGACTCAAGAACAAGTTAGAAAATTGAAGTTTATATACGATCTGAGAGAAGGAGAAAGGGGTAGGGGCTTGGGACTTCACAGAAGAGGAAGGCGATTCATATGGAGATGAAATAACAAATGTTTGGTAAGCAAATTGTTTGCTGTGCCAGGCAAAGACAATAAGACACAAAGCAACAGAGTCTGATCTCTAGACCCCACTGAATTATCCTACCACACCAAGTCCATATTTTTTATAGATATCTGTGGTGATAGTGCTCTTGCTGGACCAAGCCCTTTACCAAAATTATTTTAAGTAGTTAAGGAGGAGATTAAAAAAAAGACTTCCTGGGTCTCCTGTTTCTTAAAATTAATCAGCCTAAACTAATCCTCATGCCAAAAGGATACACTTTTGGGTATCAAATTTTGCTCCCTTATAAATGTAAGTGTAAAACATTTCTAAATGATGCTATTTAGACTCTACAAGTTTTGATGTGCTATATTTATATTATACTTATTTCGAATATTTTCTATTTTCCATTGTGATGTACTATTTAGTTTGCTTTCCCTTAAGCATTTAAGCTAAGATGTAAGCATTAAGTAAGATGTAAGCATCAGTCTATAATCCATGACATTTTCTATCAAAAAATATCTGTTGTCTCAACCCAATTTTGGCAATACAATTCAATAAAATTGATGGTAAGAATTTGCCATGGCACTGCTTACATTATAGAGTTTATTTGATTTTTATTTAGGATAAAATTGAGTTCTACACAAATATTGGCATCTGAAGACTCTGCCTTAATGTATATAAATAAAGTTTTTCCTTTCTATTTGTTTTTTAATATTTAAGGAGTATACACTGTGTGTCAGCTAATGTGACAAATGTTTCAAATACGGAATCTCTTTCATCTTTTATTTTTTTATTTTTATTTATTTTATCTTATTTTTATTTTTGGCTGTGTTGGGTCTTTTGTTGCTGTGCACGGGCTTTCTCTAGTTGCAGCGAGTGGGGGCCACTCTTCATTGGGCAGCAGGGGCTTCTTATTGTGGTGGCTTCTCTTGTTATGGAGCATGGGCTCTAGGCATGTGGGCTCAGTAGTTGTGGCTCATGGGCTCTAGAGCGCAGACTCAGTAGTTGTAGTGCTTGGTCTTAGTTGCTCCGTGGCATATGGGATCTTGCCAGACCAGGGCTTGAACCCATGTCCCCTGCATTGATAAGTGGGTTGTTAACCACTACGCCACCAGCAAAGCCCTCATCTTTTATTTTAAGATAACTTATCTGCATTTCTCCCAAACTTGTTACATACAAATTAAATAGATTACTGTTCATATGCAGTTATCTAACTTTCAGATTTTTGAATCAAATTAAAGAATAAAACCAATTTTGTTACAGAATGTAATAATTCAGACATTCACCTATTGTTCTATTTTTTTAAAATGTGTGTGTGTTAAAAGAAATGAATAAAAATAAAGCAGGGTAATGAAGAAAACACTCTCACTATTCAACTTTGAGGCAGGAGGTAGATGGGCTCCAGGTAGGACATTTACAACTGGCCTTCTGTTTATATTTCATGGGGCAGGAAAAAGTGGGCTTCAGGCCAGACACTTACAACTAGCCTCCTGTTTGCATTTCTTGAAACAGAAGATAGGTGGGCTTCAGCTTAGACATTTAAAATCAGCCTCCTGTTTGCTCTCTGAAATGAAGCAATGACAGAGACAAGGTAAATAGCCAAGCTTTGTCTCTTGTGGACGCTTTAAGACAACAGTCATAGCAAGAACAAAAAGGAGCAAAACCTTGTTTGAGTAAAGGATCAAGAGAACACCGCTTCCCCCCCGCCCCCGCCCTTCCTTGAGGCAAGGGAGATACTATGCATGCGCAGAGAAGCTCCTTGCGAGTCAAAAATCAGGGGACAATGCCAGGCCATAATGAGTCTTGGTTCTCCCAGATGCCTTTTCATTGAGATCCATCTTGGCTAAGAGGTGTGTGTGCACCTAGGGGTCAGGTACTGAAACAAATTAGTCACGGAGACAAAACAAGATGATTGGCCAGAAGGAAGACAAAGACCTGAAAGAACTGCCCTATATAAATGACTTAACTGCTTCTTTACTGTGCTCCTCCTCATTAGGGAGGACACCGACACCCTTTCTCTCCAGGTGTGCATCTCTGCCTTGCTTCTATCTTAACTAAACAAACTGTTTCTCTGTGTGCTCTCCCATTTGTTGTTCTGTGACTCTAATAATAAACTTTTTACCTGTTTTTACAGTTTTGTCTCTGTGAGAAATGCATTTTTCACTGGGGGCAAGAGCCAGGGAAAAATAGCTTCTAGCCTCTAGCCCTTGCTGGTCTGGTGGCTAGGATTCCTGGTTTTCTTCCAGGCTACCAAGGTTCAATTCCTAAGCAGGGAATTAAGATCTTGCTTCATGCCACCTCTCACTGCTCCCTCTCTGAGATTAATTTGATTTAATAGGGAAAATACATTCCTTTTTTAGATTTGTTGAAAGTAACTCCATTTAAGTAAAATGATACCTGTAGAGTTCTTTGAAGATTTCACATTTTCTGATAAAATTTCAGGCATAGAAAAGCACACCAGACTAGTACTAAGCCCTTCCATGCAAAAAATAGTATAGCTACAATTAGTGATTTTGCCTGATGTTAACAAATGCCTGAGGGCATCTCAATCTCTGCAGACAAGTTCTCCAGGATTTAATTATCTCTATATTCCTATTCTTCATAGAACTATACTGTTCCTAACATACCTTGCTTCAGACATAGGTCAAAGTATGCAACTGTCAATTTTTAATATTCGTGATATTTTTTAACAAATGAAGTGTGCAAGAAGACTGCAGTACTGGAAGTTGTAGGAGCCAGTGCATTTATGGAAGAGATAGCTTAGTTCATTGAATAATAATTTGAAGAACTCAGGGACACAGGAATTTTGTTCTTAAATCTCAAGAACTGTTTTCTCTCTTTGCTTGTGATCATTAGGAGAGAGAAAAAGAAGTGAGCATTCTGGGTTTTAGTTCTGTCCTTATTATCTGTTATCTCAGTACATCAATTTTGCACATCACTGCATTTTTCAATTTTTTTCATCTTTAAAATGGAAAATCAAACTGGCTGAACTATGTTTCCTCTAGTTTTAGAAGTCTAAGCTATAATGATGGTTATTATGGAAATTTTCATTAAATTTGGACTCATTTTTCTTAAAAGTAGATTGCTGAGGGAAATTTAATATTTTGTTTTATTATAATATAAATATGTATATAGATGAAATTCTATAACTTTTTAAATTATATCATTTTCATCCTTGAAAAAAAAATTTTTTTTTGGCTATGCCAGTGACATGGAATACATAAAGTCATTTTGAAATGAATTCCTGTAAGTAAGTTACACAGTTCTGAAACTTATAGTAGATTTTTCCAGCCTTCAGGTGGCATTTTAGTGTTGTAAATCAAGCATTTATTTGGTATGCTGGTTATTGCAACTTCCCATAGTACCAAACTATATACCTTTTCTTTGCCTCTGGAGAATATATCTCTTTACAAATATGTTAGAGTCAATTTTTAAGCAAATTGTACTTTTAGGTTTTTTAAGGAATCTCTATACTGTTCTTCATAGTGGCTGTATCAATTTACATTGCCACCAAAAGTGCAAGAGGTTTCCCTTTTCTCCATACCCTCTCCAGCATTTAAGGTTTGTAGATTTTTTCATGATGGCCATTCTGATTGGTGTGAGGTTATAATTAATTGTAGTATTGATTTGCATTTCTCTAATAATTAGTGATGTTGAGCATCTTTTCATGTGTTTGTTGTCCCTCTCTATGGCTTCTTTGGAGGAATGGCTATGTAGGTTTTCCACATATTTTTCATTTTTTTTAACATCTTTATTGGAGTAAATTGCTTTACAATGGTGTGTTAGTTTCTGCTTTATAACAAAGTGAACCAGTTATACATATACATATGTCCCCATATATCTTCCCTCTTGCATCTCCCTCTCTCCCACCCTCCTTATCGCACCCCTCTAGGTGGTCACAAGGCAACCAGCTGATCTCCCTGTTCTATGCGGCTGTTTCCCACTAGCTATCTATTTTACATTTCCTAGTGTATACATGTCCATGTCACTCTCTCACATTGTCCCAGCTTACCCTCCCCACTCCCCATATCCTCAATCCATTCTCTAGTAGGTCTGCACGTTTATTCCCATCTTGCCCATAGGTTGTTTTTTTTTTAACATCTTTATAAGGGTATAATTGCTTTACAATGGTGTGTCAGTTTCTGCTTTATAACAAAGTGAATCAGTTATACATGTACATATGTTCCCATATCTTTTCCCTCTTGCATCTCTCTCCCTCCCACTCTCCCCAACCCACCCGTCTAGGTGGTCAAAAGGCACCGAGCTGATCTCCCTGTGCTATGTGGCTGCTTCTCACTAGAAACCTATTTTACATGTGGTAGTGTATACATGTCATGCCACTCTCTCACTTTGTCCCAGCTTACCGTTCCCCCTCCCTGTACCCTGAAGTCCATCCTCTAGTAGGTCTGCATCTTTATTCCCGTCTTGCCCCTAGGTTCTTCTGACCATTTTATTTTTTTTATATTCCATATATATGTGGCATTTTTTTTTCTCTTTCTAACTTAGCATATGGTATTTGTTTTCCTCTTTCTAACTTACTTCACTCTGTATGACAGTCTCTAGGTCCGTCCACCTCACTACAAATAACTCAATTTCATTCCTTTTTATTGCTGAGTAATATTCCATTGCATATATGTGCCACATCTTCTTTATCCATTCATCTGTTGATGGACACATTGGTTATTTCTATGTCCTGACCATTGTAAATAGAGGGATAATGAATATTTTTGTACATGACTCTTTTTGAATTATGGTTTTATCAAGGTATATGCTCAGTAGTGGTATTGCTGGGTCGTATGGTAGTTCTATATTTAGATTTTTAAATAATCTCCATACTGTTCTCCATTATGGCTGTATCAATTCACATTCTCACCAACAGTGCAAGAGGGTTCCCTTTCCTCCACACCCTCTCCAGCATTTATTGCTTGTAGATTTTTTGATGATGGCCATTCTGACCGGTGTGAGATGATATCTCATTGTAGTTTTGATTTACATTTCTCTAATGATTAATGATGTTGAGCATTCTTTCATGTGTCTGTTGGCAATCTGTATATCTTCTTTGTAGAAATGTCTATTTAGGTCTTCTGCCCATTTTTAGATTGGGTTATTTGTTATTTTAATGTTGAGCTGCATGAGCTGCTTGTAAATTTTGGAGACTAATCCTTTGTCAGTTGCTTCATTTGCAAATATTTACTCCCATTATGAGGGTTGTCTTTTTGTCTTGTGTATGGTTTCCTCTGTGGTGCAAAAGCTTTGAAGTTTCATTAGGTCCCATTTGTTTATTTTTGTTTTTATTTCCATTTCTCTAGGAGGTGGGTCAAAAAGAATCATGCTGTGATTTATGTCTTAGAGTGTTCCGCCTATGTTTTCCTCTAAGAGTTTGATGGTGTCTGGACTTACATTTAGGTTTTAATCCATTTTGAGTTTATTTTTGTGTATGGTGTTAGGGAGTGTTCTAATTTCATTCTTTTACATGTAGCTGTCCAGTTTGCCAAGCACCACTTATTGAAGAGGCTCTCTTTACTCCACTGTATATTCTTGCCTCCTTTATCAAATGTAAGGTGACCATATGTGCATGGATTTATCTCTGGGTTTTCTATTCTGTTCCATTGATCTATATTTCCGTTTCTGTGCCAGTACCATACTGTCTTGATTATGGTAACTTCTGAAGTCACAGAGCCTGATTCCTCCAGCTCCATTTTGATTTCTCAAGATTGCTTTGGCTATTCGGGGTCTTTTTTGTTTCCATGCAAGCTGTGAAGTTTTTTGTTCTAGTTCTGTGAAAAATGCCAGTGGTAGTTTGATAGGGATTGCATTGAATCTATAGATTGTTTTGGGTAGTAGAGTCATTTTCATAATGTTGATTCTTCCAATCCAAGAACACGGTATATCTCTCCATCCATTTGTATCATCTTTAATTTCTTTCATCACTGTCATAATTTTCTGCATACAGGTCTTTTGTTTCCTTAGGTAGGTTTATTCCTAGATATTTTATTCTTTTTCCTGCAATGGTAAATAGGAGTGTTTTCTTAATTTCATTTTCAGATTTTTCATCATTGGTATATAGGAATGCAAGAGATTTCTGTGCATTAATTTTGTATCCTGCTACTTTAACAAATTCATCAATTACGTCTAGTTGATTTCTGGTAGCACCTTTAGGATTCTCTATATATAGTATCATATGATCTGCAAACAGTGACAGCTTTACTTCTTCTTTTCCAGTTTTGATTCCTTTTATTTCTTGTTCTTCTCTGATTGTGGTGGCTAAAACTTCCAAAACTATGGTGAATAACAGAGGTGAGACTGGACAACCTTGTCTTTTTCCGGATCTTAGTGAAAATGATTTCAATTTTTCACCATTGAGAATGATGTTTTCTGTGGGTTTGTCATATATGGCCTTTATTATGTTGAGGAAAGTTCCCTCTATGCCTACATTCTGGAGGGATTTTATCATAAATGGGTGTTGAATTTTGTCAAAAGCTTTCTCTGCATTTATTGAGATGATCATATTTTTTTCTCCTTCAATTTGTTAATATGGTGTATCACATTGATTCATTTGTGTTTATTGAAGAATCCTTGCGTTCCTGGGTTAAACCCCACTTGATCATAATGTATGATCCTTTTAGTGTGCTGTTGGATTCTGTTTGCTAGTATTTTACTGAGGATTTTTGCATCTCTGTTCAGCAGTGGTATTGGCCTGTAGTTTTCTTTCCTTGTGAAATCTTTGTCTGGTTTTGTTATCAGAGTGATGGTGGTCTTGGAGAATGAGTTTGGGAGTGTTCCTCCCTCTGCTATACTTTGGAAGAGCTTGAGAAGGATAAGTGTTAGCTCTTCAATAAATGTTTGGTAGAATTCTCTTGTGAAGCCTTCTGGTCTGGGGCTTTTATTTGTTGGGAGATTTTTAATCACAGTCTCAACTTCAGTGCTTGTGTTTGGTCTGTTTATATTTTATATTTCTTGCTGGTTCAGTCTCAGCAGGTTGTGCATTTCTAAGAATTTGTCCATTTCTTCCAGGTTGTCCATTTTATTGACATATAGTTGCTTGTAGTAATCTCTCATGATCCTTTGTATTTCTGCAGTGTCAGTTGTTACTTCTTCATTTCTAATTCTATTGATTTGATTCTTCTCCCTTTCTTTCTTGATGAATCTGGCTAATGGTTTATCAATTTTGTTTATCTTCTCAAAGAACCAGCTTTTAATTTTATTGATCTTTGTTACTGTTTCCTTCATTGCTTTTTCATTTATTTCTTTTCTGTTCTTTATTATTTCTTTCCTCCTGCTAACTTTTGGGGTTTTTTTGTTCTTCTTTCTCTAATTGCTTTAGGTGTAACGTTAGGTTGTTTACTTGAGATGTTTCTTGTTTCTTAAGGTAGGATTGTATTGCTATAAACTGCCCTCATAGAAATGCTTTTGCTGCATCCCATAGATTTTGGGTTGTTGTGTTTTCATTGTCATTTGTTTCTAGATATTTTTTTATTTCCTCTTTGATTTCTTCAGTGATCTCTTTGTTATTAAGTAGTGTGTTGTTTAGTCTCCATGTGTTTGTATTTCTTATAGGTTTTTTCCTGTAATTGATATCTAGTCTCATAGCATTGTGGTCAGAAAAGATACTTGATATGATTTCAATTTTCTTATATTTACCAAGACTTGACTTGTGCCCCAAGATATGATCTATCCTGGAGAATTTTCCATGAGCACTTGAGAAGCATGTGTATTCTATTTTTTTTGGATGGAATGTCTTATAAATATCAGTTAAGTCCATCTTGTTTAATGTATCATTTAAAGCTTCTGTTTCCTTTCTTATTTTCATTTAGGATGATCGGTCTATTGGTGAAAGTGAGGTGTTAAAGTCCTCTACTATGATTGTGTTACTGTTGATTTCCCCTTTGATGGCTGTTAGTATTTGCCTTATGTATTGAGGTGCTGCTTTGTTGTGTGCATAAATATTTACAATTGTTATGTCTTCTTCTTGGATTGATCCCTTGATCATTATGTAGTGTCCGTCTTTTTCTGTTCTAATAGGCTTTGTTTTAAGTCTATTTTGTCTGATATGAGAATTGCTACTCCAGCTTTCTCTTGGTTTTTATTTGCATGGAATAACTTTTTCCATCTCCTCACTTTCAGTCTGTATGTGTCCCTACGCCTGAAGTGGGTCTCTTGTAGACAGCATACATATGGGTCTTGTTTTTGTATCCATTCAGCCAATCTATGTCTTTTGGTTGGAGCATTTAATCCATTTATATTTAAAGTAATTATTATTATGTATGTTCCTATTACCATTTATTAATTGTTTTTGGCTTATTATTGTAGGTCTTTTCCTTCTTTTGTGTTTCCTGCCTAGAGAAGTTCCTTTAGCATTTGTTGTAAAGCTGGTTTGGTGGTGCTGAATTCTCTTAGCTTTTGCTTGTTTGTAAACTTTTAAATTTCTCTGTCAAATCTGAAAGAGATCCTTGCTGGGTAGGCTAATCTTGGTTGTAGGTTTTTCTCCTTCATCACTTTAAATATGTACTGTCACTCCCTTCTGGCTTGCAGTGTTTCTGCTGCAAGATCAGCTGTTAACTTTATGGGGATTCCCTTATGTGTTATTTGTTGTTTTTCCCTTGCAGCTTTAAATATTTTTTCTTTGTATTTAATTTTTGATAGTTTGATTAATATGCATTTTGGCGTGTTTCTCCTTGGATTTTTGCTGTATGGGACTCTCTGTGCTTCCTGGACTTTATTAAATATTTCCTTTCCCATATTAAGGAAGTTTTTGACTATAATCTCTTCAAATGTTTTCTCAGTCCCTTTGTTTTCCTCTTCTTCTTCTGAGACCCCTGTAATTCAAATGTTGTTGCACTTAATATTGTCTCAGAGGTCTCTGAGACTGTCCTCAATTTTTTCATTCTTTTTCTTTATTCTGCTTTGCAGGAGATATTTTCACTATTTTATCTTCCAAGTCACTTATCTGTTCTTCTTCCTCAGTTATTCTTCTAATGATCCCTTCTAGACAATATTTAATTTCATTTATTGTGTTGTTCATCACTGTTTGTTTGCTCTTTAGTTCTTCTAGTTCCTTGTTAAATATTTCTTGTATTTTCTCCATTCTGTTTCTAAGATTTTCGATCATCTTTACTATCATTATTCTGAATTCTTTTTCATGTAGACTGCCTATTTCATCTTCATTTTTTAGGTCTGGTGGGTTTTTGCCTTGCTCCTTCATCTTCTGTGTTTCTCTATCTTCTCATTTTGCTTAACTTCCTGTGTTTGGGGTCTCCTTTTCACAGGCTGCAGGTTCATAGTTCCCATTGATTTTGGTGTCCATCCACAGTGGCTAATGTTGTTTCAGTGGGTTGTGTAGGCTTACTTGTGGAGGGAACTAGTGCCTGTGTTCTGGTGGATAAGCCTGGCTTTTGTCTTTCTGGTGGGCAGGTACACGTCTTGTGGTATATTTTGGGCTGTCTGGCCTTTTTATGGTTTTAGGCAGCCTCTGTGCTAATGGATGGGTTTGTGTTCCTGTCTTGCTAGTTGTTTGGCATAGGGTGTCCAGCACTGTATCTTGCTGGTCGTTGAGTGGAGCTGGCATTGAGGTGGAGATCTCTGGGAGATTTTCACCATTTGATATTACATGGAGCTGGAGGTCTCTTGTGGACCAGTGTCCTGAACTTGGCTCTCCCACCTCAGTGGCACAGCCCTGATGCCTGCCTGGAGCACCAAGAGCCTGGCTCCCCAAGGCTCAGAATCAAACGGAGGAAAAAAAGAAAGAAAGAAAGAAGATAAAATAAAGTTATTAAAGTAAAAACTACAGAAAAATTATTAAGAAAAAAAATTTTTAAGTAAAACAAAAATAAATAAAATAATGGACAGAGAGAACCCTAGAACAAATAGTAAAAGCAAATCTATACAGACCAAATCACACACAAAAGCATACACATACACACTCACAAAAAGAGAGAAAGGGAAAAAAAATATATCATTGCTCCCAATGTCCACCTCCTCAATTTGGGATGATTCGTTGTCTATTCAGGTATTCCACAGATGCAGGGTACATCAAGGTGATTGTGCAGTTTTAATCCGCTGCTCCTTAGGCTGCTGGGAGAGATTTCCCTTTCTCTTCTTTGTTGGCACAGCTCCTGGGATACAGCTTTGGATTTGAACTGACCTCTGCATTTTGGTTACCTGAGGACATCTGTTCTTTTTTTTTTTACTATTCTCATTATAATCCTAGTGTATACTACATTTCAAACTTATCCTTCTGTTTTTTTTTTAACATCTTTATTGGGGTATAATTGCTTTACAATGGTGTGTTAGTTTCTGCTTTATAACAAAGTGAATCAGTCATACATAAACATATGTTCCCATATGTCTTCCCTGTTGCGTCTCCCTCCCTCCCACCCTCCCTATCCCACCCCTCCAGGCTGTCACAAAGCACCGAGCCAATATCCCTGTGCCATGTGGCTGCTTCCCACTAGCTATCTACCTTACTACGTTTGTTAGTGTGTATATGCCCATGACTCTCTCTCGCCCTGTCACAGCTCACCCTTCCCCCTCCCCATAACCTCAAGTCCGTTCTCTAGGAGGTCTGCGTCTTTATTCCTGCTTTACCCCTAGGTTCTTCATGACATTTTTTTTCTTAAATTCCATATATATGTGTTAGCATACGGTATTTGTCTTTTTCTTTCTGACTTACTTCACTCTGTATGACAGACTCTAGGTCTATCCACCTCATTACAAATAGCTCAATTTCGTTTCTTTTTATGGCTGAGTAATATTCCATTGTATATATGTGCCACATCTTCTTTATCCATTCATCCGATGATGGGCACTTAGGTTGTTTCCATCTCCGGGCTATTGTAAATAGAGCTGCAATGAACATTTTGGTACATGACTCTTTTTGAATTTTGGTTTTCTCAGGGTATATGCCCAGTAGTGGGATTGCTGGGTCATATGGTAGTTCTATTTGTAGTTTTTTAAGGAACCTCCATACTGTTCTTCATAGTGGCTGAACCAATTCACATTCCCACCAGCAGTGCAAGAGTGTTCCCTTTTCTCCACACCCTCTCCAGCATTTATTGTTTCTAGATTTTTTCATGATGGCCATTCTGACTGGTGTGAGATGATATCTCATTGTAGTTTTGATTTGCATTTCTCTAATGATTAATGATGTTGAGCATTCTTTCATGTGTTTGTTGGCAGTCTGTATATCTTCTTTGGAGAAATGTCTATTTAGGTCTTCTGCCCATTTTTGGATGGGGTTGTTTGTTTTCTTGTTATTGAGCTGCATGAGCTGCTTGTAAATTTTGGAGATTAATCCTTTGTCGGTTGCTTCATTTGCAAATATTTTCTCCCATTCTGAGGGTTGTCTTTTGGTCCTGTTTATGGTTTCCTTTGCTGTGCAAAAGCTTTGAAGTTTCATTAGGTCCCATTTGTTTATTTTTGTTTTTATTTCCATTACTCTAGGAGGTGGGTCAGAAAGGATCTTGCTGTGATTTATGTCATAGAGTGTTCTGCCTATGTTTTCCTCTAAGAGTTTGATAGTTTCTGGCCTTACATTTAGGTCTTTAATCCATTTTGAGCTTATTTTTGTGTATGGTGTTAGGGAGTGATCTAATCTCATACTTTTACATGTACCTGTCCAGTTTTCCCAGCACCACTTATTGAAGAGGCTGTCCTTTCTCCATTGTACATTACTGCCACCTTTATCAAAGATAAGGTGTCCATATGTGCATGGGTTTATCTCTGGGCTTTCTATCCTGTTCCATTGATCTATCTTTCTGTTTTTGTGCCAGTACCATACCGTCTTGATAACTGTAGCTTTGTAGTATAGTCTGAAGTCAGGGAGCCTGATTCCTCCAGTTCCTTCTTTCGTTCTCAAGATTGCTTTGGCTATTCGGGGTCTTTTGTGTTTCCATACAAATTGTGAAATTTTTTGTTCTAGTTCTGTGAAAAATGCCAGTGGTAGTTTGATAGGGATTGCATTGAATCTATAGATTGCTTTGGGTAGTAGAGTCATTTTCACAATGTTGATTCTTCCAATCCAAGAACATGGTATATCTCTCCATCTATTTGTATCATCTTTAATTTCTTTCATCAGTGTCTTATAATTTTCTGCATACAGGTCTTTTGTCTCCTTAGGTAGGTTTATTCCTAGATATTTTATTCTTTTTGTTGCAATGGTAAATGGGAGTGTTTTCTTGATTTCACTTTCAGATTTTTCATCATTAGTATATAGGAATGCCAGAGATTTCTGTGCATTAATTTTGTATCCTGCCACTTTACCAAATTCATTGATTAGCTCTAGTAGTTTTCTGGTAGCATCTTTAGGGTTCTCTATGTATAGGATCATGTCATCTGCAAACAGTGACAGCTTTACTTCTTCTTTTCCGATTTGGATTCCTTTTATTTCCTTTTCTTCTCTGATTGCTGTGGCTAAAACTTCCAAAACAATGTTGAATAATAGTGGTGAGAGTGGGCAACCTTGTCTTGTTCCTGATCTTAGTGGAAATGCTTTCAGTTTTTCACCATTGAGGATGATGTTTGCTGTGGGCTTGTCATATATGGCCTTTATTATGTTGAGGAAAGTTCCCTCTATGCCTACTTTCTGCAGGGTTTTTATCATAAATCGGTGTTGAATTTTGTCAAAAGCTTTCTCTGCATCTATTGAGATGATCATATGGTTTTTCTCCTTCAATTTGTTAATATGGTTTATCACATTGATAGATTTGCGTATATTGAAGAATCCTTGCATTCCTGGAATAAACCCCACTTGATCATGGTGTATGATCCTTTTAATGTGCTGTTGGATTCTGTTTGCTAGTATTTTGTTGAGGATTTTTGCATCTATGTTCATCAGTGATATTGGCCTGTAGTTTTCTTTCTTTGTGACATCCTTGTCTGGTTTTGGTATCAAGGTGATGGTGGCCTCATAGAAGGAGTTTGGGAGTGGTCCTCCCTCTGCTATATTTTGGAAGAGTTTGAGAAGGATAGGTGTTAGCTCTTCTCTAAATGTTTGATAGAATTCGCCTGTAAAGCCATCTGGTCCTGGGCTTTTCTTTGTTGGAAGGTTTTTAATCACAGTTTCAATTTCAGTGCTTGTGATTGGTCTGTTCATATTTTCTATTTCTTCCTGATTCAGTCTTGGCAGGTTGTGCATTTCTAAGAATTTGTCCATTTCTTCCAGATTGTCCATTTTATTGGCATAGAGTTGCTTGTAGTAATCTCTCATGATCTCTTTTATCTCTGCAGTGTCAGTTGTTACCTCTCCTTTTTCATTTCTAATTCTATTGATTTGAGTCTTCTCCCTTTTTTTCTTGATGAGTCTGGCTAGTGGTTTATCTATTTTGTTTATCTTCTCAAAGAACCAGCTTTTAGTTTTATTGATCTTTGCTATTGTTTCCTTCATTTCTTTTTCATTTATTTCTGATCTGATTTTTATGATTTCTTTCCTTCTGCTAGCTTTGGGGTTTTTTTGTTCTTCTTTCTCTAATTGCTTTAGGTGCAAGGTTAGGTTGTTTATTCGAGATGTTTCCTGCTTCTTAAGGTGGGCTTGTATTGCTATAAACTTCCCCCTTAGAACTGCTTTTGTTGCATCCCACAGGTTTTGGGTCGTTGTGTCTCCATTGTTATTTGTTTCTAGGTATTTTTTGATTTCCTCTTTGATTTCTTCAGTGATATCTTCATTATTAAGTAGTGTATTGTTTAGCCTCCATGTGTTTGTATTTTTTACAGATCTTTTCCTGTAATTGATATCTAGTCTCATGGCGTTGTGGTCAGAAAAGATACTTGATACAATTTCAATTTTCTTAAATTTACCAAGGCTTGATTTGTGACCTAAGATATGATCTATCCTGGAGAATGTTCCATGAGCACTTGAGAAAAATGTGTATTCTGTTGTTTTTGGATGGAGTGTCCTATAAATATCAATTAAGTCCATCTTGTTTAATGTATCATTTAAAGCTTGTGTTTCCTTATTTATTTTCATTTTGGATGATCTGTCCATGGGTGAAAGTGGGGTGTTTAAGTCCCCTACTATGAATGTGTTACTGTCGATTTCCCCTTTTATGGCTGTTAGTATTTGCCTTATGTATTGAGGTGCTCCTATGTTGGGTGCATAAATATTTACAATTGTTATATCTTCTTCTTGGATCGATCCCTTGATCATTATGTAGTGTCCTTCTTTGTCTCTTTTAATAGTCCTTATTTTAAAGTCTATTTTGTCTGATATGAGAATTGCTACTCCAGCTTTCTTTTGGCTTCCATTTGCATGGAATATCTTTTTCCATCCCCTTACTTTCAGTCTGTATGTGTCTCTAGGTCTGAAGTGGGTCTCTTGTAGACAGCATATATAAGGGTCTTGTTTTTGTATCCATTCAGCTAATCTGTGTCTTTTGGTGGGAGCATTTAGTCCATTTACATTTAAGGTAATTATCGATATGTATGTTCCTATTCCTATTTTCTAAATTGTTTTGGGTTCGTTATTATAGGTCTTTTTCTTCTCTTGTGTTTCTTGCCTAGAAAAGATCCTTTAGCATTTGTTGTAAAGCTGGTTTGGTGGTGCTGAGCTCTCTCAGGTTTTGCTTGTCTGTAAAGGTTTTAATTCCTCCATCAAATCTGAATGAGATCCTTGCTGGGTAGAGTAGTCTTGGCTGCATGTTTTTCTCCTTCATCACTTTCAGTATGTCCTGCCACTCCCTCTGGCTTGTAGGGTTTCTGCTGAGAGATCAGCTGTTAACCTTATGGGGATTCCCTTATGTGTTATTTGTTGTTTTTCCCTTGCTGCTTTTAATATGCTTTCTTTGTATTTAATTTTTGACAGTTTGATTAATATGTGTTTTGGCGTATTTCTCCTTGTATTTATCTTGTATGGGACTCTCTGTGCTTCCTGGACTTGATTAACTATTTCCTTTCCCATATTAGGGAAGTTTTCAACTATAATCTCTTCAAATATTTTCTCAGTCCCTTTCTTTTTCTCTTCTTCTTCTGGAACCCCTATAATTCGAATGTTGGTGCGTTTAATGTTGTCCCAGAGGTCTCTGAGACTGTCCTCAGTTCTTTTCATTCTTTTTTCTTTATTCTGCTCTGCAGTAGTTATTTCCACTATTTTATCTTCCAGGTCACTTATCCGTTCTTCTGCCTCAGTTATTCGGCTATTGATCCCATCTAGAGTACTTTTAATTTCATTTATTGTG
The DNA here is from genome assembly GCF_964270905.1 of Leucopleurus acutus. Classification (NCBI taxonomy): domain Eukaryota; kingdom Metazoa; phylum Chordata; class Mammalia; order Artiodactyla; family Delphinidae; genus Leucopleurus; species Leucopleurus acutus. The sequence goes on from NC_139155.1 coordinate 30,349,017, forward strand.
TTGTTCATCGTTGCTTGTTTCATCTTTAGTTCTTCTAGGTCCTTGTTAACTGATTCTTGCATTTTATACAATCTATTGTCCATTCTATCTCCAAGATTTCGGATCAACCTTACTATCATTATTCTGAATTCTCTTTCAGGTAGACTGCCTATTTCCTCTTCATTTGTTAGGTCTGGTGCATTTTTATGTTGCTCCTTTATCTGCTGTGTGTTTTTCAGTCTTCTCATTTTGCTTATCTTACTGTGTTTGGGGTCTCCTTTTTGCAGGCTGCAGGTTCGTAGTTCCTCCTGTTTTTGATGTCTGTCTCCAGTGGCTAAGGTTGGTTCAGTGGGTTGTGTAGGCTTCCTGGTGGAGGGGACTAGTGCCTGTGTTGTGGTGGATGAGGCTGGATCTTGTCTCTCTAGTGGGCAGGTTCACGTCTGGTGGTGTGTTTGGGGGTGTCTGTGGCCTTATTATGATTTTAGGCAGCCTCTCTGCTAATGGGTGAGGTTGTGTTCCTGTTTTGCTAGTTGTTTGGCATAGGTTTTCCAGCACTGTGGCTTGCTGTTCGTTGAGTGAAGCTGGGTGCTGGTGTTAAGATGGAGGTTTCTGGGAGATTTTCGCCGTTTGATATTATGTGGAGCTGGGAGATCTCTTGTTGACCAGTGTCCTGAAGTTGGCTCTCCTACCTCAGAGGCAGAGCCCTGCCTCCTGGCTGGAGCACCAAAAGCTTTTCATCCACACGGCCCAGGATAAAAGGGAGAAAAAGTAGAGGGAATTAGTAGAAGTATGAGGAAAGAAAGAAGGAAAGGAGGATAGGAAAGAAGGAAGAAAGAAAGAAAGAAGCAAGGAAGGAAAGAAGGCAAGAAGGAAAGAAAGGAGGGAGGGAGGGAGGGAGGAAGGAAGGAAGGAGGGAAAGAAGGAAAAAAGACAGAAAGAAAGAAGATACAGTAAAAATAAAATAAAGTATAATAAAGTTATTGAATTAAAAAATTCTTATTTAAAAAAAAAAAGGGACGGAAAGAACCTTAGGACAAATGTTGGCAGCAAAGCTATACAGACAAAATCTTACACAGAAGCATACACATACACCCTCACTAAAAGAGGTAAATGGGGAAAAATCCTAAATCTTGCTGTCAGAGACCACCTCCTCAATTTGGGATGATTCGTTGTCTAAAGGAGGGAAGGAAGGACGGAAAGAAAGAAAGAACGAAGGTAAAGTATAATATTGTTATTAAAATTAATTATTAAGAAAAAAAAATTAAAAAAAAAACATGGACGGATAGAACCCTAGGACAAATGGTGGAAGCAAGACTATACAGACAAGATCTCACACAGAAGCATACACATACACATTCACAAAAAGAGGAAAGGGGAAAAAATCATAGATCTTGCTCCTAAAGTCCACTTCCTTAATTTGGGATGATTGGTTGTCTATTCAGGTATTCCATAGATGCAGGGTATATCAAGTTGATTGTGGAGCTTTTATCCGTTGCTTCTGAGGCTGCTGGGAGAGATTTCCCTTTCTCTTCTTTGTTCTCACAGCTCCCAGGGCTAAGCTTTGGATTTGGCCCTGCCACTGCGTGTAGATCGCTGGAGGGCGTCTGTTTTTTGCTCAGACAGGATGGGGTTAAAAGAGCCGCTGATTGGGGGCTCTGGCGCACTCAGGCCGGCGGGGACGGAGGGGCACAGAGTGCGGGGCGGGCCTGCGGTGGCAAAGGCCGGCGTGACTTTGCACCAGCCTGAGGCGCGCTGTGCGCTGTCCCGGGGAAGCTGTCCCTGGATCCCGGGAACCTGGCAGTGGCGGGCTGCACAGGCTCCGCGGAAGAGGGGTGTGGAGAGTGACCTGTGCTCGCACACAGGCCCCTCGGTGGCGGCAGCAGCAGCCTTAACGTCTCCCGCCCGCCTCTGGGGTCCGCGCTTTTAGCCGCAGCTTGCACCCGTCTCTGGATTCCGCGCTTCCAGCCGCGGCTCGCGCCCGTCTCTGGATTCTGAGCTTTCAGCTGCGGCTCGCGCCCGTCTCTGGGGTCCGCGCTTTCAGCTGCGGCTCGCGCCCGTCTCTGGAGTTCCTTTAAGCAGCGTTCTTAAACCCCTCTCCTCACGCCCCAGGAAACAAAGAGGGAAGGAAAAGTCTCCTGCCTCTTCGGCAGGTGCAGGCTTTTTCCCCGGACTCCCTCCCAGCTAGCTGTGGTGCACTAACCCCTTCAGGCTATGTTCAAGCCGCCAACCCCAGTCCTCTCCCTGCGCTCCGGCCTCAGCTCGCAGCCCCGCCCGCCCCGGCGGGTGAGCAGACAAGCCTCTCGGGCTGGTGAGTGCCGTTAGGCACTGATCCTCTGTGCGGGAATCTCCCCGCTTTGCCCTCCGCACCCGTTGCTGTGCAGTCCTCCGCAGCTTCGAAGCTCCCCCCTCCGCCTCCCGCAGTGTCCGCCCGCGAAGGGGCTTCCTAGTGTGTGGTAACTTTTCCTCCTTCACAGCTCCCTCCCACTGGTGCAGGTGCCGTCCCTATTCTTTTGTCTCTGTTTTTTCTTTTGCCCTACCCAGGTACGTGGGGAGTTTCTTGCCTTTTGGGAGGTCTGAGGTCTTCTGCCAGCCTTCAGTAGGTGTTCTGTAGGAGTTGTTCCACGTGTATATGTATTTCTGGTGTATCTGTGGGGAGGAAGGTGATCTCCGCGTCTTACTCTTCCGCCATCTTCCGCCTTCTCCAGGACATCTGTTCTTTGCTCAGACAGGACGGGGTGAAAGGAGCAGCTGGTTCAGGGGCTCCGGCTCTCTCAAGCCGTGGGGAGGGAGGGGTACAGATGTGGGGCGACCTGCAGTGTCAGAGGCTGGCGTGACGTTGCACCAGCCTGAGGCGCACCATGTATTCTGCCGGGGATATTGTCTGTGGATCACAGGACGCTGGCTGTGGCATGCTGCACAGGCTCCCAGGAGGGGAGATGTGGATAGTGACCTGTGCTTCCACACAGGCTTCTTGTTGGCTGCAGCAGCAGCCTTAGCATCTCATGCCCCTCTCTGTGGTCCGTGCTAATAGCTGCTGCTCACTCCCGTCTCTGGACCTCCTTTAAGTGGCACTCTTAATCCCCTCTCCTCATGTACCCAAAACAAAGAGGCAAGAAAAGGAGTCTTGCCTCTTTGGCAGCTCCAAACATTTTTGCAGCCTCCCTTCCTGCTAGCTGTGGCACACTAGCCCCGTTCAAGTTGTGTTCATGCAGCCAACCCCAGTCCTCTCCCTGGGATCCGACTGAAGCTCAAGCCTCAGCTTCCATCCCCCACCCAACCCGGCGGGTGAGCAGACAAGCCACTCAGGCTGGTGAGTGCAGGTCGGCATCGATCCTCTGTGAGGGAATCTCTCCACTTTGCCCTCCACAACCCTGTTGCTGTACTCTTCTCCGTGGCTTCGAATCTTCCCCCCTCAGCCACCTGCAGTCTCCTCCTGCAAAAGGGCTTCCTAGCATGTGGAAACCTTTCCTCTTTCACAGCTCCCTCCCACTGATGCAGGTCCCATCCCTATTCTTTTGTCTCTGTTTTTTTCTTTTGCCCTACTCAGGTATGTGGGGAGTTTCTTGCCTTTTGGGATGTCTGAGGTCTTTTGCCAGCATTCAGTAGGTGTTCTGTAGGAGTTGCTCCACATGTAGATGTATTTCTGATGTATTTGTGGGGAGGAAGTTGATCTCCATGTCTTACTTTTCCATCATCCTGAGGCTCTCTCTCCCCATGGTTGCTTATTTATTTATTTTTGATGTTGAGTTGCATGAGCTGTTTGTATACTTTGGAGATTAATCCTTTGTCAGTTGTTTCATTTGCAACATTTTCTCCCATTCTGAGGGTTTCCTTTTCATCTTATTTATGGTTTCCTTTGCTGTGCAAAAGCTTTTAAGTTTAATTAGATCCCATTTGTTTATTTTTGTTTTTATTTTTCTTACTCCAGGAGGTGGGTCAAAAAGCATTCTTGCTGTGATTTATGTCAAAACGTGTTCTGCCTATGTTTTCCTCTAAGAGTTTTATAGTGTCTGGTCTTACATTTAGGTCTTTATTCCATTTTGAGGTTATTTTTGTGTATGGTGCTAGGGAGTGTTCTAATTTCATTCTTTTACATGTAGCTGTCCAGTTTTCCCAGCACCACTTATTGAAGAGGCTGCCTTTTCTCCATTATATATTCTTACCTCATTTGTCATAGATTGATCATCCATAGGTGCTACCATATGACCCAGCAATCCCACTACTGGACATTTACACAGAGAAAACCATAATTCAAAAAGACACATGCACCCTAATGTTCATTGCAGCACTATTTACAATAGCCAGGACATGGAAGAAACCTAAATGTCCATCAACAGAGGAATAGATAAAGAAGATATGGTACATATATAGAATGGGGTATTATCCAGGCATAAAAAGGAATAAAACTGGGTCATTTGTGGATAAGTGGATGGACTGACAGACTGTCATACAGAGTGAAGTAAGTCAGAAAGAGGAAAACAAATGTCGTATATTAGTGCATATATGTGGAATCTAGAAAAATGATATAGATAACATTATTTGCATAGCAGAAATAGAGACAAAAACTTAGAGAACAAATGTATGGATACCAAGGGGGGCAGGTGTGGGTGGGATGAATTGGGAGATTGGGATTGACATATATACTCTACTGATACTATGTATAAAATAGATAACTAATGAGAACCTACTATATAGCACAGAGAAATTTACTCAGTGTTCTGTGGTGACCTAAATGAGAAGGAAATCCCAAAAAGAGGGGATATATGTATACATATAGGTGATTCACTTTGCTATACATTAGAAACTAATACAAAATTGTAAAGCAGCTATACTCCACTAATTTTTTAAAAAATTAAGCTAATTCTGAATATTAGTCTAATGACTTGGTTAATTGTCCTTGCACATTTAAGCTAAAGTCTACTTTTTTACAGAATGGACACTTGATTTCACTTTTGGTTATTTGAGGAATTACATGGTTGACTTCAGAAAGAAAGGGCAGTTTATGTGATACAAGTGTTTATAGGTATGACAGTGAATTTCTTTGAGTTTATGCATTTCATTAAGGCAATTTTTAAGTAATGACAATGACTCCAACATATGTAATATACCACAGGGCTAGACATTGCATAGAATATGGCAAGTCACAAGCTTCTATGAATAAAATGTATTTAATTTCAACTGATACTAAGAACAATATATATGGATATAGATATAACTTTAAACAGCTTTATTAAGTTATAGTAAGCATACAGTAAACTCTATATATTTAAAGTATACAATTCAATTTTGACATATCCATACATCTTTGAAACCATCACCATAATCAAGATAATGAATCCACATTTCTTCTCAATTTTCCTTATGCCCCTTTGCGATTGCTCCCACTTGCCCATCCCAATCCTCCTGTCCAAAAAAAAAAACTCCGACTTGCTGTTTGTCACTATAGGTTATTATGCATTTTCTAAACTCATATAAATTAAATGTTATAGTATATGCCTTTTTTTTGTTTGTTTGACTTTTTCACTCAACATATTTATTTTGAGATTCACCCATGTTGTGCATTTTAATAGTTCCTTCCTATTCATTGTTGAGTAATTTTGCATTATATGAATATTTTGCAAATTGTTTCTCATTCCTCTGTTTATAAGTATTTGGGTTGTTTCTGGTTTTTGGTTATTGCAAATAGAGCTCATATTTGTGTATAACAGTTGAACAGAGTAAACAACAATGAGTGTTATCAGTTATCAGTACTAGTAGATTTTTGGTGGAGGAAATTCCAATCAATTTTCTATATAGAAGTTTACATCATCTTAGAATAAAGACAGTCTTAATTCTTCCTTTAAAAGTTGGAATTCTACTTCTTTTCATTGCCTGATAGCACTGACTAGAGCCTCCAATATAGTGTTGAACAGAACTGTGAGAGCACACATTCCTGTCTTGTTTCTGATCATGGGGTAAAGCAATCAGAATTTTACCATTAAGTATGATGCTAGCTGTAGGTTTTCACAGATATCTTTTATCAGGTTGAAGGAGTTCCCTTGTGTTACTAATTTGCTGAGATTTTTATAAGAAGTGGATACTGAACTTTTTCAAATGAGTTATCTGCATAAATTGAGATGATTGTGACCTTCTTTTTCTTTAGATTGCTAGTGTTGTGAGCTACCTTGATGATTTTCAAACATAAACCCACTCTACATTTCTGGAATAAACCACACTTGGTCATTTATATATTATCTTTTTAATATTTTGTTGCTTTGATTTTGCAAAATACATTTATTTCATACAACTATTGAATAACTATATGGTTTGGATATAATAATGAGAATTTATTAAGCACATAAACTCTTTAACCAAATTATCTTGGTTAAAATCCCAGTCTTGGGGATGGGGTCAAGATGGTGGAGTAGGAGGATGTCGAGTTTGCATCTTCTCACAACTAGGGCACTTACCAGGCACCAGTGGAGGACCTTCAACACCTAAGGGGATGGGAGGAATACCTGCATGACCAGATAGGATATCGGTGGAGGGGGGAGGGGGCAGAAAAAGTGGAGGTGGGATGGGACCAGTGTCCCGGAAGGGCAGCTGGGGAAGGGGAGAGGTTCACATGTACAGAGGACCCCACTCATGGTGAGAGGATCAGCAGGAAAGGGGAGAGGCTTTCAGGGGTTCACGGGTTGGAGGGGAATGTGGCCAGCATCTCTCCAGCCTGCCTGAGCCCTGGTGAACCTGCTGGGGTCCTGGGCCTGAAACTCTGCCCTCCAGGGCCCCTTCCAGCCATGCAGATCCTGAGCCTAAGTCCCCCAACCACAACCCACCACCAGGGCCTTTTCTACCTTCTTCTTTTTTCTTTTTTTTTCTATTGTGGTTCTCTTTTGCTTTGTTGTTGTTTCATTTTTATTTTTCTAATATATATTTTATTTCTCTACTTTTATTTTATTTTTTATTCTTTGTTATTGTTCTGCTCCTTTTTGTTTGTTGCTTTTTTTTTTTTTTTTTTTACTATGCCACTTGGCTTGTGGGGTGTTGGCTCCCAGAGCAGGGGTCAGGCATGAGCTCCAATTGTGTGAGCATTGAGTCCAAACCACTGGACTAGCAGAAAACCTCAGACTCCAGAGAATATTAATTGGTGTGAACTCTCCCAGAGGTCCTCATCTTGGCACTAAGGCCCAGCTGCATCCAACTGCCTGCAAACTCCAGTGATGGATGCCTCAGGCCAAACAACAAGTAAGACAGGAACACAACCTCACTCTTCAAAAAAATAAGATGACAAAAAATAATTGTCACAGATAAACGAGCAAGGTAAAAACCTACAAGATGAAATAAATGAAGAGGAAATAGGCAACCTACCTGAAAAATAATTTAGAGTAATGTTAATAAAGATGATCCAAAATCTCAGAAATAGAATGGAAAGGATCAAGAAAATACAAGAAATGCATAACAAGGACCTAGAAGAACTACAGAACAAACTGAGATGAACAACACAATAACTGAAATGAAAAATACACTAGAAAAAATCAATAGAAGAATAAATGAAACAAGAATGGATAAGTTAGCTGGAAGATAGAATGGTCAAAATAACAGCCAAGGAGCAGAATAAAGAAAAAAGAATTAAAAAAAAAATGAAGACAGTCTCAGAGACTTCTGGGATAACATTGAAAACACCTACATTTGAATTCTAGGGGTCCTAGAAAAAGAAGAGAAAGAGAAATGGTCTGAGAAAATATATGAAGATATTAGAGTTGGAACCTCTCTAACATGGAAAAGGAAATATCTACCCAAGTCCAGGAAGTGCAGAGAGTCCCATACAGGATAAATAAAAGGAAAGGGTTTCCCTGGTGGCGCAGGGGTTGAGAGTCCGCCTGCCGATGCAGGGGACACGGGTTAGTGCCCCGGTCCGGGAAGATCCCACATGCCGCGGAGTGGCTGAGCCCGTGAGCCATGGCCGCTGAGCCTGTGCGTCCAGAACCTGTGCTCCGCAACAGGAGAGGTCACAACAGTGAGAGGCCCGCGTACTGCAAAAAAAAAAAAAAACCAAAGGAATCCCAATTAGGCTATCAGTTGATTTTTCAGCAGAAACCCTGCAGGCTAGAAGGGATTGACAGGATATATTTAAAGTGATGAATGGGAAAAATCTGCAAGAAAGCTTATTCTACCCAGCAAGGATCCCATTCAGATTCAACTGAGAAATCAAAAGCTTTACAGGCAAACAAAATCTAAGAGAATACACCACCATGAATCCAGTTTTAAAACAAATGCTAAAGGAACTTCTTTAGGTGAGAAACACAAGAGAAGAAAATGACACACAAAATCAAACCCAAAAAATTAAGAAAATGGTCGTAGGAACATACATATTGATAATTACCTTAAATGTAAATGGATTAAATGCTCTAACCAAAAGACACACTCTGGCTCAATGGACACAAAACCAAGATCTGTGTATATGCTGTCTACAGGAGACCCACTTCAGATTTAGGGACACATATAGAATGAAAGTGATGGTATGGAAAAGATATTCCATGCAATTGGAAATCAAATGAAAGCTGGAGTAGCAAGACTCATATCAGATAAAATAGACTTTAAAATAAAGACTGTTACAAGAGACAAGGAAGGATACTACATCATGATTAAGGGATCAATCCAAGAAGAAGATGTAAAAATTATAAATATTTCTGCACCCAACATAGGAGCAACTCAATACATAGGACAATTCAAACAGCCAAAAAAGGGGAAATTGACAGTAACAGGATAATAGTGGGGGATTTAACACCCCACTTACACCAATGGACAGATAATCCAGACAGAAAATAAATAAGGACATGCAAGTTTAAATGACACAGTAGACCAGATAGACTTAGTTGACATTTATAGGACATCCCACCCCAAAGCGACAAATACACTTTCTTCTCAAGTGCACACAAAACATTCTCCAGGATATATCACATCTTGCAACACAAATCAAGCCTCGGTAAATTTAAGAAACATGAAATAGTATCAATCATCTTTTCTGACCACAATGTTATAAGATTAGTAATCAGTTACAAGAAAAAAACTATAAAAAATACAAACACACAGAGGATAAACAATTTGACACTAAATAAAGAGATCACTGAAGAAATCAAAGATGAGATAAAAAATATACATAGAAAAAAATGACAATGAAAACAGGACAACCCAAAACCTATGAGACGCAGAAAAAGCAGTTCTAAGAGGGAAGTGTATAGCAATTCAGTCTCACCTCACGAAACAAGAAAAACCTCAAGTAAACAACCTAAACTTATACCTAAAGCAACTAGAGAAAGAAGAAGAAACAAAACCCAAAGTTAGTAGAAGAAAGAAATCATAAAGATCAGAGCAGAAATAAATGAAATAAAAATGAAGAAAACAATAGCAAAGATCAATAAAAATAATTTTGGTCTTTTGGGAAGATAAACAAAATTGATAAAGCTTTAGCAAGACTAATTAAGATAAAAAGGGAGAAGACTCAAATCACCAGAAGAAGAAACAGAAAAAGGAGAAGTAACATCTGACACAACAGAAATACAAAGGATCATGAGTAACTACTACAAGAAACTATATGCCAATAAAGTTGGCAACCTGGAAGAAATGGACAAATTCTTAGGAAGGTAAAACCTTCCAAGACTGAACCAGGAAGAAATAGAAAATATGAATAGAATAATCACAAGTACTGAAATTGAAACTGTGATTTAAAAGCTTCCAACAAATAAAAGTCCAGGACCAGATTGCTTCACAGATGAATTCTATCAAACATTTAGAGAAGAGCTAACACCTATCCTTCTCAAACTCTTCAAAAAAATTAAAGAGGGAGGAACACCACCAAACTCATTCTATCATTCTACGAGACCAACAGCACTCTGATACCAAAACCAGAAAAATATATTAAAAAAGAGAAAATTACAGACCAATATCACTGATGAATATAGATGCAAAAATCCTCAACAAAATACTAGCAAACAGAATCCAACAATACATTAAAAGGATAATACACCATGATCAAGTGGGATTTATCCCAGGGAGGCAAGGATTCTTCAATATATGCAAATAAATCAATGTGATACACCATATTAACAAATTAAAGAAAAAAAAACATATGATCATCTCAATAGATGCAGAGAAATCTTTTGCCAAAATTCAACATACATTTATGATAAAAACTCTCCAGAAAGTGGACATAGAGGGAACCTACCTCAATATAATAAAGGCTGAATATGACAAACCCACAGCAAACATCTTTCTCAATGGTTAAAAACTTTAAGCATTTCCTCTAAGATCAGAAACAAAACAAGTATGCCCACTCTCACCAATACTATTCAACATAGTTTGAATAGGAAGTCCCAGCCATGGCAATCAGAGAAAGAAAAGAAATAAAAGAAATCCAAATTAGAAAAGAAGTAAAACCATCACTGTTTGCAGATGACGTGATACTATACATAGAAAATCCTAAAGATGTTACCAGAAAACAACTAGAGCTAATTAATGAATTTAGTAAAGTTGTAGGATACAAAATTAATGCACAGAAATCTCTTGCATTCCTATACACTAACAAATAAAGGTCAGAAAGAGAAATTAAGAAAACAATCCCATTTACCACTGCAACAAAAAGAATAAAATACCTAAGAATAAACCTACCTAAGCAAGCAAAAGACCTGTATGCAGAAAACCATAAAACACTGATGAAAGAAATCAAAGAGTACACAAACAGATAGAGAGATGTACTGTGTTCGTGGATTGGAAGAAACAATATTGTGAAAATGACTATACTATCCAAAGCAATCTACAGATTAAATGCAATCCATATCAAATTACCAATGACAGTTTTCACAGGTTAAAACAAAAAAATTTGCAATTTATATGGAAAAAAAAAAGACCCCAAATAGCCAAAGCAATTCTGAGAAAGAAAAACGGAACTGGAAGAATCAGGCTCCTTGACTTCAGATTACACTACAAAGCTACAGTAATCAAGGCAGTGTAGTACTGGCACAAAAACAGAAATATAGATCAATGGTACAGGATAGAAAGTCCAGAGATAAACACATGCACCTATGATCACTTAATCTATAACAAAGGAGGCAAGAATATACAATGGAGAAAAGACCATCTTCAATAAGTGCAGGTGTGAAAACTGGACAACTACATGTAATAAAATGAAATTAGAACACTACCTAACACCATACACAAAAATATTCTCAAAATGAATTGAAGACCTAAATGTAAGGCCAGACCCTGTAAAACTCTTAGAGGATAACAGGAAAAACACTCTTTGACATAAATCACAGCAGGATATTTTTTTGACTCATCTCCTGGAATAAGGAAAATAAAAATAAACAAATGGGACCCAATTAAATGTAAAATCTTTTGCACAGCAAAGGAAACTGCAAACAAGACAAAAAGACAATCCTCAGAATGGGAGAAAATATTTGCCAGTGAAGCAACTGACAAAGGATTAATCTCCAAAATATACAAACAGCTCATGCAGCTCAATATCAAAAAAAAAAAAAACCCAATCCTAAAATGGGCAAAAGACCTAAATAGACATTTCTCCAAAGAAGACATGCAGAGGGCTAACAAACACATGAAAAGATGCTCAACATCACTAATTATTATAGAAATGCAAATCAAAACTACAATGAGGTATCACCTCACACCGGTCAGAATGGCCATCATCAAAAATTCTACAAACAATTAATGCTGGAGAGGGTGTAGAGAAAAGGGAACCCTCCTGCAGTGTTTATGGGAATGTAAATTGATACAGCCACTATGGAGAACAGTATGGAGGTTCCTTAAAAAACTGAAAATAGAACTACCATATGACCCAGCAATCCCACTTCTTGGCATATGCCCTGAGAAAGCCATAATTCAAAAATATATATGTACCCAATGTTCATTGCAACACTATTTACTATAGCCAGGACATAGAAACTACCTAAATGTCCATTGAGAGATGAACAGATAAAGAAGATGTGGTACATATATATGATGGATTATTGCTCAGCCATACAAAGGAGTGAAACTGGATCATTTGTAGAGATGTGGATGGAGGTATAGTCTGTCATACAGAGTGAAGTAAGTCAGAAAGAAAATAAAACAGTATCGTATATTAATGCATATATATGGAATCTAGAAAAATGCTACAGGTAAAACTTTTTGCAGGGCAGGAATAGAGACACAGACATACAGAATGGATGGGTGGACCCAGAGGGGAAAGGGGAAGGGGGGATGAATAGGGAGATTAGGATTGACATATATACATTAATACATACGTACATATGTATTACATGTGTAAAATATATAGCTAGTGGGAACTTGCTTTATAGCCCAGGGAGCTCAGCTCAGTGCTCTGTGATGACCTAGATGGGTGGGGGTGGGAGGGAGGTCCAAAATGGAGGGGATATATGTATACGTATTGAATTTGTTGTACAGAGAAAACTAACACAACATTGTAAAAAAGTTATACTCCAAAAAAAAAAAATCCCAGTCTTGGTTAAGCTCCTTAAGATTTTGTGCCTCAGGTTACTTACTGTAAAATATCAATAAGAGTAAAAACTTAGCTGTCTCACAGCCTGTTGATAGGACAAAATAAGGTAATGCAATTGGGAGTGTAATGCAATGCCTGGTATATAACACCTGCCAGACATGGTCAGATAGTAATGTATTTTGAGTGCCTGTGGTTAAGTCCAGACCAGTAATGTGTGGAAGGTTGACAGTGGTGAGAGAAGATGAAGGAAAATGATTTTGGAATAATTATGACAGGGATTTATTGAGCCAGCTGGAGACTTTGCTAAGAGCTAGTGAGAGAAGGTAAGAGCCACCTCTTGGGGAGGTGGCATGCTGGTTTAGAGACTGCAAAAGGGAAATGTTCTGAACTAATTCTGGAGGTGAGGAGCTGAGTATCCTTAGAGTATATTTATTTATCTAGGAACATATAAAGGGACTTTTATGCAGGAGATATCTAAGGGTCACCTGAAAATAAGAGGCAGTTAGTTAGTACCAAGGTCAAAATCCAATTCCAACCTTCCATCTAGTCGCTTAGGACCCGATCCTTAATGATGTTCAAATAGTTTTGTTCCATAGATTCCTTTGTCAGTGTGGTAAAGCTATAGAGCCCTTCTCAGAGTAATATTTTTAAAACCATGAATAAAGTACACAGGATTAAAACTAAAACCATAGTTTTGTGAAATACTCTTCTAAACACAGGCTTCTCTGTGGGGTGAGGTGTTGTGTCTATGTATCCCAGGTGAAGAACCTCTGGGAATAATGAATGAGACGGAGACTGAGAAAGATAAAAGAAATATCTTATTTCTTAAGTCTCTTATTGTTGAGTGAAATTTATATCTCTTCCTTTGATTCTTTATTCATATGTCACCTTTCTGTGGGTCCTTATCTGGACCACTCTTTCTAAAAATGCATTCTGACTTTATACCGCCAACACTCCCTAGCCCACTTCTCTGATTTTGTTTTCTCTTTAGCACTCACCATTATCTAAACCCATGTTCAGCAATCATGCCCATAGGTCAAATTCTGACCGCCTTCTGTTTTTGTACGATCCATGAGCTGAGAAGAGTTTTTACATATTAAATGTTTTTTTTAAATCAAAACAAGACTATTTTATAATATGAGAAATTTTTATTAAATTCAAATTTTACCATTCATAAGTCAAGTTTTGTTGGAACACACTCATTTTCATTTATATATTGTCTCAGCTGTTTTGTAATACAAGGGCAAAATTGAATAGTTGTACTCTCTGGCCCTTTACAGTTTGCTGACCTCTTAGTTAAAATATTATATTTTAGTTTTTTTCATATATACTATTTTACCTACTATATTTTTATTGTTCATTTCTTTCCACTAAGCTCATAAATCCTTGGCTGGTAGGAATTTTTGTCTGTTTTGTTCCCTAGTTTAATCCTGAAACCTAGAAACAGTGTGTGGCACATAGTACTTACTAAACATTTGCTGATTGAATGAATATCAGGCACATTAATAATATGATATGGAGCAGTTCGGATAAAACAAGTGCTATCAGGAAGGGATGAATCAACATGTGAGATTTTTTAAACTGCCTTAGTGAAGGATCTTGATGGATGAGTATGCCTCCGATAGGTAGAGAGAACTGGGCATAACGAAAAGTGCCCGGAAATGAGAAGGAGTTCATTTTGTAAACGTGGTCATTAGCATGGCTCATTCAGGGAATAATGAGAAATAATCCTAGAGAAAATAGTTAAAGGTTTACAATGGGAAAGAAAGAGGAATACTGCTGGAAAATTTAAAAGTGAGGCCAGGTTATGTAGAGCTTCCAGGATGAGAAGTTTGGTTTGAGACAAATATGTGAACGTCTGGACTCCGAGGTGTTTACAAACCTTGGAAAGAAATGGAGGAGGGAAAGGTTACAACTCAACCAAGAAGATGTCAATTTGCCCTGTAGTTAACTTGTGATTTGGAGCACTTCCAAACAAAAGCAGCAAATCAAAAGATCACATCCCTTTTATTTTCTTCTCTTCACTTTAAGAATACCAATTACAAGTGATTGAAAGAAAACATTTTTATGGTATTTCCACAGACCTGATTATGCTACAAGTTTGGAGACAATCTCCAGGGCTCCAGGTGGGACACATTTATAGGATATTGAGTTTGGATTTTATGTCTTGTTTTGTCACTATGTGGAGGTTACTTTGATGTTTATTATACTGCTGGATTGATACAAATCACAGTAAGATAAACACAATCAACATCTTTTACTAGTTGTTCAAATTGTGACTTGCACTCAGTAGGAGACAATGGTAATTTCTGGTATATTAGAAACTTGATGCAACCCTCAGCTTGACTCCCAAAATATTAAAGGGAATTTTTTATACTTTTAACCTACTTGAACTTTCAGTATTTGATTTAATATGCACTTGCTGATACCCACTATTACCAGGTAGAAGAAATTTAATAAATGACATGAAGTGTATGAATTAATGGACTCAACCAAATTCACAAAAGGTATTTAAAAACACGAGACTCGTTATAGAATAGAATTATGTGATTATGAAATGGAGCTTGATAATACAACTTAATGTTAATTTCCAATGTATATTTTTATAGTTCTAAAGCATGCATTTTCAACAGTGATGTATCACCTTCCAAGGGTTTGAGATTTACTCTTGGGGAGTGGAAAACATCTTAGTTATTACAATGGCTTGTGGCCCTCCAAATTGCCCAGAGTATAACAACATCTATGCTGCATATCTCTGGTATTAAAATTTCATGATGGAGGAACTATTAAGAAAAATATTATAGAAAGATTCTTTAGGAGAGGGAAAATTATCAAAAAAGAAACAAACCAAAACAGGTTGAGAAATACTGTGTTAAAGTGCTTGCCTTCCTTTTGCCAGTGATCTTGATATCCTGACAACTCAATTCATGAACTGTGTTATGTGTATCTGTGTTATGTGTATCTGTGGTGTGTGTGTGTGTGTGTGTGCATGTGTGCACAGTCCTGTTCTAACCAACTAAGGTATACACTTCCCAAGGGTAGAGGCTGAGCCTCCTATGTTTTATGACTTTGTGAAAAGTTATAATTTTTAAGTCTTAGATATCTAGATATTTTGACTGATTAATGATAAACCATAGGTTTGTTTTTATTGATCACCCATTCTTCTTTTTACCTTTTTACCAACTTCTTTGTAGATTTTCTAATAACCTGTAAACCAAAAGAATTTTTAATTAAAAATCACCTCATCACTTAGGGGCAAGAGAGGAATGAAGACACAGACCTATTACAGAATGGACTTGAGGATATGGAGAGGGGAAAGTGTAAGCTGTGACAAGGTGAGAGAGTGGCATGGACATATATATACTACCAAATGTAAAATAGATAGCTAGTGGGAAGCAGTTGCATAGCACAGGGAGATCAGCTCGGTGCTTTGTGACCACCTAGAGGGGTGGGATAGGGAGGGTGGGAGGGAGGGAGATGCAAGAGGGAAGAGATATGGGAACATATGTATAACTGATCCATTTTGTTATAAAGCAGAAATTAACACACCATTGTAAAGCAATTATACTCCAATAAAGATGTTAAAAAATAATCACCTCATCACAAACCCTAATGTCAGGTAAGGAATTCCTTTATAACATGAATAAATGCACACTATTTTATTTATTTATTTGCTTATAAACAACAGAAATTTATTTCTTACACTTCTGGAGCCTTGAAACACGAGGTCACGCTGCTAGCACGGTTGGGTTCTGGTGAAAGCCCTCTTTTTTGTTGCAGACAGCTCACTTCTCACTGTATCCTCATGAGGCAGAAAGCATAGAGAGCCACGTTATTTTATTTTATTTGTATGTTTATATCTTCACTAGTTGAGTTTTCTTAGATATGCTTCAATAAATGCGTCATCTAATTGCCTGAACTAGCTTTTGATTTTAACACAATTGACACAAGTGTTAAGAAAATATTACCTCTGTGAAGAAATGACTTAATAAATATTAACAACATTTATCATTATACTTTCCTTATTAATGACAGTGATAACTTCAGTTGGACCCTTTGAATTTTGGACTGCATTGTAAGGTGATATAATGTAGCCAGACTTAGGTTTGAAATTATGGTCTAGACATGACTATATTTCTAACCTGTGGCAAGCTATTTAAACATTGTAAGCATCCTTTTTTTGTCTGTAAAATGTATATTATAATATTGTCTACCTTACAGAGTTGTTGTGAGAATTAAATGAGAACAATTACAAAATTGTTAATGTAGAGGCTAACACATAATAAAAGAATAGTAAATAGTAATGATAATAGCATATAAGTAGTAGTATAGTAGTGATAATCATAGTAATGGTAGTTTGTTAGATTTGTGATCATGTTATCTACATGTTCAAGTTCCCTTGTAAAATTATTATTTCAGAAACCCAACACAGTGACAGTAAAGATGATAAAATTCTAGGGCATTTTCAGCCTGAGATTTGATCAGTGTCTTTTAGAAAATTGGTATTTATGGGGAGCAGATGCAATCAGAATGAGGCAACTCAACTAACAGAAATAGGGAGAAATTTAGAAGAAAGAGGTCATGATAGGAATAAATTACAGGCTACATGAGACAAAAAAGAGAAGTGGTGAAAATAGAGAAAACTGTCATTTTAAGGGAATATTCCTAATTTAAAATTCAAAAATGGAAATATTTCCATTTGAGATAGGATCCAATTATGGCTGTGCTCATGGATTAGAGTTGAAGCTCTAACCTGAGGGTGCTGAGAAGCAGTTATATCCATTTATTAAATGGATCATCAACATGCCTGTTGATATGAAGGAGAAACATGGCAGTGGATGGGGTAAGAAAGAAAACAATTGGGCTAGTTCTTGAAATCCTCAAGGAAAACAAGAGCATGTCATGAGGACCAAGTGACAAGGGATTTGAGAATATGTAATAAGCAAATTTTACTAGGTTAAGTTAATGTTTGTAAAGAATTTACAATAGGTGCATGACACCTATTGAACACTAAATGAGTGTATTAAATGTAATTAAATATATTTACATAAATGGTGCAGCTACACATCCATTGAAAGGATGATCATGATGGTTATGGTGGAAATAAAACACTGATGACTGTCCATTACATGTTCATGGCAGGGTTAAATTGGGGGCTACTTAACTGAAACTGACCAGCCAACCGAAAACAAGTTGGCAACTCAAATCTCTTCCACTCAATTGGACTGGGCAGTTAGTTAATCTGTCGTGTAACCTCTGGCTTAAGTGTTAATGTTTATAGTAAAAAATTATAGTCAGACTCTTACATGTGCTCAGAAAATAGGAAATTAACTATAAACACACCATTGATTGAATGAAGGAAGTGTTGAATGTCCACAGTTTCTGTTAAGGCATCATTGAAGTAATTTCCCTACCATTAAGTGAACATTTCTATAGAACTCATCTAAAATTGCTCAGTGAATCCGCAGAGAGTTTCTGCTTCATTAACTATTTACATGATGACCTCAATAGAAAGGTTTTAGTCTGATGAGAGGTTTCTCTCACAAGTCTTAGGCACCAATTGTAGTAGAGTCATCCGATTTTTCATGATACATTAAGAAATGAGAAATATTGCATTAGCATTCTTAATCTTACCACGTTAAGCACTGAAATGCCCCTTGTTGTGTTAACCTCTAAATAGTCCTCATAATGCCACATTATAAGTTCCATCCCCAAATTTGTCAGTTTCTATTCATTTGGAGTGAAAGATACATATGCATCTGTGTCTCCTGCTCATATTTTAAGGCTCTAAAGTCCTAGATTTGAAAGAGGGCAATCTACCTGTTCCATTCATTTTTTTAATGACATTAATATTTGCATCATATATCATAATGTCAAGGAAACCCATGTATTCAAATTTCAATAGGCATATTTTGAGAAAAAAAGTAACTTTTCAATAAGCAAAATGTTAAGGAAATAATTGTTTACTACACAATATTTGCAACAGAATCTCTATTATAATAACAATTGGATAGGTGGAAACATTCAGTGGGCAGATCAAAGAAAGGCATAATAATGCTATTTGACTTTTGCATAATATAATAACTAAATTCTAAATATACATTTTGTATATTTAGAATTTTGTATATTTAAAATTTTGTAATAAACCACTGATGCATGCAGATCAACATGGATTTTAAAAGGAAGATTAAACAGGAGAGTTGCTGTAACTGTGTCTTGGTCCCAAAATGATTGGAAACTCTGTTACATTGTATAAATAACTACAGTTGGGACCTCAGTTTCTACATGTCTAAAATGAGGGAAATGGGTAATGTACTCTTCATGAACTCAGCTCTACATTCTGCTATACTATGTGATATTGGTTACTATTTCCATCTATAAAATTATGGAACTGAATATCATGAGTTCTAAAGTTTTACTAGAAATTTATATTTTAGTGCTTTTCCATATTTATTTACTAACTCACTCTCATTCTTAGCCAACAGAGATTTAACTTGTTTGTTTCAATTTTTCTTGAGAATTTTCCTCTGATGTTGCTTTTGATATTCTTTCTTTCCCAGATATATTTTACTCAATATTTGGATTCATATTTGTAAAATATTATTAACCAGATTAATTTAAACTTCATGATATTTACACGATAAAATAATCTCTATGTAAACATGTTATAGTTCATGTTGTATTTTATCACATATCTTTGTTATATCCTTTGTTGGCTCTTGGCACCTATATCAATTTCTCTCTTATCCACAGTCCTGCAAATCATTATGGCTTAAATATCATTTTCAGTTGTTACTCACTCATAAAATACCCATTGAAGGCAGGCTTATATTCCCTTTTATTACCTCCAGTGATGAGCACAGTGATGAGCACATAGCTGGTATGCAGTAGTTTTGTCATGCTTAAACATTCTTCCTCACAGCACTAGGATCTGGGTTTTGAGACTTCCAGGGATGAATGGATTTTGCTGATTCCAATATGTATCCTCTTCTCTGAGTCTCTTTGAACCAAAGGCAGTGGATTTTCAAGATGGATTCAATATTTTTCAGTTTAGAAATAACTTCAGCTGAAAATTGTATTGAATTTATCTGTGATGTAATATAAAGGACGCAGAGTCAAAATATTTGACTTTGTGAGGCTCAGTCTCCTCACCAGGCTAAAGGGAATAAAAATGTCTTCTCAATTGATGTTACTGGCTTTCCAAGGGAATCAGGTGAGGAGGAGGCTAGATAAGAAAGCATTCAAATATTTCAGTGTTGTGACATAAAAGGGACTAACTGTATTAGCAGGGATATAAGTAGTAGTAACAGTAACAGTAGTAGTAGTAATTATACTATCATTAATTAAGAATCTGGTCCACATAGGGGTGGAGGATATTTTCACATAGCCAAAATTTTCACAATTAAGTAAATTTATATTTGTGTGTGTCCATATATATTTGTTGTGTATGTTTGCATACACATATATGTATTTTATATTAAGGGTGTATTTCTATCCTTCAGCCATTGCTCCCGTTCTTCATGACTCAAAGTTTTATCTTGTTTTTCATTACATGTAAGTTGAGTAGTCAAGGCTGGACAGAAGCATGGTGTTTTGATGTTTTCAATTGTAAGGAACTAAACACATTCAAAAAGACTCAAGTTGCTTATTTAAAGACTTCAGCAGATATCCTGTGGATAATCAAGTGTCACAAAGTATTTGGAAATAGTAAGTAGGAAAAAAAGTCATTACTTCAGTCTCTCATTGAAGTACATTTACACTTCTGCTCATTTTCTCATTTCCTTTCTCACAGTCTCTCTGTTTTCTGGGAGTTGCTCATGGACTTGCTTTTCCCTGATGCCTAGTCACTCATCAACATAATATGACTTTTCAGTTCAGAAGCCCAACATTATTTGATGGATTGATTCTTATGGTTTTTGTACTCCATTTCTTTGGAAAGGAAACATAATAGATACTTTGCAGGTTAAGATCCACCTATGGTTTCATCAGCTATGACCCATAGGTGGTACTCAGTTGGAAGAGTGGGGCAGAATTATGTTGCATGAAAGCTATCCCATTAAGGAGATGTAGATTCTTCCAAGGGAGACTTGGTAATGACTCAAGTGTTTGCATATCTTCACCATAATAAAAATCAATTGTTTTTGATATCATTCAAATGAAACCGACAATTCTGTATCTTAGTTAAAAGTAACTTTATGTTCACTTATGCATTAAATGTAAAGTAAAGTATTTGAAATCAATTTATAAAAATTCTATCCATCCTTTGAGATATCAGAAAATGCATCCCTTAGTCATTATGGATGTCCAGATGCTTTATTATTTTCTCCTTGTAGTGATCAAGTGAGTCCTTGGCTCTGATCTCTAGGTTACTGTTTAACCACGTTTTACTGTTTAACCACATAAGTCTTGCCATTTCCTGAATTAACTTAATAATTATAGATCTTATGCTTGTGTTCTTTAGGTCATAGAACAAATTCTTTCTTTATATGAACCAAGACTGAACATAATGAGATAAGAGAAACTGTAAAATGTTGCAGGCAATTGATTTGTATTAAAGTGTTGTATTGTGAGTAATAATTTTCTTGCCTTTTGTTATATTGAATCTATATTTTTAAAGGGAAATACATTCATCTTACTCACAACTAGATTTGCTTTATTTTTCTCTGTAAAGGAGAGTACTTAAACTTTTTTGTCATGTTGGATTTTTTGAGATTAAACTTATGAACCCTCTTCCTAGAAAAATGCTTTAAAGAATTCTATACCATTTCAGGTGCTTCACTGAATCTCTAAAGCCTATCCATGGATTCCCCAAGGGTTCAGAGTTCATTCTAAAAATGCACTATCATAATGGGAATGATTACAAAAGTATTTTCCAACCGTGGTTTAGGAATCATATTTAGATAGGACATGGCAATTATTGATAGGTCCTTCTCCTGAGTTTTCCAAGTTCATAAATATAAGAGTTTGAAAAACTCCAAAGATACTTATGCATCATTGTTTCTGATTTTACAAGTAGGCCAACCAAACTATTCAGCAATATAAATCTAACAGGGGTCAGGGAAGCTCAGTGGTATTAAATCTTTTTTTTTAATATAAAGACTTTTTAATGTAAACATAATTCTACAAAGGAACCCAATATGAAAACCAACAAAAGTTAAACTGACTAGCTGAAGTGTGATTTGATAGGGTCATATGTGAGTCCTACCCATATGTCTTTATTCCCACCTGTTCATCTCAGCCTCTAATAGAGTTCTTTAGAACCCAAGGGTCTGAAACACATTAATGAGCCAATGGATAAAATGAGGGAAGGGGAAGTGTATTTTAAGTACAAGAAATAGTAGTCACAAATGTAGCAAGGAAAGAGAAGTTGAATACTGCAGTAAAGAATTGTATTGGGGGCAGATAGAGAACACATGATGAATTTTTTAAAATAGCAAACTCTTCCATTAAGGCTTTGTATTTCCCATGAAATAATTTGAATATTATTCTGCAAGTATGAGGACTTGTGAATTTCAAGTAGGGGGATACTTTATTGTGATTTTCAAGTAAGGGAATATTTTAGTAAGATTTATGTTTCAGAAAGATCACTCTGAAAACTATGCAAAAGATAAATTAGAGGAAGAGATTAACTGGAGACAAAAAGATAAGAGATAATTTAAGTAATCCAGGAGAGAATACATTAGAGCCAGAATTAAGAAAAGAGCACTAGGAGTGAAGGAAAGGTGACAGGTTCCAAAGATATTATGTAGATAGAAAAATTGACAGGACTTGGACCATTTGTAAATGGGTAGTAAGTGAAAATAGGTAATCACTATTTCCATCATACTGTTCTTGTGTGGCACAGGAAATAAAGAAAGTTGAAGGATGGAAGGGATAGATAATTTCAAATTTATCTTGTCCTGTCCTCTAGTTCTTTCATGTGCATAAAATATTCTTTTCCACCTGGATGATGATTTCCCCAATTATGGTATGTGCTTTACGAAGAATTTTCTAAAGTCTGGGTGGAAAAGTGTTTATTCAATGTAGTTAAATCCATTGGAGCATCTATGTTAAGAAGAATGGTTACACCATGGCTAGGCTGCAAGGAGTTTACTATGAGTGTTTGGCAATATCTGCCATATCTATGAAAGAAAGAAATACCCTGTGTATTGGGTAAATAGTTCATATATATATATATATATATATATATATATATATATATATAGCCTGCATGAAAGATTTGTTACAGTGCTTGTTTATCAATAGCAAGGCCAGGATTTACAAGTTTGGTTTATTAAAATAAGCTAGTGTGTTCTTTCATGAATTTATTTATTTTATTTATTGTGATAATATATATGTATTTCTCTTATCATGAAGGTGGCAAGACAGAAAAAAACAGACACAGTCCTTGTCCTTAAGAAGCTTATGGCTGAGATGTTGAAATTAATGTGCAGGAAATAATCAGAGTATATTATGTGGGTGTAAACACTTGTAGTACCAAAGAATGCTAAAGACAATCAGTACTGTTGGAATAGCTTCAGGGTTAGCACACTGGAAGCATCTGAACATTGTTTAGAAAATGGTAAGATTTGGGTGAATGAAGATAGGCATCAGATTATGACAGGCAGTGGCTGTTTTTCATCTTTGTCTCTCTAATTCCCCTGAACCAATATCTCCCTTTCTCTGCCAGTATGGCCCTCTCTGTCAACAGAACCAGGGTTCACGTGCTGCTTCTGATGATGTAAAGTACCTTCTTCCTGCTTTGAGTAGTTCTGTCAGCTCTAGGTCTTGCCCTTAGTCCTTATTACCAAGTACCTCTTACTGACAGAGGCAAATCTGAGTTCCTGAAATATTTAATGAAGAAATTATCCTTCTCCATGAAGGGGGACAACTTGCAATCATCAATAGGAAAATTAAGTTGTGCCAGTGAAAAAGAAAGACATCCTGTTCCACCAGAAATCCCAGCCAGTTTTGGAGAGGACTATTTGGAAAGCCTTGGGGGAAGACAGAAATAAAAAATAGTTTGGTGTGAATCTCAAAACTCTACTGGAATAAATCTAAGTTCTAGTTTAAAATGCCTAGAAGAAAGTGTAATGCTTTTCATAAAACATATAGGCTGCAACAGAGCACTGCAAAACCATAACTCTGAGAAAGATCTCTAGGCACAAGCTCTCTTAAGGTCTGTGAGCCATACCACATAGACAATGACCCAAGTCCACACATGCATGAAAATGAGTTACCTTTAGGTGACAATGGGAGATTTACCCAGGAGCTTATGCGAACTCAATATCTTTTGAGAGTAGACTGACAAAAATCTAGAATTTATTTTGAGGCTGATCACCTTTGGATTTGCCTGGCTTGCTCTTTGGATATCTCTACTCTAGAAAACAGTTTGGCCAAGTCTGAGCTAGAGTTGAAGCAAAAAATAAAGAAGAATAACACAATTTAATTCTATTTCTCCATTGGCTGATTGAATAGGCACACAATGAATATTTTTTGAGCCAAGTAATAGATAAATATACAGGAAATTTAATCTATAAGGGTTTAAGTTTTGTTAATATTGTTGCTATTTTTTTTTAATTAAGACAGGTTACTTTCATGTTCTCTGTTTTTGTTTCTCCATTTATCACATACTGCCTCAAGTGGATATTTGGCCTTCCACAAAAATATGTGCCTGCTGCTTTTCCTCTAGTGCAATATCGAATGTATTTATTTTAGAATCCTCTGTTGTTTTATCCACTGCTTCATAGTAAGTAGTAGGTACAGCATTGTTGGCATCATCATCATCATCACCATCAGGAAATACAGCATACACTTTGAACCAGTATTAGTTTTCAGGTCATTAGCTGCCAACATTCTGTTAGTATCTTAATTGGAATCACTTAATTGGGAATCAATGACAATTCCTTTTCTTAAGGTGCAGAGCACATTCACAGCCATAGAAATTTTTCCTGCTTTAAATTAAATTACTCCACTTTTAATCATTCATTAACTCTAATCTTAACACTTCTTTTCTAAACTGGCCTGAAGTATACATGGGATTAATACACACACACACACACACACACACACACACACACACACACACACACACATCCTGAAAGAGCTGCTTGGGAAAGGGCTCCACCTCTCTGACTTTCAATGTACTGCCAGAGAGTTGAGCAGGCTCAGTAATAAATCATGCAGTTTTTTGGTTTATTCCGCAATGAAATTTTCCCAAAACATTTTTGACAACCATTTAATTTGCAGTAAGATATTTGTGTACTAAACAACACTTCAAACAATTTATTCTTGAAAGTGAAGTAGGAACAATAGACACAATAGTATGATTTCAATAAATAACAATATTTTACAGCAATCGTTGCCATGTTAGGATATCTTTACTGTCTTCAGAAATAGATAGGATTTTAAGGGGAAAAATACCTTTCAAAATGACAAGCGAGATATAAAATTGAGATAAACAGCTCAGGAGAGTGAGTACTCAGTTATATATAGCCTTATTGGTGAGCTTGCTACATTTACTTTTCCAAAGGGTTACTTACCTTCCTGACTCTGAACCAGAGTATCCTTTTAAATGCTGATAATAAGCAATAAAGTAGATTCTGCCCAATTGCCTGGCTCATTTTATTCATGAAACATTGGAATTAGATTTAGTTTAGCTGTATCAATTGGGAAAGAATAAAATTTGGCCTTGTGACTTAATGGTAAAACTTACTTCATATCCTATGATACTGTGAGAGTATACCTACCTACTTATCCTTTAGAAAGACTCTAAAGGTATTGAGCACAAATTGGATAAT
Organism: Leucopleurus acutus; assembly: GCF_964270905.1. Lineage (NCBI taxonomy): Eukaryota > Metazoa > Chordata > Mammalia > Artiodactyla > Delphinidae > Leucopleurus > Leucopleurus acutus. The sequence continues at coordinate 30,374,268 of NC_139155.1, forward strand.
TATTTTTCAGAGGAAGTTTTGTTGGCAGAGGCTGTAACTTCTGATTACTCAAGTCTGACTTTCCACTAATTCAGCTAACCTATTATATTTAAATGATCTTTTAAACCAAAGACAATGAATTGCTACAATAGCCATGAGAATAAATCTGTCAATAGATATATCCTGAACGTGTACCATATGCAAGATAGTATTTTAGGTATGAAGGGGGTTTCAAAAAAGTGTAAAGCATCAATGAGACTTCAATAGACTCACAGCTAAGACAAAGGATAAATAATAGTAATTTAAAATATGAAAAAAATATTATATTCTAGAAAAAGACAGTGATGCAACATTATCAAATGAGTGGTTTAGCTATTAAGTGGTCCAGAGATGAAGAAAAGGGGAAGAGTAGTTCAAGCTGGATTACAGGAATTGTTCCTAGAAGAGAAGGAACTTGTGCTGGACTTACAAAGAGGTAGCCTTTGGAATAGAGAAGAGGAGAAAGAGTAGAATTTCAAAAGTGGAAAATATAGTATGAATGTAAAAAATGTAAAAATCCTTCTAGAAGCCACTGAATAGAGCATTTCTTAGGAGAAGAGATATATTTGTACTTATACAGATGGAAATTAAGTTGTGTAAGTATAAAATTCAAGGCTGAAGGAATTTAACGTCAGAGTTTTTAAATTCCTGTATAGTTTGAAAGTTATTTTGTATTGCCCTTCTTGCAGGGAAGTCATACAATTTTAAATTTATTTTAAAGGGACCAGTATTTATTCACATATTGATTTGTTTTTGTATATACAATTTTTTAATTCTCTAATTAAATTTAGGTAATGTTCTGCTCATTGTGGATCTGACAGTAAACAAAACAGAAAAAATAAGTCTACTCTCATGAAACTTATATTCGGTAGGAGGAAGCAAACAATAAATAAAGGAAACAAGTAAAATATATCACATGTTAGAAATGATTAAGTATGAAGAAAAAAACACAAGGCAGGGAGACGAAATATGAAGTGCTGGATGCATTGAAATATTTGTTCCAGAGCCCAATGAAGGCCTCATTGAGAAGGTGACTTCTGAGTAAAAACCTACAGGAAGTGAGGGAGTCATCCATGTGGATAGCTGTGGTAGGAAAAGAATGATAAGCAGGGGAAGAGCAAGTGCAAGGTCTCAAAGCAGGAGTGATCAAAGCGGCCAGAGTAATTGGAACAGCCTAAATAAGAGGGGAGTGGTAAAGGCAAGATGAGAGAAAGAATATGAATCAGCACATGGAGAAGATTCTAGTCCTCCTGAGGACATTGGTTTTTACCTAGAGTAAGCTGAAAAGCCACTGAAAAGCCTTGAACAGCTTGATGAAGCTTGATGTGTCCTGACTCATGACAGGTTATGCAGTGGGCATTAATATGGCCATCTTATACATTTACAGACAAAGGAAATTTAAAAATTAAAACTAATGACCTAGAAAGATGCAAGAGTCCAAAAAATTATTCAAGTATGTGTGTACTCTTGAGACTAACAGTAGATGCGTATTAATGTCTCTTTTAAATTTAGTTGATGCTAATAATTTTTGAAATTATTATGCAATAACCATTTTTTAATCTGACTAATTTGTTGAGAGAGTGCTGGGATCATCAGATCTGTGTGGATCATATTAATAAATGAACATAGTTTAGGAAAGTATTTTCTGATCATAAGTAACAATCTGGGTCAGCATTTCTCATGTGATCTAATGGAAAAGTTTAGGACTGTGAGTGAGGAGATATGGATTTGAAGCCAGATGAGCAACTAACATGCTCTATGGCCTTAGGTAAATCAATTAATGTATACAGACCCCAGCTGGCAATCCCTACCCTGCCCATCTCATGTTACTCCTACCTTGGCCCCTTTAAAATGCAAACAGGGAAATCCTCAAATGAAGTTCTCTGGTAATGAGCCAGATCACATCTTACTCCTGTCTCTATCTTCTGGTTTTCACTGTACTGTGATTCTCCAACTGCCTTGGTTCCTTACTCATGGTCATATTCATACCGTAGATAAATTGCTGTATACTGTATTACTTTACCTGTCTGCCCCCACCCCCTACTTTTCTCCTTGGACACTATACAGTATTATTCCCCCCATGATTTAGGAACTCTCCTCCTTGGCATATTCCCCACTCAGCCTGTATGTCGGGAAAGGGGTAGACCCACATAATTCTGTATATTGCTAACATTCTGTATCACAAATCCATACTTATAGTGAGTTTTCCAAATACTCTGTACTATTTTTTGCTTGCTTGGGCTCTCTATTGGTAATGCTGGTTTTGGCTAACATGATGTCTTCATAGTTGTTGACCTTACATGGTTATTGGAAATCTACCTGAGTTCCTTGCCACAGGACACTTAATATGCACAGGACACTTAATATGAGTTATTCTGCTATTCTGGGTAATTTATCATTGCCTTAGACATCTGTCTTCTGAGGAATGAAATCATAATCCTCACTTTTGTCGTGATCACTCTCATCACCATCATTATTACAGTTTATGTATTTTGAGTGCTTGTTGCGTACCAGGGATGGAATCAAGAATAGTATATAGGTTATCTCATTTAATCTTCAAAACTATCCTTAGAAGAAATATCATTAGCCCCATTTTTCAAAGTGAGGTAGAGAAAACCTAAATTACTTGCACAAAATCAAGATAAGTGATAAAGCTGAAATCTAAATCCATAATATCTGACTTTTAAGATCTTCTTTAAGACTGTCTCTAGCTATTGATCTTGGCCATTACAGTGAAATTAGGGTGAAGGCTTTTCTACAGTGACAAAATATAAATATTTTCCTTTTCCTTAACTAGTACAATAAAAAATGAACGCGAATTCTAGTATTTCTGAACTGTTTATCAATGACCATAAAAATATGAAAAGAGGGAATGACAACATATATGTATATACACAATATACATATATCAAATTATGACTGTAACAAAGCAAATTTGTTCAACGCACTTTAGTATCTTTCAAACCTTGTTTTAAAAATGGTAAGTTGTGTTACTGATTTGTGTCCTTGTAGATTTTAAAACAAACCATGGTGTATAACACAGACCACATAGTATTTACAGATGAGCAAAGGCACTGACCAAATGTCCAAATATGCAGAGAACAGAGGAAATGATGTGAGTTTGTTTGGAGATATCTAACATCAAGCTCACATTTCAGACCATCGTAAAGCTGTGGAATGCATCACAAACAGACTCGTTGTAATTTAACTGTTTTTTTAATCCTAGAGCAAGAGAACATAAATGTGAGCAATAACATTTTAGGATATGTAATAGTTCTTTATGTGCTTTCTTTGGCAATTTGATGAATAAAAGAAAAGAACAAGATTTTTCATCCATGCAAATGGATCTGGACTATTAGAATATAAAAATTAATCATACAACCCAGTTAAACACATTAAAGGCAGCATATAATAGCAGAAATACTAACACTAGGAAAAATTCTTCATAGGGTACTGGAAAGAGGACATAACTGCAATTAGGAAGCTCAATGATTCTTTCACTGATGGACAATAATTTAATATTTTCCCTGGGTTTCTGTTTCTTCATCTGTAAAATCAGTAATTTAGGCTGAAATAATGTCTGGGATCCTTTCTAGTCCTAGCATTCTGCTATTTGGATTTGGATTAGAAGAAAAAAATTCCTTTAGGACCAATTATGAAAATAGCTTTCAGTAATATCTAACATACTGCTTAATATAAACTGTAGGACTATTTCATTTTAAAAAGAATTTGTTGTAGTATAGTGAATGGAACATTGGCTCTGGAGTCAGAGACTCAGGTTTTTATCCCAACACTTCCACATACAAGCTATGAATATGCTACTTAAACCTGTTACATATGAGGCTCAATGTACAATTAAATGTTTGAAATAACGACCTGTTTTACAGAGGTGAGATAAGCATTAAATGGAGTGTTTTGAAAGCAGTTTATAACTTATTAATTGATGAAATTACAAAAGGGACTCACAGGCCTTTCAGGATCTGAGACTTTTAACGCAAAATATCTATAAGGATAGGTACAGTGTCAATCTCAGTTTGGGCTATAATGATAGGTGGTTTAGACAACAGAAATGTATTTCTCATAGTTCTGGAGGCTGGAAAGTACAAGATCATCGTGCTGGCACATTTGGTTTCTAGTGAGAGGACACTTCCTGTTTTGCGGACAGCCATCTTCTCCTTGTATCCTCACGTGGTGGAGAGAGAAAGAGCCCAGGCTTGTCATCAATAAGGGCACTAATCCCATCATGAGGACTCTACCCACATGACCTAATCTAATACTAATTACCTCCGAAAGGCCCCACCTACAGATACCATCAGATTGAGGATCAGAGATTCAACCAATGAATTTAGGAAGAGACACAAACATTCAGTCCATAACAATGTCAAGTTCAAAATTAAATTCTGAGCATATAGCCCAGAGTTAGACCTCAATAAATATTTTCATTATTGAATAAACAAATGAAAACTTGTCTTATTTTGTAACACAGGGCATTCCTATAATGCATCAAATTGTTATTAGCAGGTTGTATGTCCATGCACATTTAGTGCTAAACTTGGTCACGTATTATAAGTGGTTCCTAATCTTTGAGACCTTGGAAAATAAAAACTTTTAGTTATTTTCCCATAGCAGATATAACTCAAGGTTAGTATAAAAAATGTTAACAGCTATAGTATAGAAAATGTGGGCTTTTTACCTCATGGAGCTTAATTCTTAGAGTTTAACCTGTCTTGAAGCCTTAAATAGGGAAATAAATTGCCTTGCAAGATTATTCAGTGAATTAAGTTAGATTGTGCTTTTGAGTTAACTAATACATTGTCTGGCCCATAATAGGCATTCGGTAAAGATTTATTCCTTTTTCCTTCATGCTACAATTTCCCATCATTAAGAAGGAGGGAACTAGGGTAAATAAGCAGAAAAATTAAAAGTGCTATTTCCACACCTAAAAATAATGATGAGGTCATCACCGTTTATGACTAATTTCTCAAGAGAGAGAAAGAGAGAAAAAATGAGAAAGAAAGGAAAGATCCCTAATCTATTGCTAGAGTTATGAGAATTTTCAAATGCCATCTCAAATATTATAAAAACTTGTTTTATGGAGTGTCAGAAAAGTAACATTCACATAACATCTAGAATATGCCCCAAGGGGTTGCATCAATTTAATTGTGAGGTGCAGTAGTAGAAAAGTTAGTATTTTCCTGGCTTTATTGGCTTTTGTATTGACTTCATATTAGAATAAGAATGATTAGTTTTTGACATGCAAGGAACAAGGAATCCAAAACATCTGGTTCATGCTGCCCATAAACTTGCCCAGGGGACAGCAAACTTTTTTGTAAAGTGCCTGATGGTAAATATTTAGGCTTTGTGGGCCATTCTATCTCTATCTGAAGTATTCAATACTGCTATTGTAGTAGGAAGGCAGCCATAGATAAAATGTGAACTAATAGGCATGACTGAGTTCCCATAATGCTTTATAATAATCAGGTAGTGAGCCAGATTTAGCCTAGCAGCCTTAGTTTGACACCGATTAATTAGTCTATTGGATAGATAGCTTTCCAATAATTAATTATGGAAGTCTTATTACATGCCTAGCTCTATACTACACACCTTGTTTGACTGAACTGAATAGAATAGATGTACATCTTTATGACATATCAACCATATAGTTCCATCAATATAAATAATGAGCAGGATCCTTGAGATTCCCAGTCCATTGCTAATTACTAGAAATGTAATCCCATTCCCTTTCTCTATGTACCCTCTTTCAGCTAGTTATGTCACCAGGCTCTCTTCCATTTTCTAGCAATTAATTTCGTTAAATATTTAGTAAGTGTTTTTTCTAGACTCCTTATTTGAAATAAGCAGCAAAAACTTCCAGACTCCCATTTTAAGAAAAATAAAATTTTAAGTAAAGGAATTAATTCACATAGTAGAAAAAAACAGGTACTGAAACAGCTGAAATAGATTTTTATCATAGAAGAAAATTTTCCCTAAATCATATGCACAGATTCAGTGACAGATGACTACATGAACTGTGGGTGAGTACCAGACTTGAGATTTAATTTTTTAGTGTAGCTGAAATTCAACATAAATTTTATTGTTTTTTCTTATGGAATTACAACAGCAAGAGTCCTTGGTGTGTGTATGTTAATTATTTGAAAGCTAATGTTTTCAGTTGTTTCAACTATTCATATTCCAGTATGAATTAATTTTTCTCCTGCTTTCTCAAGTGGCAGTGACCTGGAATGCAGAATTCTGATACAGAACAGTGATTCCCAAACGGTGATCACTGGACTAGCACCATCAGGTATCACCTAGGAGTTTTTTAGACTTATTGAACGAGAAATTCTGGAGTGGGTGTCCAGATTTCTGAGTTTTATAGTCATGCTGGTGACTGGAATGTTAGAGCTTGAGAACCAATGACCAAGTGACTAAACAAGCAAGCTCTCCTGCTTAAGCCTGCTGTCTTTTCAACTTATGCTTTTTAGTAAATCAATTCTAACAATTCTTTGACCAGGCAATATCTTCTATCTATTGATCCTTTCAATAAGTGAAAGTTAATATACATGAAACACATTAGAAGAATGTCTGTACTATATGTGTTTGTTACTGTATTATAATTTTTATTATATCTTACTTTTCTCCTGTCTTTATCTTCTTATCTGGTTTACACTCCATAGTCAGTCCTTACAAATCTTTTACTACTCTCCCAAGTCATTTGTCACTTTTTAAAATTTTATTGTACCACCTTGACAACACTATAACCCTATTTAAACTCAATTCTACAAACATTCTGAGGGTGTACCTGCACAGCTAAATGTGGGTGGAGAAAGATGGACAACAACGTAACTGTTCTCAACATTTATGATCACTAAACTCAAGTAGAACATTTATGGTGTCCACTAATGAGACTATAATTTCCTAGTCCTTTTTTTTCCTCCCACTCTCCTGGACAGATACTTTATACTAGCTCTTCTCTCAAACCTATCTGCTATTGCCAATAAAAATTAATGACTCTACTTCACTGAGAAAATTCAAGTAATCAAATAAATTTCCAGGAAATCTTACCTTATCTACCTATCCTATATACTGAAGTACTCAGTATGCTCTAATGGCATTCTAGATGAAATATCCATGGTCCTAGCTAAGGACTACTCTCTCTATTTATGCATTGGTACCCATTGTTTCTGATCTATTCAAGTACATTGATTCAATAATTCTCCCCTCCATGATTTCAAGCAGTAGCATTTTTTCTCTCTAGTGAATTATTACCATAATGAAACAAACACGGTGTAACTTCTTTCATCTTATAAAATAAAAACTCTCTTGACCCTACATTTTCTCTGTCTTCCTACTCCCCTTTGTTTCTCTTCTTTACATAAAAACCTCTTGAAAGAGTTCTGAGTATTAGTTCTCTCTCATTTGTCTCTTGGATTAACTCCAACCAGGCTTCCTCCCCTCCCTTCTTTACAGAAACTGCCCTTATCAACATCACCAATTACCTACATGTTATTAAGTCCAATAGTAACTTTTTGGTTTATACTCTAGTGGAATATCTGGAGCATTTGATACTGCTTTTCTCCTTAAAATAATTCCTTCACTTGGCTCAACAGACTTTTCATATGCCTGGTTTTCCTGTTACTTTATGGCTCCTTCTCTTTCTCTTAAGCCTATTTTCACTTCCCCAAGTAAAATAATTTCATCCCAGAACAAAGCTCATGAATGTATATATGAACACAAAACATTCAGAGTCCAACAGGGTAAAATCAGGATGCCTGGCATCTTGTCAGAAATCACCAAATATACAAAGACACAGGAAGATGTAATACATAAAGAGCTGGAAGTCAATCAATAGAAATAAATCCAGAAAGAACAAAAATAGTAGAATTAGTACACAAGGGTATTAAACAGTTATATCTATATTGCACATGTTAAGAAAGAAAAGATTGACCACATTAAATAGAATTAGGGAAGAGAAGAAAATCCAAATTGACTTCTAGAGAGGAAAACTACATGTGTAAGTTTATAAAAATACACTGAATTTCATTAACAAAATACTAGAATTTGCAGGAAAAAATATTGAACTTGAAGGTGTAATAGTAGAAAATAAACAAACAAAAAAAACCCCAAAAAACCCACCAACAATGACAACAACCCCCCAAAGTATCAGATGGTAGTAGGACAGCATCAGGTGGCCTATATATGTGTATGTGGTGTTTCCAAAGGAGACTGGGGAAAAAACAGAAAAAATATTTTAAGGAAGAGAGGTTATAAATTTTCCAAAACTACACCAAGACACATCACAATCAGATTGCTCAAAACAAGTGATAAAGAAAAAAAAAAAAACAACTTTAAAACAACCAGAGAGAAATATACACACTATGAAGAGAGAAGCAAAGGTAAGAATTATAGATTTACCCTTGGAATAATACATATGAAGACAGGATTGTAGTATCAATAAAGCACTCGGGGGAAAAGATTCTCTAATTTTCAGTGAATGCCAAGGTTCCTTATAAAGTCTTCTTTAAACAATTCTCTTCCCCACACTTGATATTTGAGACTTGATATTCACTTACTCTCCACTAAGTTTGCACACACATGTCTCATTGTAGCATATACATTTCAAACAATTTTTCTTCAGTAGATACTTCCCAAGAGTCTGTATACTCCTTGAAGATGGAATCGAAATTCTCAATCATCTTAAACAGTACTTGGCATAATGGAATACTTACTAAATTAAAGGGAGAAGCCAAAGATAAGGTACTTGCAATTTGTATTTATAAATATGTCCGGGGGCCCCAGGTCAAGATGGCAAAGTAGAAATATGTGGAGCTCACCTCCCCCCACAAACACACCAAAAATACATCTACTTGTGGAATAATTCTCACAGAAAACCAAATAAAAACTGGCAAAATATCTCTTATAGAGCCAAAGCTGCAAGAAAGATCCCCATGTAACTTTGTAGGGAAAAAAGAAAGAAAGAAGAAAGAAAGAAAGAAAGAAAGAAAGAAAGAAAGAAAGAAAGAAAGAAAGAAAGAAAGAAAGAAAGAAAGAAAGAAAGAAAGAAAGAAAGAAAGAAAGAAAGAAAGAAAGAAAGAGAGAGAGAAGGAAAGGAAGGAAGGAAGGAAGGAAGGAAGGGAGGGAGGGAGGAAGAAAAGAAAAGAAAGAAAGAAAGAGAGCGTCAGGATGGGATCTGCAACCCTGGGTGGGAGTTGTGAAAGAGGGAAGTTACCTTCTCCCTGAGAACCCCCTTTGCCAGCTGGGAGATCCACTGGGACAGATAGGGAGTCAAAGGAGCCTGGACTCTGCTCACAAGGAGTGTGCTTGTGCTGACTTGTTAACAATCAGAGCAGAGAGAGACCAGTTCTGATGGCTGCCATGTCACCACACTTTCTAGCCTAAAAGGAGTGCTGGTATGGACTGCTAGTAGTAACAGCAACTGGGCTCTAAAACTGGGGTTTCAGTCAATGGACTCTGGGAGTGGATTCTCTCTAGATGTGTAGAGACAGCCCAAAGGGCCTGAAGTGTGATCCAGGCTGCCACTGTTGACACACACAGGGCAGGGTGAAGGTCCGCCATAGGAGACCCATTACCAGTGTGCTCTGGGTGGGGCACAGGTCTGCCATAAGAGCCCAATTGTCAGCATGCTCACAGTGGGTCATGGCTGAAGTGGCAATGGGATTTGTGAACCCACACATGGCTGACGTGGGGCTGACATCAGAGCTGCTTATCAGCACTTCCACAGTGGATGCAGATCCTGGGGTGAATTCATCAGCAACACACATTGTTGGTACACACAATAGGTGGGAGGCAGCACTCCAGAATTGTATGTCTCTGACACACAGCCCCTGGGGCGGAGTATGCAGCAGTTCTTATCTCAGCAGGAGTGCTCCACCTCCTTCACACCCTGGCTTAGAGCCAGATCTGGGGATTTCTAGTCTAACAACTGGGAATCAGTCTCCCCATACGCATGACAGGACTGTGACAACCACAGAGCAAAGAGGAGATCCCTCCCAACATTGACTGCAGGCTCTGGTCACCAAAACACCAATCACACCCACTACCAAGGGGATAATGACCATCACATTCTGAGGAAATAATGTGGCAGGCATCCATATCAAAAACAGCACTCACAACAAAAAATATTGGAGTCACACAATCTACACAAGGATTCTCTCACATAAAAATAGCTCTTTAAGACAGTATTATAACTGTTTCTCCCAAAATCACTGGGACAGATAAATTTTAAGTAAAATGTAAAAGCAGAGGAACTACTCCCAATTAAAAGAACAAGATAAAGCCCTGAAAGAATAAACAATGAAATGAACCTCTCCAGTCTATTAGACCCTGAGTTCAAAAAGGGAGTAATAAAAATGCTAAAGGAATTAAGAAACGTTATCAATAGAAATGCAGATCACTGTTGCAAGGAACTAGGAGATATAAAGAAGAACCAATCAAAATTAGACAACACGAATGCTTAAATAAAAGTGAAACTAAAAGCAATGAATAGCAGACTAAATAATGCAGAATAAAGTGATCTGGAAGTTAGAATAATGGAAATCATCCCATTGGGACAACAGACAGAAAGACAAATCAAAACAAACAAACAAACAAACAAACAAACAAACTGAAAGCAACATACAAGATTGATGGGTTAATAAAAAGCATGCAAAGTTACCCAAAATAAGAGTTTCATAAGAAGAGAAAAGAGATAAAGCGATCAAAAATGTATTTGAAGAAATTATGGCTGAAACTTTAGAAATTTAAAGGACAAAGATATCCAGGTACAGGAAGCACAGAGGGTCCCAAACAAGATGAACCCAAACAGACTCACATAAAGACATATGTTAGTTAACATGGCAGAAGTCAAAGATAAAGAGAGGATTCTAAAGGTAGCAAGAAAAAACAAAGTGTCAGTTACAAGGGAACCACCATAAGGCTAACATCTGATTTTTTCTGCAGAAACACTGCAGTCCAGAAAGGAATGGCATGATATATTTAAAGAGCTGAAAGGGAAAAAATTACAACCTAGGATACCCAGAAAGGTGATCATTCAGAATTGAAGCAGAAAATAAGAACTTTTCATACAAACAAAATCTGAAAGAATACAGCAATACTAAATGTAACCTAAAAGAAATATTGAAAGGTATTCTCTAAATAAAAATGAAGCAAAAATCTCTAGGAAAGGGAAAAACAATAGGAAAGGAAAATATATAAAAAAGGATTGAACATAGTTTAAACCAGTACAAAGATTAAAAAACAAAGATAAAATTGTTAAAGTGATTATAACTCCAATTAACAGCAAAGTTATAAACGTGAAGATGCAAAAGTGCATATCAAAATCACAAAATATGGGGGAAGGGAGTAAAAAATATAGATCCTTTAGAATGCGTTTGAACTTATAAGACTATCATTCTAAAGAAAGTAGACAGAGTTATGGGTTAACATACTTGAAAGCCAGGGGAACCACAAATCAAAAACATACAATAGGGGCTTCCCTGGTGGCACAGTGGTTGAGAGTCCACCTGCCAATGCAGGGGACATGGGTCCGTGCCCCGGTCTGGGAGAATCCCACGTGCCATGGAGCAGCTGGACCCATGAGCCATGGCTGCTGAGCCTGCATGTCCGGAGCCTGTGCTCTGCAACAGGAGAGGCCACAACAGTGAGAGGCCCGCATACTGCAAAAACAAACAAACAAACAAAAAAATAGATTCACATAAACTAAAAAGAAAAGTACTTAAGCATATTACAAAAGAAAACCATCAAACCACAAAAGGAAAAAACAAAAGAAAGAATGAAAGAACTACAAAATCAACTGGAAAACAAGGTTTGAAATTGCAATAAATACATTCTTATCAGTAATTACTTCAAATGACAATGGAATATATACTCTGATCAAAAGACACAGAGTGGCAGATGGGATAAGACAGACAAGGACCTACAATGTGTCACCTACAAGAGATAAACTTTAGGTCAAAACACACATAGATTGAAAGTGAGGGATGGAAAAAGATATTTCATGCAAATGGAAATGACAAGAAAGCAATAGTCATATAAGACAAAATAGATATTAAAACAAAGGCCATGAAGAAAGGCAAAGAAGGAGACTATGTAATGATAAAGGGATAAATAAAAGAAAATGATATTACATCCATTAACATATATGCACCTGGTATAGGAGCACCTAAATTCATAACGCAAATGCTAATAGACATAAAGGTAGAAATTGACAGGAATACAATAATAATAGGAGACTTTAACATGCCATTGACACTAATGGACAGTTCTTCCACACAGAAAATCAATAAGGCAAGAGAGACCCTAAATGACACAATAGAGCAGTTGAACTTAATTGATATCTATAGGACACTACATCCAAAATACAGAATACACATTCTTTTCAGTGCACATGGAACATTGCACTGTGAACATTGCACAGGCCACATACTAGGACACAAAACAAGCCTCAACAAATTTAAGAGGATAGAAATTATTTAAAGCATCTTTTCTGACTGCAATGGCATGAAAGTAGAAGGCAACCACAGAAAAATAAATAAGGATAAAAACAAGGATGATTGCATGGAGAGTAAAAAACATGCTACTAAAAGATTAATAGGTCAACAATGAAATCAAAGAGTAAATTTAAAAATACCTCAAGAAAAATGACAATGAAAACACAAACATGCAAAATCTATGGTATGTAGCAAAAGCAATTCTAAGAGTATTCGTAGTGATGCAAGCTTTCCTCATAAAATAAGAAAAATCTCAAATAAAGATATTAACCTACAACCTAAAAGAATTAGAAAAAGAAGAACAAACAAAACCCAAATTCAGCATAAGGTAGGAAATTATAAAGATCACAGAGGAAATAAATAATATAGAGTTTAAAAAACTAGAAAAAATCAATAAAAACAAAGTGTTTTTTTTTTGCAATTGTGAACAAAATTGCCAAAGCTTTAGCCAGGCTTATGAAGAAGAAACAATAGAGGACCTAAATAAGCAAAATAAGAAATGAAATATGAGAAATAACAACCAATACCACAGAAATAAAGAGAATCATAAGAAAATAATATGAACACTTAGGTGCTAGCCAATTGGACAACCTAGAAGAAATGGACAAGTTTCTGGAAACACAGCCTGCCAAAATTGAGTCCAGCAGAAACAAATAATATGAACAGATCAATCACTAGAAGTGAAATATAAACTCAAAAAAAAGAAGAAAAACACCCAAAAAACAAAACTCCCTGCAAAAAAAAGTCCAGGACTAGATGGCTTCACTGGGGAATTCTACCAAACATACAAAGAAGTTCTAATGACAATCCTTCTCAAACTATTCCAAAATATTTAAGAGAAAGAACATTTCCAAATTCATTCTATGAAACCACCATCACCCTGATGTCAAAACCAGGCAAAGACACTACAGAAAAAAGAAAAATAAAATTACAGAAAAAGAAAATTACAGGTGAATATTTTTGATGAATATAGAAGCAAAAATTCTCAACAAATATTAGCAAACTGAATCCAACACTAAAAAAGGATCATAAACCATAATCAAGGTGGATTTATTCCAGCCTCACTAGGATGGTTCAACATACTCAAATCAATCAATGTGATATAACACATCAACAAAAGAAAAGATAATAACCACATGATCATCTCAATAGATCCAGAAAAAGCATTTGATAAACTTCAGTCCATTCATGGTAAAATGTTCTCATCCAAGTGGGTATAGAGGGTACATATCTCAATGTAATAAAAGCCAGTTGTGACAAACCCACAGCCAATATAATACTCAACAGTGAAAAGCTGAAAGTCTTCCTGCCGAATTCTGGAACAAAACAAATATGCCCCCTCTCACCACTTCTATTCAACATAGTATTGGAAGTCTTAGCCACAGCACTCAGACAAGACAAAGAAATGAAAATGTATCCATTTTGGAAGACAAAATTGTCACTATTTGCAGATGACATGATACTCTATATAGAGTATCCTAAAGACTCCACACACAAAAAATATTAGAACTAATAAATGAATTCAGTAAGGTAACAGGATACAAGATTAATATACAGAAATATTTGCATTTCTTTACACTAACAATGGAATATTAGAAAGAGATTTTTTTTAAAAAATCCACTTAAAAATTGTATCAAAATTTAAAATACCTATGAATAAACTTAACCCAGGAGGTAAAAGACCTAAATGCTGAGAACTATAAAACACTGATAAAGAAAATTGAAGATGATTTAAATAAATGGAAAGATAACCCATGCTCTTGGATTGGAGGGATTAATATTTCTAAAATGGACATACTACCCAAAGCAATCTACAGATTGAAAGCAATCCCTATGACATTTTTCACAGAACTACAAAAAATAATCCTAAATTTTATATGGAGCCACAAAAGATCCAAAATTCCAAGGCAATCTGAGGAAAAAGAATAAAGCTGGAGGCATAACCCTCTCAGACTTCAGACAAAACTACTAAGCTACAGTAACCAAAACAGCATGGTATTGGCACAAAAACAGATATATATGTTAATGGAATAGACTAGAGTGGCTAGAAATAAACCCATACACCTAAGGTCAATTAATCTTTAATAAAGAAGGCAAGAATATACAATGGAGAAAAGACAGTCTCTTCAGCAAGTGGTGTTGGGAAATCTGAACAGCTACATGTAAATCAGTGCAATTAGAACACTCCCTAACACCATATACAAAAATAAACTCAAAATGGTTTAAAGTCTTAAATATAAGACATGATATCATATAACCATTAGAAGGGAACATAGGCAAAGCATTCTCTGACATAAATCATAGCAATATTTTCTTACATCAGTCTCCCAAGGCAAGAGAAATAAAATCAAAATTAAACAAATAGAACCCAATCAAATTTAAAAGCTTTTGTACAGCAAAGCAAACCATAAACAAAATGAAAAGACAATCTCTGGAATGGGAGAAAATATTGCAAATAATGCTACCAGCAAGGGCTTAATTTCCAAAATATAAAAACAGCTCATACAACTCAATATCAAAAACCAACAACCTGATCAAAAAATGGGCAGAAGATCTAAATAGACATTTCTTCAAAGAAGATATACAGATGGCCAACAAGACCATGAAAAGATGCCCAACATCACAAATTTTTAGAGCAATCTAAATCAAAACTTCAATTAGGTATCACTTTACACCTGTCAGAATGGCTATCATCAAAATATTACAAATAATACATGCAGTAGAGGATATAGAGAAAAGAGAATCCTCTTACACTGTTGGTGGGAATGTAAATTAGTGCAGCCAATATGGAAAATAGTATAGAGGTTACTTAAATAACTAAAAATAAAGTGACCTTATGACCCAGCATTCCCACTCCTGGGCATATATCTAGAAAAGACAAAAACTGTAATTTGGAAAGATACATGAACACCAATGTTCATAGCAGCACTATATACAATAGCCAAGACATGAAATCAGCCTATGTGTTCATCAATAGATTAATGGATAAAGAAGTTGTATACTTACATATATACACATATATATATATATATATATACATATATATATATATACACACACACACACGCACACAATGGACTGTTACTCAGCCATAACATAGAATGAAATATTGTCATTCACTGCAATATGGATGTGCTTAGAGAATATCATACTAAGTGAAGTAAGTCAAAGACAAATATTAAAATATTATATCACTTATACATGCAATCTAAAAAATAAGATGAATTAATTTATTTACAAAACAGAAACAGCCTCACAGACACATAAAATTCACTTATGGTTACCAAAGGGGAAAGGAAGGGGAAGGGATAAATTCGGAGTATGAAATTAACAGATACACACTATTATATAAAATACATAAGTAACAAGGATTTATAGCACAAGGAACTATATTCAATATCTTGTAGTAAGCTATAATGGAAAATTAATCAAAAAGTATGTATGTATATACTATTTTTATATACATATACTATATATATATACACTATATATATATACATTATATATATATGTTAATAACTGAATCACTTTGCTGTACATCTGAAAATAATACAATGTTGTAATCAACTATACTTCAATAAAAATATAACAAATTAAAATATATGTCTGATGACGAAGCCTCAAGTCTGACTTTGAGTTATAAGACCTGAGTTCAAGGTTATTGTCTGCCCCTTAGTATCACATATAGCTCTGTGACTTTTAGCAAGTTATGAATATTTCTCAACTTCTCTTGAAAAAAGGGAATAATAATAATATATACAAACTTTCTTCTAATGATTAAATAAGATTATGCATTTTAAAGTGTGTGGTACATGGTAAGTAATCAACAAACATCCATCATTTCTTTAGTAATAGCTACAGAAAATACCATTATGAGAAGGCCTTCAGCAGACAGCCTAAGGAAGGGGCCTTGTAAGTACAAGAGATATGTGCAGAGTAGTTTGGTAACAAAAGTAATCTTCCCAGTCCTGACAGCTCCTGAACTCACCTATTCTATCTTTAATATTAGTAACATTTTCTTTTGATGACTTTCTGTTCTTTGGAATATGGAGAAATAAATTCCCTTTCTTAATATGTACCTGCCCTACGGAGAAATATGTAAGGGAAAACAGTACCCATTAATCTACTATAATGAGGGGCTCATGAGCCATAGTAATTCCATTGGGTATGGCTAGTAAGAGACATAACATGATTCAAGGGTATTATTATTATTATTATTATTAACACTGGAATCTCAAGAACAGGAGAGTGTACCTATTGGGGATGGATGAAGAGATGTTCTGAGTAGAGGAGGATTCAGCTGAGTCTTAAACACTTTTATGGGCCATTAGTGTTTGGGAATCAGTGTTTCTTTCCGCTGACCCTTTTGTTGTATATTCTTGCCCTAAACTTAAATAGAAGTATCTGCTCAGAGCAATCTCACCTCAAACACAACCTTGTGGTATAGAAACTTTTGAATGAAGATTGAACAAAATCCAGTTAAGAGTTTTGTTTTCACCTATGCAGATTACACCTGTTAGTTGTACTTGTGGTGTGAATTTCTTTGGATAATTAGACTCATAGACTTTTGCCAGGAAGCATATACCCTCTTTCCCAGCACTTTCTAGCAACAGGTATAATACTAGACAAACATTTACAACAAATTATATCAAGGAGTTTAATTAGTAGGAAATAAAATATTACATTGATATTAAGCATTAACTGGTTAGAATGCACTGACAACTTGGTATATGTAACTGTCTAACCAGGAATTTTGGCCCCTTCAAAGCGTTTCTAGCTTGTCAAAAGGATCTTTATTGACTAGCTTTTCTTCTGTGTTCAGTCTCTCTAAGTTTCTACAGATTCCTGTGCATTTGCTGGCTCCTGTTTTATAATAGTCACATGTGTCTTGATATTCATTGATATGCAAAGTTGATTTCTTCCTGAATGTTATCATTAGCATATGCTATGTGTCAGTACTTTGCAGCTACTCAGAAATCTCTTTAGATCAGTTCCAGCTAGGAGCTGTATTTCCTCTTTGTCATAGTGACTCAGACCTTGATTCCTTTAGTCTACAGACCATGCAACCCCTCTTCATCTCTCAGCTACACTTCAACTGAAGTAAACAATGCTGAAATACTTTCTAATGTCTCCTATTGAAGAAGGAGAGTTTCTTTCACAGGTCAATACAATCAAATTTCTCTCTGCCTAGTCCCAGGCCTCTCGTAGTCTTGCTTTATTTTACAGCAAAAATTTATATTCTTCCAGCTTCTCATCTAGTATTTTTTTTTCTCTTGGATACACCCACAATTCCTTACTCAGAAGAATTTAGATTTTTCATGTATATTGTATACTTTCAGGGTAACCATTCAATAAATCAATGATTGGAATGACTGTTAATATTTTCAGATATTTATGTAATGCAAATATCTTAGACTTTTGAATTATATTCTTTATGTGATATGTGCTATCCTCTACTCAACTAAATCTTAAAAAAATTCTAGAAGTCTGCTATCCTCAGCTCAACCAAATCTGAAAAAAAATCTATAAGTTTGCTATTATGTTGGAAAAACATGTTTTGCCGGCTCAAATTTTAGTGTGTATATATATATATATATATATATATATATATATATATATATACTTTTGTGTCACTGCCAAACAACTTTATTCCTTCAGATAATAATTTTTATTGGTAAAGAGTAAGTTTAATGTTAATTTTCTCATCAAATTGACAAGCAATCCACTCTAATTTAAATTAAGTTCTTACTTTTGTATCATAACTAAGCAGATTTACCAATACATATCTCTTTTTACCAATAAGAGTTACTGTTAAGTTAGAGTAGAATGAGACATGATTTTTACCATTAAGACTGATTTTTTAAAATTATATAAATATATTTTTATATATATGATACAATGTTAAAATGCATTCATAACAATTAAGAAGCTAACGGAATATTGAGGGTTTAGTCAAATATATTGGAAAATAGAGAGTTTAGTTGACTATGTAAAGGTAGCATTTTGAAAATAAGTCTATGAAACAGAATAACAGAAAGGGACAGGAGAGGGAGAGGGTCAAGAAATACTGGTTTTTACCTTCTCTCTGAAGGCACCAAAATTTTGATTTTGGCTAGTTTCTTCAATTTTCTCAGTCTGAGTCTTCCCAACTATCCATTTAGAAAGATAATTTTGGAAATGTCTGTGTGTGTTTTGACTGTTCTAATGAAGTAAATTAAAGAGTTTGTTAAATGTATGTGGAAAATTCGTGAACAGCAAAGGATTGACCCACACAAAATTCTAATGAGTAAACTGGACTAATAATATTTAAGACTTTATATCCAACTTTAATATACTGAAGCTATTGTTACTAAATTAAATTGAGTCCTAATATAGTTCAAGTACTGAACTTAGTGCTATGGGTAGCAGGGTTAAAAATGGAATACAACAAAATAATTACAAGATTATATTCTCAGTGAAAAGATTGTAGAGAAATTAGAGAAAAAAATCAGTCCCTCCAAAAAAAACAAAAAACAGAAAATGGAGGGTAATATGGTTAGCAAAATAAGTCAGACAGAGAAAGAAATACTGTGTGTTATCACTTATATGTGGAATCTCAAAAACAAAATAAATGAATAAATATAATGAAATAGAAACAGACTCACATATATAGAGAAAAAAACTAGTGGTTACCAGCTGTGAGAGGGAAAGAGTGAGGGGCAAGATAGAGGCAGGGGAATAAGAGGTACAAACTACTATGTATAAAATAAATAAGATACAAAGATATACTGTATAGCACAGGGAATATAGCCAATATTTTATAATAATTTTAAATGGAGTGTAATCTATAAAAATATTGAGTACTATGTTGTATACCTGAAACTAATATATTATAAATCAATTATACTTTAATAAAACAAAGGAGAGAAAGCATATTAAGACATAAAAGAAGTTGGAATTCTAAAGTGATCAGTATTTTAAGTTATAAGAAGTCCTTATATTTTGAGACAATCTTAAGTATACAGCTGTAGGATGCTGAAATATATTGATATGGGCCACCTATATCCAAAACACCTCTCCTCCTGGGACCTCAGATGAAAGACAACCTAAAGTAACAAGTGGAATCATAGGAGCATAGCAAGAAGCCTCTAGGACCTGAAAAAGGCAAGAAAACAAATTTTCCCCACAGCCTCCAGAAAGTACTCAGTGAGACCTGTGTCACATTTCTAACAACCAGAATTGTAAGGTAATAAATTTGTGTTGTTTAAACTACTGAGTTTTTGATAATTTATCATGGAAGCAATAGAAAACAAATACAGATGAGTACAAAATAATATTTAATATTATTTCCATATTAGAGAAAGTAATCATCTTTTAAAAATAATTGTCTATATTCTTCCATATATAAATTTCAGTTTACTCAACTTATTTTGAATTCTCTATATATTCTAGATATTGATGCATTTAATGTATACTTTGCAATTTTTTTTCTTGCAGAATGCTTATTTTTTCTGACTTAGTTCAGCACACAGAATTTTTTTATAAGTAAATATACTGACCTTTAGCTTTATGGATTCTGGATTTCATGTCTTGTTTAGGAAAGCTTTCTAATCACACAAACTTACTGAAATATTCCTCTATATTTTCTTCTAATGTGTTTATTACTGTTAGCTATGTAGTCTACCTATAATTTATTAATCTGTGTAAAATATTAGAAAGGAGTGTGAATGCTTATCTTAACAAATAAAGACCTAGTAAACCATGAAATTTTTGTCAAAACTATATCAAATGTAATTATGTTTCTAAGTTTTCCATTGTTCTATCAACTTATTTGTTTATTCCTATACCATTATATATTGTTCCCCAGGATTTAATTAATTGAGTTTTATTTGTATGATTTGATTAGCTGTTATAGCATGTCATTTATTATTTTCCTTCTTCTGAAAATTTTCTTGGCTATTCTTTCATAATTTTCAAGGGGTCATACCTTTCTCTTATCAGATTTATTCTTGAGTATTTAATGACTTCCTTTGCTGAAACATTACAATCGCATTTTCTACTTGGTTATTTCTAGTGCATTGAAAAACTCAGCATGGTGGTTAAATATATAGACTCTGCAACCAGACTGCTTAAATTCAAATTCTTTTTCTTTCTTTTTTTTTTGCAGTACACGGACCTCTCACTGTTGTGGCCTCTCTGGTTGTGGAGCACAGGCTCTAGACGCGCAGGCTCAGCAGCCATGGCTCACGGGCCCAGCCACGCCACGGCATGTGGGATCTTCCCAGACCGGGGCACGAACCCGTGTCCCCTGCATCGGCAGGCGGACTCTCAACCACTGTGCCACCAGGGAAGCCCTCAAATTCTTTCTTGACTACTCATAAATTGTGTTATACAGTTTGTACCCAAGTTTCCTCATCTGTAAAATGGGATAACAATAGAAACAACCTCATACATTTGTTATAAAGAGTATTTGTTTTAATGTCTTTAGACAGCACATTAATTACAGTAAAAAATTCTCCTAGTATTGTTATTTTTTATTCTGTTGATATTTTAACCTAAAATATTTTATTGATATACAATTTTATAGTTCATAAATTTGGTTAATTTTGCTCATTTCTGATTGGTATACTGCTTATTTATTCTACTTGTCTATCTTGACAATAGCTTCCACTTTAAGAAGGAATCCTAGGTGACAGCAACATTTTTACTTTCCTGATTTTAATGCTTGAGTTTTTCCCAAAAATAATAATATTTTTGAAGGCATCTAGTGGTATCTAGACATTTGGGGAATTTCCTTCTAATTTTATTTTTCTGATAGCTTTTATCATGAATGGGGATCAAGTTTCATCAAAAGATTTCGTACTGCCCTATTGAAATAATCACTCTAATTTTGCAATGTAATTTGCAATATAATTTATATATGTATATATTCCTTTAAATATGTGATAAACTTCAACATGTAATGTTGATAAGTACATGGATAAGGATAGAAAAATTACTCTAAATCTGAAAAGAGCTATTCTTTTACTATTCTATCTTACTATGATTAAATAGTATAATTTGTATGACCTCTATTCTTCGGAATTTATTGAGTTTTATTTGGATATAATACATCAATAAAATTGTTATTGATCCACATGATTTTGAAGATTATATGCATAAGGATGGGTAAATTTTAGCCTAGCAGGATTGACTACATGCTTCTCTCAGGGATGTCTGAAGCCTGGCATTGACCCTTGGCCAAAGCTACAGAATGTACTAACTAGAGATCAATAATGTTTGGCAACCATGCATTTGTAAGTTTTTTGGAAGTAACATTGTTGATGAAATTCAGATGTGCGAGGTTTCAGGAGAGCCTGAGGTTATACATAACTAACATATATAACCTGGTACTCAAGAAAAAGAGGTTATGTATTGTGATAACTACTTTTTAATTACTTTAAGTATTCAATTGCTAAAAGGACTCACAGATTACAAATAGTTGATACTCTTGAAACAGCTTCAACATGGGCAAAAGCAAGACATGAATATCTATTGAAGTGGTCTGGAAATGTCAGTAGCAGGCTACTTTATTCCTCCATCACTGGGTCATCCAGGATGTGCTTTGTCTTCAGGTCTTGAATCACCACCAGTGATTATGTGATGTCATTTTTTCATTACGCCTCAAAATTACTTCTAAATATAAATTTACAGGTTGGTTTGTCCAACCATATTTTTCTTCAATATTCCTTGTTATTCCTCAGATTCCATTTTTTTCATCTTATTGTACTTCATACTGAAGTAATTTTTTCAGAGATGTATTTATTTTTTGCTAGCATTAGGTATAATACCTCTTATTTCCACAGGATGCTTTTCTTATCTTTTATATGTTGCCACTCTATTCTTGATACTTCCTCCCCACTAGATTTCTAGTGAAGAAATTTCTAGATTGGTGAAGTGATATTCTCTAGTCTTATTTCTCTGTAGAACTAATGCATGTTACTGTCTGATTTTTTAGGAATTCCCCCAAATATGTCTCTTTCTGGTGTTACTCTTTTCCCCCCATTACTATTTATTTAAAGTATGTTTGTTCAGACATTTGATGGAGTTTTGGATTGGAGATGAAGTATGAACATCAGCTTAACTGACTTCCTTGATTCAGTTACTCTCACTTAATTCTTATAACAGATCTGTGATAAGGGTTTGAGAATTTCCATTGCACAGATAAGAAAACTGAGACAGATAATTTAATTAATTTGTGCAAAAGACACATCTAGTCAATGTGGAACATGGTTATGAAATCAGTTGTGTAGGCCAACACACGCTTCTTTCACTCTAATATAATGTTTCACTAGACTGATATAGGATCTATTGTTCTGAGGTACTTATACTTGATGGAAGAAATGAGACTTTTTGAAGATCTTTTCTCTAGGTTATTCTAATGTTTTTTTTAAATGAATGAAAGTGATGTTTGTTGGAATGTCTGCATAGGAAATCATGAGTTAGTGGAAAGAACATGCATTTTGGAGTATAGCAGATTTGTTTCTAAATCATGGTTTTCAGTTCCAATTACTAACTTTTGACCTTGGGTATGCAATAATTATTTTTCAACTTTCTTATGTTTTTCTATATTTATTTATAAAATGCATATAGTAGCAAATATTTCAAAAGGATTAATGCGAAGATTGATTGAGATGTGTATTTAAGAGCATATGATAGACACTGACCAAAGGTTAGTTTCTTTCTCATCCTACCTATCATATTTCATTCTAAGAACACCCCAAGAGTTGGATATAGTCATCTTATTATTGGTGAGGACACTCATGCTCAGAGGGATGAAACATAACTTGCACTGTCAGGTAGCTAATAAATGGTGCAGCCAAATTTAGCGTGGAAGGTTGTAGGACATTATACTTACTGTTTTCTTCTGGGATTTTTCTAATTCTCATTCTGAACTTGGTACCACATGAGTATTTCCTTTGATCTAAACAGTCTCTTCTTGTTGGAATCCCCTGAGTTTACTTCTCTTTGGTGTTTCAGGCCACCGGATTTAATTAAAGAGAACTGAATTCCTCTTTGTCAGAAAACTTTCAAGAAAGGGATCTATTTTTAATGATTTAGAAAATGGAGAATTAAACAAATATGAGCCTGCAGCTGAAATCATTAGCAAAGAGCTTTGGTGGTAGTTAGGACTATGGATGGAGAGAAATAAATATTCCATGGTAGAGCAAAATCATTGCAGAGGAAAAGACCTCTTCCTCCATTTATGTAAATAAAAAGAGCTGGGTTTAATAAAAAGTTGTCAAGATGGCTATATTTATCTTAACAATGTAGAATGCAGCCTGGATATTTTTCCATAATTAACAAATGTTCAAATGGTTTTGGTGTATAGGATTCTATGTGTTTGTGTGAGTGTGTGTTTGTGTGTGAATGTGTGTGTGTGTAACAATTAGTCATTGCTGTTGGAGCCAAATATATACCAATAGATCTCTTTGTCATTTTATAGTTGTTGTCGTAATACATGGGGCCCTTGTTTGTATTCAGTTTTTATATACTGATACTGTTGTTTAGTGCTCACCAAAAGCTTTTAGGTAAGTATGTCAGGTGTCACATGCTCAATTAATGGACAAGATTAACAAGGCATAGAAACATTGGGTACCTTACCAATGCTTAATTACTACTTAGTATCAGAGTTTTTATTATAACACAAATGTTCAGATTTCTAGTCTAATCTTCATTTGAATATATGTGAATTAATTCAGCAAAGATATTTTTCTTCACTGTGGCATCCTAATAAAAATGATGAATCCCGGGCTTCCCCGGTGGCGCAGTGGTTGAGAATCCGCCTGCCGATGCAGGGGACATGGGTTCATGCCCCGGTCCGGGAAGATTCCACATGCCGCAGAGCGGCTGGGCCCGTGAGCCATGGCTGCTAAGCCTGCGCATCCAGAGCCTGTGGTCCACAACGGGAGAGGCCACAGCAGTGAGAGGCCCACGTACCGCAAAAAAAAAAAAAAAAAAAAAAAAAAAAAATGATGAATCGCAATATTAAAAAGAACCTCCTCAGAAGGTGATGCATCCTATCTCCCTGAGTTTGTATGATAATCACCCAAGTACCTTCCATAAAAATAGTATATGCCTTTTTATACCTTTTAATTTTCAAAATCTGACCAAAAAATAAAACCTCATTAAGCTTCCATGAATAAATAAATATTTAGTTAAATTTGAATAGTATGTCATGGGTCAGTTTGTGGTCAAAACTTTTCTCTTGGAAATTTAGGACTTTAAATTTCTTCAAGATTGATGAAATAGAAATACCTTTGCAAGTGCTCAGTTGATATAAGACCAGCCAGTAAGTGAATTTGAGCACAACCTGTTCATGGAGCCTATGGGCATCACAGGTGCAACATTAACTATATGTGTAAGGGGACATATTCAACTGCAGATGACACAGGACTTTGGCATATATCTACTTCACATGAACGAACTCACATTGACAGAAGATCCCAGGAAATGAAATTTTACCAAACACATAGTTAGAACCTACATCATAAACTTATAGATCAGAAGAGAAACCTAGAAATGATCTCCTGCAAACAATTCATTTTACAGAGGTGGAAGCTGAGGCACAGAGAGCAGAAGTAACTTACTCCAAGTCCCCTATTTGGTGAGAGATAGATTGGAATTCAAATTCAAGTTTCCTGATGCCAACAACCTTGGCAGTCTTAAGAATATTTTAAATTATTATTTGGTATATGGAAATAGATACGCATAAGGTTTTAACAATCTCAGATTTAACAGTTAATTTACAGATGCTTTCTTCCATGTATCTATTAAAATCACAAAGACTTTGTATTTCTTCCATATATCTATTAGCATCACTGGTCAAAAGAACAAATAAATGAAAACATATGTACAAAGTAGCTTAGACTGTCTTCATGACTTTGCCCAGACCAATATTGAAAATTCTATGCCTCATTTTCAACTGTGAAATAATGGAGTTGAGTCACTTTTTTTAAGATCTATGAACTTAAATACCAGATGTAGCTTTATAATGAATTGAAGACACTTCAGAGTGAAACAATGCCCCTCTGAAAACTAAAGGCAGGAAATATTTCATTTTGGTCTCTCGTGCCTAGAGGAAACATTTTTTCTTTCCCCTATGTTAAGTGTAGTTGATTTTCCTTCATAGATTTGAAGCACATATGCTGTCCATCATCATGTCAAGTATTGGTCTTTTTTATTAATATAATTATGTATGGTATCAATACTCCAAATTTTCTTTGTATTCCAGCTTGTGAGGTTTCTGATTTGAACAAACAAGATAAAGAAGACATATATATCAAAGAGTCTGAGCTCCACATTCATACTTTCTGGCTGAGTCATGTCTCTCTCTCTCTCTCTCTCTCACACACACACACACACACACACACACACACACACACACATACACAACACTCACATGTGGAACTATCACAAAGGAAGCACCAGCTTTAACAGCATTATCCTCCATCTAATTAGAACACAATGCTCCACTAAAACAAAGTCACAAAGGATTAGCCAACAGCCATACAAAGCAAAACTATTTAAATCCCCATCTATGTTGTGCTGTGATTTAACCAATTAAAATGGTTAAACAATAATCATAAGAACAGATAATAAATAAAAAACTTAAAGAAAAAAAAACCTAAGCAATGATTTGGTACCAAATAATTTTGTACAAATCTTCGTTCATAATAAATTAACCAAAGGCTTCTTTTAGAAATGTTGTTTCTGAGAGATTTTATATATATTTTAAATGTATTAAGCTTATTTCTGGAGACTCTGTTTAACAATACTGGGGCACAATTTAAAACTAACAGCCTGGGCTATAGAACATTAGTCACTCAACAAAACTTTAATATAATTTCTTTCTGAAAAGAAGCACTTCTTCATTTACTTTTGAAGTAAACAATACATTCAGAAGATTACTAATTCTTTTGTTGACTTCACTCAGTGTTCTTACATGTTCACACTGAAAAGTTCCATGAAGTTTATTTCAAGCAATGTGGGGCTGAGAAAGCTGATTTCACTTACTTTGAGGTTTCTTTTCACCTCTTTAAATCTTTACACTGCCAATAAACAAACACAAATGTTGAAAAAGAAAAAAAAGCTAAAAACTTTGTCCTGTGGAAACAAGCATATGGTAAGTATTCTCAGTATGGTTTGATTTGGAATATACAGAAGATTTTTTAATACTTTACTTTTATTGGAGTATAGTTGATTTACAAGGTTGTGTTAGTTTCAGGTGTACAGCAAAGTGATTCAGTTATACATATACATATATTCATTCTTAGATTCTTTTCTCATGTACGTTATCACAGAATATTGGATACAGTTCCCTGTGCTATACAGTAGGTCCTTGTTTGTTATCTATATTATATATAGTAGTGTGCATAAGTCCAACAAAGTTGGACAAATGGGACTTCCAAACACTCTCTCACAATGGAACTCATTCGTATGTAGGGGACTTACTGCATATAGTAGTGTGTATATGTCAACCCCAATCTCCAAATTTATCCCTCCCCCTTCCCCCTTGACAACCATAAGTTTGTTTTCTACATCTGTGTCTCTACTTCTGTTTTGTAAATAAGTTCGTTTATACCAGTTTTTTTTTTAAGATTCCACCTATAAGTGATATAATATGATATTTGTATTTCTGTGTCTGACTGACTTCACTCAGTATGACAATCTCTATGTCCATCCATATTGCTGCAAATAGCATTATTTTGTTCTTTTTTATGGCTGAGTAATATTCTATTGTGTATATGTACCACATGCTCTTTATCCATTCTTCTGTCAATGGTCATTTAAATTGCTTCCATGTCCTGGCTATTGTAAATAGTGCTGCAAGGAAATTTGGGGTGCATGTATCTTTTTGAATTTTGGTTTTCTCTGGATATAGACCTAGGAGTGGGATTGCTGGGTCATATGGTAGTTCTATTTTTAGTTTTTTGAGGAACCTCCATACTGTTCTCCATAGTGGCTGTATCAATTCACATTCCCACCAATAGTGCAAGAGGGTTCCCTTTCCTCCACACCCTCTCCAATATTTATTGTTTGTAGATTTTTTGATGATGGCCTTTCTGCTGTGAGGTGATACCTCACTGTGGTTTTGATTTGGATTTCTCTGATAATTAATGATGTTGAGCATCTTTTCATGTGTTTGTTGGCCATCCGTATGTCTTCTTTGGAGAAATATCTATTTACGTCTTCCACCCATTTTTTTTGTTTGTTTGTTTTGATATTGAGCTGCATGAGCTGCTTGTATATTCTGGAGATTAATCCTTTCTCCATTGCTTCATTTGCAAATATTTTCTCACATCCTGAAGGCTGTCTTTCCATGTTGCTTCTGGTTTCCTTTGCTGTGCAAAAGCTTTTAAGTTTAATTAGGTCCCATTTGTTTATTTTTTTTATCTTTATTACTCTAGGAGGTGAATCCAGAAAGATCTTGCTGCAATGTATGTCAAAGAATGTTCTGCCTATGTTTTTCTCTCACAGTTTTATAGTGTCTGGCCCTGCATTTAGGTCTTTGATCTGTTTTGATTTTACTTTTGTGTATGGTGTTAGTGAATGTTCTAATTTCGTTTACATGTAGCTCTCAAGTTTTCCCAGCACCACTTATTGAAGAGACTGTCTTTTCTCCATTGTATATTCTTGCCTCCCTTGTCATAGATTAATTGACCATAGGTGCATGAGTTTATTTCTGGGTTTTCGATTCTATTACATTTATCTATATTTCTGTTTTTATGCCAGTACCATACTGTTTTGATTACTGTAACTTTGTAGTATAGTCTGAAGTCAGGGAGTCTGATTCCTCCAGCTCCATTTTTCTTTCTCAAGATTGCTTTGGCTATTTGGGGTCTTTTGTGTTTCCATATAAATTTAAAGTTGTTTTTTCCCTAATTCTGTGGAAAATGCCATTGGTAGTTTGATAAGGATTGCATTGAATCTGTAGATTGCCTTGGGTAGTGTAGTCATTTTCACAATACTGATTCTTCCAATACAAGAGCATGGTATATCTCTCCAACTGTTTGTGTCATCTCTGATTTCTTTCATCAGCATCTTATTGTTTTCAGAGTAGTGATCATTTTTCTCCTTAGGTAGGCTTATTCCTAGGTGTTTTGTTCTTTTTGATGTGATGGTAAATGAGACTGTTACCTGAATTTCTCTTTCTGATATTTCATTGTTAATGTATGGGAATGCAAGAGATTTCTGTGTATTAATTTTGTATTCTGCAACTTTGCTGAATTCATTGATGAGCTCTAATAGTTTTCTGGTAGCATCTTTAGGATTTTCTATGTATAGTATCATGTCATCTGCAAACAGTGACAGTTTCACTTCTTCTTTTCCAACTAGTATTCCTTTTATTTCTTTTTCTTCTCTGATTGCTGTGGCTAGGAGTTCCAAAACCATGTTGAATAAAAGTGGTCACAATGGGCATCTCGCCTTGTTTGTAATCTTAGAGAGAATGCTTTCAGCTTTTCACTGTTGAGAATGATAATAACTGTGGGTTTGTCATATATGCCCTTTATTATGTTGAGGTAAGTTCACTCTATTCCCACTTTCTGGAGGGTTTTTATCATAAATGGATGTTGAATTTTGTCAAAAGCTTTTTGTGCATCTATTGAGATGATCATATGGTTTTTATTTTTCAGTTTGTTAACATGGTGTATCACAGTGATTGATTTGTGGATATTGAAGAATCCTTGCATCACTGGGACAAATCCCTCTTGGTCATGGCGTATAATCCTTTTAATATATTGTTGGATTTGGTTTGCTAGTATTTTGTTGAGGATTTTGTGTCTATGTTCATCAGTGATATCCCCCTCAGTGATATTTTCTTTTTTTGTGGTATCTTTGTTTGGTTTTGGTATCAGGGTGATGGTGGCCTCATAGAATGAGCTTGGGAGTGTTCCTTCCTCTGTAATTTTTTGGAAGAGTTTCAGGAGAGGTTTAACTCTTCTCTAGATGTTTGATAGAATTTGCCTGTGAAACCAACTGGTCCTGGACTTGGAATATACTAGAATTGATGCAATTATTTAATTGCTTTGCATAACAGATGCAAACATTCTTTGGCTTATATAAACAAAGTTTTTACAAGTCCTCTGAGCTATGTTAGAAATAGATAAACGATTACATGTAGATAGATGTGGCAAAGCTGTCTAAAAGGCTGAAAATATCTGACATTATCAAATAGCCAAGTACAGTGCAACAATTGATTACATGCAACTGGATAAAAATTATAGATTATCTGCCAAATCATCAATTAATATATCTGTAGGGAAGAACAATTATGAAAGTCATCAGTTACATTTTAATTACATTTTATTATTGAAAGCTGTTTCTGTAATCAATAAAGAACACTTTAGCACTGGAGTTAAAGCATAAACAAAAATTAAACAGGAGTGTCTGTGTGTTATTTTTTTCTCTTATAGATGTTAGCTTGGATTTGGTATTGACTGATATTGGGAACATTGTGACATAAATAAAGTTGCTCTTTTTTATATAAGCTAAATTCCCCTAGCAATAAATTATAATACAATATACATTCCATTTAGTAAATGTTGCACAAAATGGAGAATCTCTCTTAATATCACTCTGTGGGGCATTCTTTCACTGTGATTGCTGCAAAGGTGTATAAGGAGCATGGTCCTCTCTAATTTTGAAAGGATCTTCACTATTAATGCTTCACAGGGACCCAAGTAATTGTGGAGATGGAAACAAACTTCTCTATCTTTCAAAATAAATTTAGGTGTGCTTTTGTTTTTCTTTTATGACCTGTTGAAAAGCCTGTGGTTGGAGAGAAAATAGAAATCAATGGCTAAAATAAGAGAGAAAAAGAAAAAAGGGATATACAAGCTGATGAAATCAGAGCAGATTAAAATGTCGTATTAAAATACATGGTTTTGAACTTTGATGACCTCATGATATATGATGGGAAATGCCTGCAAAAATGAATGCAAGTGTTTTGAATTTCATTCTGGTATTTACAAGAAAGATATTTCCAACAGACTGATTTATTTTCATGCCAAAAATAGTAAAATAGAAGAGAAAATCATTTTTAATGAGTCAATTAGACCAAAAACTTTAATTGCACATGGGTTATATAGATATGAATAGTATTTATTTAAATCATTCATTAATTCACTCAGTCAAAACATTTGTTATGAACTCTATGCCAGGTGTTCTTTAGGTGGACATAAAATAGATACAAAACTAAATAAAGCATACCGACTAGGGTGGCTAAAATAAAAAGATGGATAATTATAAGTGTTGACAAATATGTAGAATGTGAAATTATGCAGCCATTTTGGAAAACTTTTTTTTCAGTTCCTCAACGTTAAAGATAGAGTTACCACTTCAACTTCTAGGTATATACACAGTAGGATTGAAAACACGGGTCTAACAAAAGTGTGTATATAAATGTTTATGGAAGCATTATTCATAATATCCAAAAAGTGGAAACAACCAAAATCTTCATTATCTGATGAATAGATGGTCAAAATGGTATATTGATACAATGGAATATTATTCAGCCATCTAAATAAATAAAGTACTGATCCATGGTACAACTTGATGAACCTTGAAAACATTAAAATAAGAGAAAGAGCCAGACATAAAAGCCCACTAATTATATGATTCTATGCATATGAAATGTCCAGATAGGGAAATCCATAGGGACAGAAAGTAGATTAGTGGTTGCCAGGAGCTAGAGGGTGGGAGAAGGAGTGACAGTGACTGCTCCATGCATTATTTCCAGGTTTTATAGTTGTATGCAGTGGAGTAAACAGAGAGACTATAATTATTCCATCTTAAACAAAACTGTAACCACACATTCTCTTTTAAATTTGATAAACTTTTTGCTTCACACACTCTACAGATGCTAAATCCAGTGTTTAATCACTGTCTTCATCTTTGTTGTTATTTGAGGCTTTGATTAACCTCACCTTCTCAGTGAGATCAATTCTATTTATGGCTACAAATTTCCCCCACAGACCCCACTTTTTTTTTTTGCTCTGCTCTACATTGTTTTCATAACAGTATACCTTCTCAAATTTAGGAAAGTTTGTAAGTTATTATATTCATTTTTCTTTACTGTACTAGAATATACACAAAGCCAGTGATCTATGTCTCTTTTATTTCCTTTTATTTCCCAAAGTCCTAAAATAGTGTTAAGCTTAGAATACCCCAACTAATTTGCTGAATAAGTTAATGAACTCTGGGAAATTTTTCTCAACTTTTTATTTAAAAATTTATTCTCTCATTTTTATATATGTATATTCCTTAGGAAAGAGTTAACATAACACACTGCTATCTCAAAAAAAATTCTGTTTGCAAGATTAGCCCTTGGTTGGCATCTGGGAACTTGGATTTTGGAGGACTCCCATGGTTCCCCAAAATGATGAGTGGCATTTCCCATGTGCTGTTCCAACTCATTGGTAGGGGAATTAAGTACATCCCAGATGATTCCACTGAGAGAAGACTCTTTAAACCTTGCACTTAGCTCCCTCTGATCTTTGCTTCATGTGATTTTTCCCTTTGCTAATTTTGTATTTTATCCTTTAGCAGTAATAAATCATAGCCATGAGTACAACTATATTCTGAGTTTTGTGAGTTACCATAATGAATTATTGAAACTGGGAATGGTCTTCAGGAACTCCAAGAAACACACACATACACATACATATACATGTACACACATATATATTTGATTTGGATATATGCAGCATAAATTTGGCATGACTGATTATAGCCTCACATTATCTCCGTATTTTCTGTTTGTTTACTGCACCCTCTATTATTCACACTAGAAAATATCCTCAAGTGGTCAGAGATGGTTGATTGTCAATTGATATTTAAAGGTGATGCATATAAAGTAGATTGGCAATTTTGTATGTATTGATAGGGAAAAGTGATCAGCATAAGCTGGCAATTATATTGGAGATACCTGAATGTCAAAATTCAGATAACATTTTAAATTTTTCTGAAAGTGTTCCATTTCCCCTGAGAAAAATCCTCAGGTTTCTTTCCCAGACTGGCAAAATTTTCATGCTGTTGTTCTCTATGTTTATGGTGGTGGTAGTAGGATGGAGTGTTTTATATACATTATCCCCCATACCCATTTTTACCTCTATGTCTCACCTCAGACATCTACTTTCATGTTAATGCCTCAGCTTCTACTCTTTTACATGGCATATTAGCTGTCTTACCATCTATATCCTTCTCTGTCTGCATATAAGACCTAAGGGTCCCTCAGCCTTGTTCCATCAGTTACCACCTTCTATCTGCTTTCAGTTTTCCAAGGTGCTGTTGAAACTTCTTGTCAGCTTGTCCCCTCTTCTGTTTTCTTTATTTTTGTGGATTTATAACACTCTTATGCTTTACTACCATTTTAATTGGATCTTGGGATTAAGGAAGATGGAAACAAGTGTTAAGCCCAATCACAAATATTTTATTAACCATATTATAAAATGGTATGTAGAAATAATCCCTAAACATAGTGTTAGGCTGCCCACATGGTGTGACTTGAGAAGTCAAGACAAGATCCCCTTTACCCTCAATGTTCTGTTTACCTGTTTCCTCACATGAAATTCTTGTTCCATTAAACAAATACTTTAATTCCACAGAGACACAATTGAACAAACAAATGTCTGTGAAATTTTGGCATAATTCAAACTCATATGTGAAATATTGGCTTTAGATCTTACTGATAGTAAATTTTGCATAGGAAAAGGTAAGACATAGTGTCAGGACTCTAGGCCTAAAAGGCAAGAATTTGGGCACCAAAATAGACATAAAAGTATACAATATGGGATACCAAGGTATTAAAACCAATTCACTTCTGATAAGATTATATAGAATATAATGTGAGTTAGACTGGGAAACAGGCTTAAAAGCATAACCTCAGCATTGACACACAGGCTTCAGTGGTTTTTTCTATGCTTAAGGGGATTACACTGATACTTAATTCCTCACAAGCTCTGAAATTTTATGCTACTTTAAAAATGTTTGAACTACAACAAAAAATATGCTTCCTGGCCTCAACTTTGCATTATTATTTATGTTTAAATATTAGTTTTTTCAGTGTATATGAACATAGATCATTCTTTCAGATTTTTCTTCAGATGTCCCAGAGTTAATGTTATTTGAGTTTAAGGGATTAATATAAGAGAACATTTCTGTCTCTCCAAGTATTCTTTGAGATCTTTGCTCTAATGAAAACTATTCCTTCTTATTACTGTTCTTTCTTGCTTTTAATTGATGTTGTGTTGATGTACTCTTCCAGGTACCATAAGTGGAATAGACATTCTTTGCAAAAACGAGACTGCTTTCACTGTGATCATGGGTTCTTATCCCTCCTTTCCATTGGTGGCAATGTGTAGAGAGCAGGGGTGCATAGTTTACATTTTCTTGAATACTCTGAGTAAGACTTGCATTTGAGATCATCAACAAAAACGGTAACAACCTTTGAAAAAGTCATTAGAAGTCAGTGTACATGGTGGTCCAAAGGATGATTCAGCAAAATGAGTAACCAGCATAAATGAATGATGTTAGGGAAATGCAGAAGCAAAAAAAAATATTGAAAGAGCTATGGCATTGTGAGTAATAACAGTGTGTTAAGTTTTTACTTCAGTGAGAGATATGAAATTAGCTAGGAATGGTATGTATGACAACAAGATGGCACCTGCATATGAAAAGAAAGAGATGAGTCCTGGACAATATAAAACAATCTTCACTGATTGGACAATAAGCAAAAATGTGAATTCTTTCCTTTTTAATTTTTTCTAAATCTTCATTAATAAATCAGTATACTTGGGCTTCCCTGGTGGCACAGTGGTTGAGAGTCTGCCTGCTGATACAGGGGACATGGGTTCGTGTCCCGGTCCAGGAAGGTCGCATATGCTGCAGAGCGGCTGGGCCCATGAGCCATGGCCACTGAGCCTGCACGTCTGGAGCCTGTGCTCCACAACGGGAGAGGCCACAGCAGTGAGAGTCCTGCGTACTGCAAAAAACAAACAAACATAAAAAAATAAATCAGAGTTCCGGGAAGATGGCGGAAGAGTAAGACGCGGAGATCATGTTCCTCTCCACAGATACACCAGAAATACATCTACGCGTGGAACAACTCCTACGGAGCACCTACTGAACGCTGGCAGAAGACCTCAGACCTCCCAAAAGGCAAGGAACCCCCCACATACCTGGTTAGGGCAAAAGAAAAAACTAAACAGAGACAAAAGAATAGGGACGGGTCCTGCACCAGCGGGAGAGAGCTGTGAAGGAGGAAAAGTGTCCACACACTGGGAGCCCCTTCGCGGGTGGAGACTTCGGGAGGCGGAGTGGGGGAGCTTGGGAGCCGCGGAGGAGAGCACAGCAACAGGGGTGCGGAGGGCAAAGCGGAGAGATTCCAGCGCAGAGGATCGGGCCGACCGGCACTCACCAGCCGAGAGGCTTGTCTGCTCGCCTGCCGGGGCGGGCGGGACTGGGAGCTGAGGCTCCGGCTTTTGTCGGAGCGCCGGGAGAGGACTGAGGTTGGCGGCGTGAACACAGCCTGCAGGGCGTTGGTGCGCCGCGGCTGGCCGGGAGAGAGTCTGGGGAGGGGTCTGGACCTGCCGAAGAGGCAAGAGACTTTTACGTCCCTCTTTGTTTCCTGGTGCACGAGGAGGGGGGATTGGGAACGCTGCTTGGGAGAGCTCCGGAGACAGGCGCGAGCCGCGGCTAAGAGTGCGGAGCCCAGAGACGGACATGGGACGCTAAGGCCGCTGCTGCCGCCGCCAGGAGGCCTGTGTGCGACCGCAGGTCACTAGCCACACGCCCTTCCGGGGAGCCTGTGCAGCCCGCCGCTGCCGGGGTCCCGGGATCCGGGGACGGCTCCCCCGGGAGAGTGCACGGCGCGCCTCAGGCTGCAGCGTCACGCTGGCCTCTGCCGCTGCAGGCCCGCCCTGCACTCTGTGACCCTCCCTACCCCCCGGCCTGGGTGAGCCAGAGCCTCCGAATCAGCGGCTCCTTTAACCCCGTCCTGTCTGAGCAAAGAACAGACGCCCTCCGGCGACCTACAGCACAGGCGGGGCCAAATCCAAAGCTGAGCCCCTGGGAGCTGTGAGAACAAAGAAGAGAAAGGGAAATCTCTTCCAGCAGCCTCAGAAGCATCGGATTAAAGCTCCACAATCAACTTGATATACCCTGCATCTGTGGAATACCTGAATAGACAACGAATCATCCCAAATTAAGGAGCCCTGTGGATGAAAGGCTCTTGGTGCTGCAGCCAGGACTCAGTGCTGTGCCTCTGAGGTGGGAGAGCCAACTTCAGGACACTGGTCCACAAGAGGCCTCCCAGCTGCACATAATATCAAACAGCAAAAATCTCCGAGAGATCTCCATCTCAACGCCAGCACCCAGCTTCACTCAACGACCAGCAAGCTACAGTGCTGGACATCCTATGCCAAACAACTAGCAAGACAGGAACACAACCCCACCCATTAGCAGAGAGGCTGCCCAAAATCATAATAAGTCTACAGACACCCCAAAACACACCACCAGACGTGGACCTGCCCACCAGAAAGACAAGATGCAGCCTCATACACCAGAACACAGGCACTAGTACCCTCCACCAGGAAGCCTACACAACCCACTGAACCAACCTTAGCCACTGGGGACAGATTCAAAAAACAACAGGAACTACGAACCTTCAGCCTGCAAAAAAAAAAAAAAAAGGAGACCCCAAACACAGTAAGATAAGCAAAATGAAAAGACAGAAAAACACACAGCAGATGAAGGAGCAAGATAAAAACCCACCAGACCTAACAAATGAAGAGGAAATAGGCAGTCTACCTGAAAAAGAATTCAGAATAATGATAGTAAGGTTGATCCGAAATCTTGGAGATAGAATGGACAATAGAATGGACAAATTGCAAGAATCAGTTAACAAGGACCTAGAAGAACTAAAGATGAAACAAGCAACAATGAACAACACAATAAATGAAATTAAAAGTACTCTAGATGGGATCAATAGCCGAATAACTGAGGCAGAAGAACGGATAAGTGACCTGGAAGATAAAATAGTGGAAATAACTACTGCAGAGCAGAATAAAGAAAAAAGAATGAAAAGAACTGAGGACAGTCTCAGAGACCTCTGGGACAACATTAAACGCACCAACATTCGAATTATAGGGGTTCCAGAAGAAGAAGAGAAAAAGAAAGGGACTGAGAAAATATTTGAAGAGATTATAGTTGAAAACTTCCCTAATATGGGAAAGGAAATAGTTAATCAAGTCCAGGAAGCACAGAGAGTCCCATACAGGATAAATCCAAGGAGAAATACGCCAAGACACATATTAATCAAACTGTCAAAAATTAAATACAAAGAAAACATATTAAAAGCAGCAAGGGAAAAACAACAAATAACACACAAGGGATTCCCCATAAGGTTAACAGCTGATCTTTCAGCAGAAACTCTGCAAGCCAGAAGGGAGTGGCAGGACATATTGAAAGTGTTGAAGGAGAAAAACCTGCAACCAAGATTACTCTACCCAGCAAGGATCTCATTCAGATTTGATGGAGAAATTAAAACCTTTACAGACAAGCAAAAGCTGAGAGAGTTCAGCACCACCAAACCACCTCTACAACAACTGCTAAAGGAACTTCTCTAGGCAAGAAACACAAAAGAAGGAAAGGACCTACAATAACAAACCCAAAACAATGAAGAAAATGGGAATAGGAACACACATATCGATAATTACCTTAAATGTAAATGGACTAAATGCTCCCACCAAAAGACACAGATTGGCTGAATGGATACAAAAACAAGACCCATATATTTGCTGTCTACAAGAGACCCACTTCAGACCTAGAGACACATACAGACTGAAAGTAAGGGGATGGAAAAAGGTATTTCATGCAAGTGGAAACCAAAAGAAAGCTGGAGTAGCAATTCTCATATCAGACAAAATAGACTTTAAAACAAAGACTATTAGAAGAGACAAAGAAGGACACTACATAATGATCAAGGGATCAATCCAAGAGGAAGATATAACAATTGTAAATATTTATGCACCCAACATAGGTGCACCACAATACATAAGGCAAATACTGACAACCATAAAAGGGGAAATCGACAGTAACACATTCATAGTAGGGGACTTTAACACCCCACTTTCACCAATGGACAGATCATCCAAAATGAAAATAAATAAGGAAACACAAGCTTTAAATGATACATTAAACGAGATGGAGTTAATTGATATTTATAGGACATTCCATCCAAAAACAACAGAATACACATTTTTCTCAAGTGCTCATGGAACATTCTCCAGGATAGATCATATCTTGGGTCACAAATCAAGCCTTGGTAAATTTAAGAAAATTGAAATTGTATCAAGTATCTTTTCTGACCACAACGCCATGAGACTAGATATCAATTACAGGAAAAGATCTGTTAAAAATACAAACACATGGAGGCTAAACAATACACTACTTAATAATGAAGTGATCACTGAAGAAATCAAAGAGGAAATCAAAAAATACCTAGAAACAAATGACAATGGAGACACAACGACCCAAAACCTGTGGGATGCAGCAAAAGCAGTTCTAAGGGGGATGTTTATAGCAATACAAGCCCACCTTAAGAAGCAGGAAGCATCTCGAATAAACAACCTAACCTTGCACCTCAAGCAATTAGAGAAAGAAGAACAAAAAAACCCCAAAGCTAGCAGAAGGAAAGAAATCATAAAAATCAGATCAGAAATAAATGAAAAAGAAATGAAGGAAACAATAGCAAAGATCAATAAAACTAAAAGCTGGTTCTTTGAGAAGATAAACAAAATAGATAAACCACTAGCCAGACTCATCAAGAAAAAAAGGGAGAAGACCCAAATCAATAGAATTAGAAATGAAAAAGGAGAGGTAACAACTGACACTGCAGAAATAAAAGAGATCATGAGAGATTACTACAAGCAACTCTATGCCAATAAAATGGACAATCTGGAAGAAATGGACAAATTCTTAGAAAGGCACAACCTGCCAAGACTGAATCAGGAAGAAATAGAAAATATGAACAGACCAATCACAAGCACTGAAATTGAAACTGTGATTAAAAATCTTCCAACAAAGAAAAGCCCAGGACCAGATGGCTTCACAGGCGAATTCTATCAAACATTTAGAGAAGAGCTAACACCTATCCTTCTCAAACTCTTCCAAAATATAGCAGAGGGAGGACCACTCCCAAACTCCTTCTACGAGGCCACCATCACCTTGATACCAAAACCAGACAAGGATGTCACAAAGAAAGAAAACTACAGGCCAATATCACTGATGAACATAGATGCAAAAATCCTCAACAAAATACAAGCAAACAGAATCCAACAGCACATTAAAAAGATCATACACCATGATCAAGTGGGGTTTATTCCAGGAATGCAAGGATTCTTCAATATACACAAATCTATCAATGTGATAAACCATATTAACAAACTGAAGGAGAAAAACCATATGATCATCTCAATAGATGCAGAGAAAGCTTTTGACAAAATTCAACACCCATTTATGATAAAAACCCTGCAGAAAGTAGGCATAGAGGGAACTTTCCTCAACATAATAAAGGCCATATATGACAAGCCCACAGCAAACATCATCCTCAATGGTGAAAAACTGAAAGCATTTCCACTAAGATCAGGAACAAGACAAGGTTGCCCACTCTCACCACTATTATTCAACATTGTTTTGGAAGTTTTAGCCACAGCAATCAGAGAAGAAAAGGAAATAAAAGGAATCCAAATCGGAAAAGAAGAAGTAAAGCTGTCACTGTTTGCAGATGACATGATCCTATACATAGAGAACCCTAAAGATGCTACCAGAAAACTACTAGAGCTAATCAATGAATTTGGTAAAGTGGCAGGATACAAAATTAATGCACAGAAATCTCTGGCATTCCTATATACTAATGATGAAAAATCTGAAAGTGAAATCAAGAAAACACTCCCATTTACCATTGCAACAAAAAGAATAAAATATCTAGGAATAATCCTACCTAAGGAGACAAAAGACCTGTATGCATTAAATTATAAGACACTGATGAAAGAAATTAAAGATAATACAAATAGATGGTGAGATATACCATGTTCTTGGATTGGAAGAATCAACATTGTGAAAATGACTCTACTACCCAAAGCAATCTACAGATTCAATGCAATCCCTATCAAACTACCACTGGCATTTTTCACAGAACTAGAACAAAAAATTTCACAATTTGTATGGAAACACAAAAGACCCCGAATAGCCAAAGCAATCTTGAGAACGAAAGAAGGAACTGGAGGAATCAGGCTCCCTGACTTCAGACTATACTACAAAGCTACAGTTATCAAGACGGTATGGTACTGGCACAAAAACAGAAAGATAGATCAATGGAACAGGATAGAAAGCCCAGAGATAAACCCACGCACATATGGTCACCTTATCTTTGACAAAGGAGGCAGAAATGTACAGTGGAGAAAGGACAGCCTATTCAATAAGTGGTGCTGGGAAAACTGGACAGCTACATGTAAAAGTATGAAATTAGATCACTCCCTAACACCGTACACAAAAATAAGCTCAAAATGGATTAAAGACCTAAATGTAAGGCCAGAAACTATCAAACTCTTAGAGGAAAACATAGGCAGAACACTCTATGACATAAATCACAGCAAGGTCCTTTTTGACCCACCTCCTAGAGAAATGGAAATAAAAACAAGAGTAAACAAATGGGACCTAATGAAACTTAAAAGCTTTTGCGCAGCAAAGGAAACCATAAAGAAGACCAAAAGACAACCCTCAGAATGGGAGAAAATATTTGCAAATGAAGCAACTGACAAAGGATTGATCTCCAAAATTTATAAGCAGCTCATGCAGCTTAATAACAAAAAAACAAACAACCCAATCCAAAAATGGGCAGAAGACCTAAATAGACATTTCTCCAAAGAAGATATACAGAGTGCCAACAAACACATGAAAGAATGCTCAACATCACTAATCATGAGAGAAATGCAAATCAAAACTACAATGAGATATCATCTCACACCAGTCAGAATGGCCATCATCAAAAAATCTAGAAACAATAAATGCTGGAGAGGGTGTGGAGAAAAGGGAACCCTCTTACACTGTTGGTGGGAATGTAAATTGATACAGCCACTGTGGAGAACAGTATGGAGGTTCCTTAAAAAGCTACAAATAGAACTACCATATGACCCAGCAATCCCACTGCTGGGCATATACCCTGAGAAAACCATAATTCAAAAAGAGTCATGTACCAAAATGTTCATTGCAGCTCTATTTACAATAGCCCAGAGACGGAAACAACCTAAGTGTCCATCATCGGATGAATGGATAAAGAAGATGTGGCACATATATACAATGGAATATTACTCAGCCATAAAAAGAGACGAAATTGAGCTATTTGTAATGAGGTGGATAGACCTAGAGTCTGTCATACAGAGTGAAGTAAGTCAGAAAGAGAGAGACAAATACCGTATGCTAACACATATATATGGAATTTAAAAAAAAAAATGTCATGAAAAACCTAGGGGTGAAACAGGAATAAAGACACAGACTTACTAGAGAATGGACTTGAGGCTATGGGGAGGGGGAAGGGTAAACGGTGACAAAGCGATAAAGAGGCATGGACATATATACACTACCAAACGTAAGGTAGATAGCTAGTGGGAAGCAGCCGCATAGCACAGGGAGATCAGCTCGGTGCTTTGTGACCGCCTGGAGGGGTGGGATAGGGAGGGTGGGAGGGAGGGAGATGCAAGCGGGAAGAGATATGGGAATATATGTATATATATAACTGATTCATTTTGTTGTGAAGCTGAAACTAACATACCATTGTAAAGCAATTATACTCCAATAAAGATGTTAAAAAAAAAAAAACCTACCTAAGGAGACAAAATATCTGTATGCAGAAAATTATAAGACACTGATGAAAGAAATTAAAGATGATACAAATAGATGGAGAGATATACCATGTTCTTGGATTGGAAGAATCAACATTGTGAAAATGACTCTACTACCGAAAGCAATCTATAGATTCAATGCAATCCCTATCAAACTACCACTGGCATTTTTCACAGAACTAGAACAAAAAATTTTGCAATTTGTATGGAAACACAAAAGACCCCGAATAGCCAAAGCAATCTTGAGAACGAAAGAAGGAACTGGAGGAATCAGGCTCCCAGACTTCAGACTATACTACAAAGCTACAGTTATCAAGACGGTATGGTACTGGCACAAAAACAGAAAGATAGATCAATGGAACAGGATAGAAAGCCCAGAGATAAACCCACGCACATATGGTCACCTTATCTTTGACAAAGGAGGCAGAAATGTACAGTGGAGAAAGGACAGCCTATTCAATAAGTGGTGCTGGGAAAACTGGACAGATACATGTAAAAGTATGAAATTAGATCACTCCCTAACACCGTACACAAAAATAAGCTCAAAATGGATTAAAGACCTAAATGTAAGGCCAGAAACTATCAAACTCTTAGAGGAAAACATAGACAGAACACTCTATGACATAAATCACAGCAAGGTCCTTTTTGACCCACCTCCTAGAGAAATGGAAATAAAAACAAGAGTAAACAAATGGGACCTAATGAAACTTAAAAGCTTTTGTGCAGCAAAGGAAACCATAAAGAAGACCAAAAGACAACCCTCAGAATGGGAGAAAATATTTGCAAATGAAGCAACTGACAAAGGATTGATCTCCAAAATTTATAAGCAGCTCATGCAGCTTAATAACAAAAAAACAAACAACCCAATCCAAAAATGGGCAGAAGACCTAAATAGACATTTCTCCAAAGAAGATATACAGAGTGCCAACAAACACATGAAAGAATGCTCAACATCACTAATCATGAGAGAAATGCAAATCAAAACTACAATGAGATATCATCTCACACCAGTCAGAATGGCCATCATCAAAAAATCTAGAAACAATAAATGCTGGAGAGGGTGTGGAGAAAAGGGAACCCTCTTACACTGTTGGTGGGAATGTAAATTGATACAGCCACTGTGGAGAACAGTATGGAGGTTCCTTAAAAAGCTACAAATAGAACTACCATATGACCCAGCAATCCCACTACTGGGCATATACCCTGAGAAAACCATAATTCAAAAAGAGTCATGTACCAAAATGTTCATTGCAGCTCTATTTACAATAGCCCAGAGACGGAAACAACCTAAGTGTCCATCATCGGATGAATGGATAAAGAAGATGTGGCACATATATACAATGGAATATTACTCAGCCATAAAAAGAGACGAAATTGAGCTATTTGTAATGAGGTGGATAGACCTAGAGTCTGTCATACAGAGTGAAGTAAGTCAGAAAGAGAGAGACAAATACCATATGCTAACACATATATATGGAATTTAAAAAAAAATGTCATGAGAAACCTAGGGGTGAAACAGGAATAAAGACACAGACTTACTAGAGAATGGACTTGAGGCTATGGGGAGGGGGAAGGGTAAACGGTGACAAAGCGATAAAGAGGCATGGACATATATACACTACCAAACGTAAGGTAGATAGCTAGTGGGAAGCAGCCGCATAGCACAGGGAGATCAGCTCGGTGCTTTGTGACTGCCTGGAGGGGTGGGATAGGGAGGGTGGGAGGGAGGGAGACGCAAGCGGGAAGAGATATGGGAATATATGTATATATATAACTGATTCATTTTGTTGTGAAGCTGAAACTAACATACCATTGTAAAGCAATTATACTCCAATAAAGATGTTAAAAAAATAAAATAAAATAAAATAAATCAGTATATTTCACATGGGCCCATACATTTTATAATCCCTTTTTAAATCAAATAGTTTATATACAGAAGAGACCCACATAAAAAGTAATCACTAAGAGTGTGCACAACGTATGTGTAGCCCAAGCTATGAGAATTGTCATATATTTCATCAGATGGATTGCATAGAACTACTAAACACTTTGATGAAGTTTTCAATTTTTACTATCATACTTGACAATATTTAACATATTTTACGTATTTCTATATTAAGGGTTAAAACAGGTCAATTAAAAGATAGATAGATAAGCACATTAA
Organism: Leucopleurus acutus; assembly: GCF_964270905.1. Lineage (NCBI taxonomy): Eukaryota > Metazoa > Chordata > Mammalia > Artiodactyla > Delphinidae > Leucopleurus > Leucopleurus acutus. The sequence goes on from NC_139155.1 coordinate 30,417,881, forward strand.
TATATTTCAATATCATTTCTACAATTTATTATAATTTATTTTTAAATTATGTGCTTGTATGAAATTAAGATAGTTTCTGAAATTCTAACATTCACTTCAACAAAATTCAGATTAGTTTCTTGTCTTTATAATGCATTAGAAACAGTCTGAATAACTATTTTATTTTAATTATTGTCCATACAATTTACAAGGAGAAATTGTAGTTTATCGGAGAGCATAAAATATCTATATCTCCTATGTTGGTAAAAGATGGCTTAATATAGTACTTTAAGGGTATTACATTTTTATTGAAGTATATTTATAATATACAATATTATAAATTGTTATATATTATAAATTATTATATTAGTTTCAGGTGTACAACATTTTGATTTTGTTATTTTTATAGGTTATATTTCATTTAAAGTTATTATAAAGTATTGGCTATATTCCCTCTGATGTACATTACAACTTTGTATCTTATTTATTTTATATTTAGTAGTTTTTATGCCTTAATCCCTTTCCCACATATACCCTTCCCACCACTTCCCTCCCCAATGGTAACCACTACAAAAACAAATCGAATAGTTTATATACAGAGGAGACCCACATAAAAAGTATTTGCTAAGGGCATGCACAACCTATGAGAAGCTCAAGCTATGAGAATTAGGTCATTATTTTAATACTATCCCCTTATCAGACAAATCACTTACAAATACCTTATCCAATTCAGTAGGTTGTCTTTTTGTTATGTTGATGGTTTCCTTCTCCGTACAAAAGCTAAAAGCTTTAAAATCTGATAAGACATAATTTGTTTATTTTTGCTTTTATTTCCCTTGTCTGAGGAGACAGATTTAAAAAAATACTGAAAAGCCCCATATCAATGAGTGTACTGCCTATGTTTTCTTCTAGGAGTTATATGTCTTCCAATCTTACGTTTTGGTCTTTACTCCATTTTGAATTTATTTTTGTGTGAGAAAATGTTCTAATTCTATTCTTTTACATATAGATTTCTAGTTTTCCAAGCACCACTTATTGAATAAACTGTCTTTTATCTACTGTATATTTTGCATCCTTTGTCATAGATTAATTGACCATATATATGTACATTTATTTCTGGGCTCTCTATTCTGTTCCATTGACTTATGTGTCTCTTTTCATTTCAGTACCATACTGTTTTGTTTACTATAGATAGCTTTGTAGTATGATATGAAGTTAGGGAATGTGAAACCTCCAGCTTTGTTCTCTTTTATCAAGATTGCTTTGGCAATTTTGAGCTTTTTGTAATTTCATATGAATTTTAGAATTATTTAGATTATTTATTCTACTTCCATGAAAAATGTCATGGGTTCTTTGATACTAATTGCATTAAATCTGTAGATTGCTTTGGGTAATATGGATATTTTATCAATATTAATTTTTTTCAATCTACGAATATGGGATAGCTTTCAATTTGTTTCTATTGTCTTCAATTTTCTTCATCAATATTTTATTGTTTTCAGAGTATAGATCTTTCACCTCCTTGGTTAAGTTTATTCTTAAGTACCTTATTCTTTTTGATATGATTATAAATAGGATTATTTTCTTAATTTCTTTTTCTGATAGTTCTTAGTATTTGGAAAAGTCACAGATTTTTGTGTTAGTTCTAGTACTTTTTGGGTGGAGACTTTAGTTTCTATATATAGTATCATGTCATCTGCAAAGAGTGACAGTTTATTTCTTCCTTTCCAACTTGTATGATTTTTATTTCTTTTTTTTTTTCTGATTGCTGTGGCTAGGACTTCCAACTATGTTAAATAGAAGTGATGAGAGTGGGCATCATTGTCTTGCTCCTGAATTTAGAAGGAAGGCTTTTAGCATTTCACTATTGAGTATGATGTTAGCTGTGGGTTTGTCACAAATGGTTTTTATTATGTTGAAATGTGTTCTCTCTATACTCATATTAACATGAGTTTTTATCATGAATGCATATTGATTTTGTCAAATGCTTTTTCTGCATCTTATTGTGATGATCATGTGATATTTTTCATTTCCTTTTGTTAATGTGGTGATCACATTGATTGATTTGTGAATATTGAAACATCCTTGTGTCCCTGCAATAATTCCAATGTGATCATGGTTTATTATCTTTTTTTATATATTAATGAATATGGTTTGATAATATTTCATTGAGGATTTCACATCTATATGCATCAAAGATATGGGCCTGTAACTCTTTTTGCCAGTTCACCTGATGACAGCCCCTCTATGCCAGCTGCTGTACTGTACTATTGTACTTTTCAAGATACTGTCCTGTAAGATTAAAACTGTTTTCTTTATTTTTTGTGTTTGTCTTTTATGTATTATTTGTGTGAAAAGTATTTACAAGCCTATGACAGTACAGTACTATATAGCCAATTGTGTTAGTTGGGTACCTAGGCTAACTTTTTTGGACTTACTAACAAATTGGACTTATGAATGCACTCTCAGAATGGAATTCGTTCATATGTAGGGGAATTACTGTATTACACTTGTTAACATATGTGTACCCAGTAAAGAAGCACCTAAATATATTAGGCAAATACTAGCAGACATAAAAGAGAAACTCACAATAATATAATAATAGTAGGGGTCTTTAACACCTCACTTACATCAATGGACAAATCTACAGAAAGAAAATTAAAAATGCAACAGTAATCTTAAAAGACACAATAGACCAGTGGGATTTAATAGATATCTACAGGACATTTCATCCAAAAACAGAAGAATACACATTCTTTTCAGGTGCAAATGGAACATTCTGCAGGATAGATCACATGCTAGGTCACAAAACAAGTCTCAACAAATTTAAGATAATAGAAATTATATCAAACATTTTTTATAACCACAATTCTATGAAACTAGAAATCACTTACAAAAAATGGAAAAAGAATAAACAAGTGGATACTAAATATTGTGCTACTAGAAAACCAATGAATAAATAAAGAAGTCAAAGACAAACACAGAAAATACCTTGAGACAAATGAAAATGGAACCAATGAAACCAGCCTTGGTTTCAGTGACAGTTTAAAGGATGTACCCTCTGATTCTTCACTGTGTTTCTTTTTCAAGTCTTCATAAAGCCTTTTAAGTTTCTCTTGAATCAGGATTAAGCTGAGTGGGACTTGATCCTGATGTTAATCCTGCATCCACACACTGAGAAGTTTCTCCTTCTCCTCCATCATTTTTCCATATTTCTTTGATATTATTGTCGACATCATTGGCACAGCAGACTTCACATATTCCATGATCTTGTCCTTGTTCTTTAGAATTGTGCCAATGGGTGAATGATTCATGTTATAAGAATGAGCAACGTCTACCATCTTTTTGCCTCCACTCTCTCAATTATTCTCCCTTTTGTTTCCATCATTATCACTTGGCACTTCTTAGCAGTACCAGCTACATCACTGCTGCTTTTACGCTTGCTTCCAGACATCCTGGGCTTGAAATAAAGATATTGTACTACTGTACTCTATACAGTACTGTACAGTAAAGTACACAAAAACACAACCACTTATACAGGATGCATGTATGTGACAGTGTACGCCAGACATGTGACATAACTTACATGATTGAACATGCGAGTGCATGTTCACATGTTTGAAAGTTTGCAACTTGAAGGTTTGTATGTAGGGGACTTACTGTATTTTCTTACTGTATTCAACCCTTTATCATTATATAATGCCTACTTAGTCTTTTGTTATAGCCTTTAAATCTATTTTGTCTGATCTGAGTATTGCTACCCCAGCTTCCTTGTTGTGTTCCTTTACATCAAATACTTTTTCCATGTCTTCACTTTCAATCTGCATGTGTCTTTAGCTCTGAAGTGAGTCTCTTGTAGGTAGCATATAGAAAGATCTTATTTTTAAATCCAATCAGCCACCCTAGACCTCTTGATTGGAGCGTTTAGTCCATTGATATTTAAAGTAAGTATTGATACGTATGTGCTTATTGCCATTTTATTACTTGTTTTCCACTTGCTTCATAGTTCTTCTGTTCATTTCTTCTTTGTGTTTCTCCCCTTGTGGTTTAATTGTTTTCTTTAGAATTACACCTGTGTTACTTTCAGTTTTTGTGTATCTATTGCAGGTTTTTGATTTGTGGTGATCATGGGGATTATATATGTTGACCTATAACTATATCTACTTGTTTAAAACTGGTAGTCATTTAAGTTCAAGCACATTCTGAAAGTTCTACATTTTTTACTCCTCTCCTCCATGTTTTGTGTTTTTTGAGATGATATTTTACATCTTCTTGCTTATCCCTTAACATTTTATTTTAATTATAGTTGCTTTAACAGTTATTTTGTCTTTTAATCTTCATATTGGCTTATTTAAGTAGATGATACTTACTATATATGTACTGAGAAGTACTGAAGCAAGTGGGACCTCTGCAAGCTCTTAGCTCATGTTGGCCACAGACAGAGATCTGACCTGAGGTCTTCCCAGGCACCTGTGTCTCCACTAAGACACAGAGCCTCAGGTGCAAGTGCCCTTTGTCTCTCACAACCAAACAGTGCCTCCAGCCTCTGCTAGGGCCCCATATTGTGGAACCAGTCCCCAGAGCAAGCAAAACCTCTGTGGTCTCTTAGCTTGTATTGGGGGGTGAGCTTTGGTTATGCAGCCACCTTTAGAGATATGGGCTGATTCTGAAGCATGGCTTGAGTAAGGGCCAACAATGGCCACCAATGCCCCATGCACACTTCACTTCAGGACCAGGTTACCTCTGCATCCATAGTAAAGTCTGATCCCCAGTAATGGCTGCTGTAGATCCAGTGCCACACTGTGATGTGGAGTGAGTGGGGCCAGAGTGTTTGCTTGACTCAGGCTGGAGTGTGCAGCAAGGTGGTCATGAGAATCCTGGCAGCTGCTAAAGCAGACCCCTTACTGCCGTGCCTCAGGGGAAAGGTAAAACACATGTGTGTTTCACAAGTGGAATCCAGGCTTCCCACAGACTTTCTGTTAGTCTCAGTGCAGTGTCCTCTAACAGCCAAAGGGGCTTGTCTCCATCACATATACCCTAGATTTGGGCGCCTAATCTGTAGCTTGAACCACTCACTCCCCAGGGAAGGAGTCTGCCCATGAAATCTCCATTTTCCTCTGGGTCCCCTCCCAGGGATGCAGTTCCCAACCAGATATCCTTTCTTTTCTTCCTACCTGATTACATGTTTATTTTTCTTACAACCTTGGTTGTATGGTTCTTCTGCCAGTTACCAGTTAGTTTTCAGTGAGAATTGTTCCACATGTAGATGTATTTTTGATGTGTTAATGGGGTTAAGTGAGCTCCATGTCTTCTTACTCTGCTATGTTGATCTAAGCACCCCTGACTTCATCGTTTTTTAATGTTTTCTCTGTTATTCTAACATGGGAGACATAGGATAAGAATTTATTCTCTGATAAAAACTTTATTGTTTAAATTCTATTCCAAATATAAGGTTCTGTGGTAAAAAACATAAAAATTTCCCCAAAGCCTTACAAAAGTTTTAAACCTTATAGGACTTCCTAAGAGAAGTGCATCTTTTAAAAATTGTTGTACAGTTGATGTACAATATTATACATGCTTCAGGTATACAACATAGTGATTTATAATTTTTAAAGGTTATATTCCATTTATAGTTATTATAAAATATTAGCTGTATTCCCTTTGTTGTACAACATATCCTTGTAGCTTATTTTATACATAATAGTTTGTATCTCTTGACTCGTACCCCTATCTTTCCTCTGCCCCTTTCCCTCTCCTCAATTGTAACCACTTGTTTCTTCTCTATATCCATGAGTCTGTTTCTGTTTTGTTATATACATGTGTTTATTTTATTTTTTAGATTCCACATATAAGTGATAACATATACTATTTGTCTTTCTCTTTCCAACTTATTTCACTTAGCACAATACCCTCCTAGTTGATCCATGTTATTGTGAATGACAAAAATTTCAGTCCTTTTATGGCTGAATAGTATTTCCTTGTATATATATTGGCAGGTGGATTCTTAACCACTGCCCCACAGAGGAAGTCCAAGAATTGGAAGATTTTTAAAATATCAGTGACAATTTTTTTCATAGATATTTCATTGATTTATCTTCAAAAATGTACTGAGCCTGATTTATCAGAAGGAAAAACACAAAACAAAAACAGAAAGATCTTTGCCCTCCAAGTAGAAGACTACATGTTCTAGTGGAGGAAGTGCAGAATTTCCTACTAGATTCAATAAGAATTGTGAAAGGAAAAAATAAAGAGTCCTGATGACTCAGATTTTTTGCCTCATTTGGTTGCTTTTCAGTTGAAATGGAAAAATTTAGGATAAAATTTTGGATAGAGCAAGTTTTGGGGGAAAAAAGTTTTTGGTATATATTGCTTAATGTTCAGTAAATGTCCAAATGGAGATGTCTAGTAAGTTGTTGGCTGTATACTGTGGCATACCAAGGGCAAGATGGGAGTACCTTTTAGGTTTGCAAACCATTGTTTAGAACCTGAACCAATGAAAGATTTTTGGCAGAAAAGTATTTAATCATTACCTATCATAGAATTCTCAGGGCATAGTGATAATAAAAAGATGATTCAGTTTCAGTTTTTTTTAACATACTCTCTGTAAACTTTACAACATCACCCTATACCACTGTTATTCCACTCTTCTAATGGCATTGACTATATAGGAATGGTATTCAGGAACTGACTGAGCAATGGGTAAATTTTAGAGTTAGGGGCATTTTACACATTATTTAAGCCTTGAGAGTATATGAGACCTCATACCAGTGTATGAGGATAGAGAATGCAAAACAAAAAGAACTGAGCCTGGAGCATTTAAGAAATCAGAAGGAGAGGAGGAATGAATAAAAATAACTGAGAAGATGTGAGTGATGAGATAAGAAAAACACTAAGGGAGTGGAGTTCTGAAATCCAAATGAAGAAAATGAAAATGGAGAAATCTGAGTTGTCAAAAGGGTGAAGTCATTGGTCACATTATGAGTTAAGTGAGGCTTGATAAAAGACCCTGAATTTAGCAATTACTAGCAATGTGGTAATAATTAGTGACCATGAAATGATCAACTTCATTGCCATGGTAGGAATGAAAGCTTAATAGAAAAAAAAATTGGAAATATGGAATTGGAGAAAGCAAAATAACAAATTTTTCCAAGGATTTTTGCTGTCAAGAGTAACATAGAAATAAGGTGCAAGCCATGTGGTGAAATAGAATCAAAAGAATGCTTTTATTATAGTTTATGAAATTGAGAGGAATTATAGAATCTTGTCTGTTTTCTGAGTATTTGGGATGAAGGCATTTATGAGAAAAAGATTATTACCTCTCTATATGAAGAACTTCTTTGCTTTTATAAACTGTTCTTAAGAATTGTACATGAAATATAAATAAACTCTGCATTCCAAAGACATATATTACTTGATTGTATAATGCAATTGCATAATTGTTAGGCAGATTAGCACTACTATCACTGGGTCTGAATATAAATACTGGCTCTATTGAGGGGATCCTTAGAAATTTGGAAAAGCTAATTAATCTCTAAATGCTCCAGGTTCCAACATTAAAATGATCTTATTTTAGCCATCCCATAGTGTTATTATGAAATTTATGACAGTAAGCCAAAAGTTCTTCTTGCAATGCCTGACAATTCACAAGCAGGTAATAAATCTTACAATAATTTCTATTTTCATATTAACACTCTAGAGAATGTTTGTATAGAAGACTTTTAGTCCACATATATAACGTATTGATACTGTGTGTTATGATTAAGTGCATGTATATGTGTGTTCTTGAAATATGTTATTAATGGATATCTTAGCTATTAGTTAAACTTCTTTGTATGGACTTCATGTGAAAAACACCTTTCATTAGAAATACAAAGGACCTTCTTCAAACTTTAAAATGTTACCCATCAAAAAAAAATAGAAATTTTTATTCCTAACTGTAAACCATATAAAGCATTTTCTTTCATCAGAAGCACTAAGCGATGCCTACCAGCATCATTACTGATTATATTCAACATGCAAAACTTTAGCCAATGCAATATAATAAGAAAATATGTAAAAGTTATAAGAATGTAAAGAAACCAAATTGCCATTATTTTCAAGTGAGCTAGAATCATCCATGAAATTCATTCAAAATGTAGATTCATGAATATCAATGCCAGAAATTCTGTTAGTGTGAGTTTCTCAGGCACAGATTCTATTGATTTATTTTGTTTCCTATGTATGGCCATAACTTTTGTGTCTTCATATGACTTGCATTTTTTTGTTGAAAACTGGACATTTTGTCTATTATAATGTGGAAAATTTGGAAATCAGATTCTTTCTCCACCCTAAGATTTGTTGTTTCTAGGACCAAAAATATTTCCAGTCTTTGACAATGGGTTCTGTGTCTATGTTGGAGAATGTCTTCAACAATTGACAACTCAGCTGACAACCTTGCCTTAGTTTTCACTTCCTTTTTCCATTGATTCTCAAGGTCTGTAGCAGGTGAGATCTTAAGGCCTTCTTATATCTTTCATGAGCATGCATACAGCCTTGAACACGTATGTGGCCTCCTAGATTCCCAGGAATATGTTGGGACTTTTCAAAATCCTTAAGAATATCATTCCCTGCCTTTAATCTCAAGCTCTTAGGTAAGTTTATTATTTGCACAAAATGGTATCTGTTGCATTGGGCAACAGCAACCTAGGATTTGACCTCTCTTTTCAATATATCTTCTCCCCAATTTTCATTGTAACATTATTTACAATAGCCAAGACATGGAAACAATCTAAGTGACCATTGATGAAGAAATTGATAAAGAAGATGCAGTATATTTTATATACATATAATGCTATGATTCAGCCATAAAAAATAAGGAAATCTTGCTATCTGTGACAACATGGATGGACCCTGAGGGCAATATGTTAAGCAAACTAGAGAGAGAAAGACAAATACTGTATGATCTCACTTCTATTTGGAACCTCAAATACCAAACTCATAGAAACAGAGAATATATTTGTGGTTGCCAGATGTGGGGGAGGTTGAGATGTGAGGGAAATGGGAGACAGTGGTTAAAAGGCACAAACCTTTAGATATAAGATAAATAAATTCTGGGGATGTAATATATAGCACGGTGACTCTTAAAAAACTGAAGACATTTAAAAATAAAAGAAAGGAAAGGAGGGAACTCCCTGGTAGTCCAGTGGTTAGGACTCTGCTTCCACTGCAGGGGCCCTGGGCTCGATCCTGCAAGCAGCATGGTCAAGAAAAAAAAGAAAAAGGAAACCTGACAGAGTGCCTCTAAACTGCTGTTCGGCAGGTTTAGCCTGCTTACTTAATTAAACATTCCTTAGATCAGGTCCCATATTTGTCTTACATAACAGAGAAGGACTTCTACTCACTTTGGCATACACTTAGTGATTGCTGGTTTAAGGGGTATTCAACAGAAACAGCAGTACAACCTGCTTACAGTTCCAAAATAAAAGGGTTAATACTGAAGAAGTAATATCTTTGGAAAAATCCATTGTGTTCCTATCCAAATTGAGATCTATATACATTTCTTCTATTTCTTAAATTGCTCCACTGAAAGGGAAAATGCTTATTGACATTATTAATGACTTTACATACTATTTATAATAAAGGCATGAAACTTATAGAAAATAATATATTGTTAAAGCTGAGACAGTTATTTATTTAAAAATAATTGTAAAATCAATTCTATCTTAGTGAAAGGGACAAGGAATTTTTTTAATACACTCTACAATTCTCCTTTAAATATTATCCTGTCCTATTCCTGTTTCATTCACTTTCCTTTTGGATACTCTTTGTTTTTCTACTTACTCCCTATTTACTTCATTGATGAAAGAGGTATCTTCCACCCAAAATAGTGTGAGATGGCTGAACACATGACACGAAATACTGGGCAGATGAGACTGGCAGCAGATTATTAGTTACATTACTTACAGCCTGGGAAAGGAGGACACTCTACCCATACAGGCCACAAGGTTTGAGAGGAAGGGGTAGATGAAGTTGGTCCAGCTTAGCTGGGTAGGCAGTCTTTCCCATTGGATGGGGGTGATATCTGATTAAAGCAAGGAAACTTTTGGCTAGAGTTTTATGGCCCATGAAACCCAAAGATGTCAAGGTAATACAAGGACATTTTAGGTTCTGCAATACACATGTCTATGGCCTTGGCCCCCAGGCACTATACACTGTAAGCTTGACCTTCCAATAGAATGTCTTAGGTTCTGATATCAAAGTTTTATTTCTTATAGAACCAATATTTTCCTCATCTTCAGGGGGACATGTATCAAAAATTATTTCTCATGAAGGTAGTTTGCTACCCCACCTCTATGACTCACAAAGGGAACTGATCATAGTGTCTTAAAAAATGTACATATCCTGGCATTGCCACTCCAGAAATTCTTGAAGGCTTGAGGTAATGCCCACAGTCATGTCTCAACAAAATATCTCTACCCCCTTTTACAGTAATAGATAAATATAGTTGGCAGAAAATCAGTAAAGATATAGTTGAACTGAACACTACCATCAAACAACTGGGTCTACTTGATATTTACAGAATACTTCATCCAACAACAGTTGAATATCCATTTATCTCAAGCTCACATGGAAGATTTGCTAGTATATAACACGTTCTGTGCAACAAAACACACCTAAACAAATTTAAAAGAATATAAATCATAGACAGTATTTCTCAGACTGCAATGGAATTAAAGTAGAAGTGAATAAAAGGAAGAAGGGTGGAAAATTACCCCCTCCCAATTTGGAGATCAAACAACATATTTCCAAAGAACACACAAGTAAAAGAAGTCTCAAGATAAATTTAAATATATTTTGAACTAAATGAAAATTAAAACATACCTTATCAAGATTTGGGAGATGTAGAAAAAGCAGTGCTTAAAAGGATATGCATAGCATTCAATTAGAAAAAAACAACTTCTAATATCAATAATATGTTTCCACCTTAGGAAACTAGAGAAATAAAAATAATTTAATTCTAAACAACAGAAGAAAAGAAATAACAAAAATTAGAGTATAAATCAGTGAAATTGAAAATAGGATGTCCGTAGAGAAAAATTAAACACACCTTGGTTCTTGGAAAAGACCCATAAAATTGATAAGCTTCTAGCCAGGCTAACTAAGAAAATAATAGAAGAGACAAATGATTAACATCAGAATTAAAAGGAGGTCATTACTAGTTATCCCAAAGACATTAAAAGGATAATTAAGAACTGTCTGCCCACAAATTGGGTAACATAGATGAAAGGGATTAATTCTTTAAAGGATAACAGATTTGGACAAGGAAAAATAGATAATCTGAATAGCTCTATATCAATTAAAGAAATTGAATCAATAATTGCTAACCTTGTAAAAAATATGGATTGCCAGACCCAGATGGTTTCACTGGTGAATTCCACCAAATATTTTAGGAAGAAATGATATCATCTCTCTATATTCTCTTCCATTTCATAAAGTAGAAACAGAGAGAATATTTTGTAATTCATTCTATGAGGACAGCCTTATTATACCAAAACCTGTTAAAGACACTACAAGAAAAGAAAGCTAAAGACCAGTATTTCTTTAGAAGATAGTTGCAAAAATCATCAATAAAACACTTGCAAACTGTACCTAAAATGTGTCAAAAGAATTAAACACCATGACAAGTGAGATTTACTCAGGATAAGAAGGATTGCTTCTACATTCAAAAGTCAATTGCAGGCATAGCTTAGAGATATTATGGGTTCAGTTCCAGACTACTACAGTAAGGCAAATATCACAATAAAGAATACTAAGTGTGCAATAACATTATGTCTAAAAAAAAATGTACTCACCTTAATTTAAAAATACTTTCTTGAGGGGTTTCCCTGGTGGCGCAATGGTTGAGATTTGCCTGCCGATGCAGGGGACACGGGTTCATGCCCCGGTCCGGGAGGATCCCACATGCTGCGGAGTGGCTGGGCCCATGAGCCATGGCTGCTGACCCTGCGTGTCTGGAGCCTGTGCTCCGCAACGGGAAGGTCACAACAGTGAGAGGCCCACATATCGCAAATAAAAAATAATAATAATACTTTCTTGCTAAAAAATGCCTTCAGCAAGTTGTAATCTTTCTTCAACAGTAACATTAAAGATCACTGATCACAGAAATCATAACAAATATAATAATAATTTAAAAGTTTGAAATATTGTGAGAATTACCAAAATGTGACACAGAGACATGAAGTGAGAAAATGCTTTGGAACAATGGCAATAGACTTGCTTGACTCAGGGTTGTTACAAACTTTCAATTTATAAAAAGGGAAATATCTACAAAGCACAATAAGGTAAGGTATCCCTGTAATTTAATCATCCTTATCAGCAAGCTAAAGAAGAAAACTCATATGAGCATATCAATCTATGCAGAAAAACATTTGACAAAATCTAACACCATTCATAATAAGAACTTTCAGCAAATTAGGAGTACAGAAAACTTTTGTAACTTAATAAACAGAAACCTACAGCTAACATTACCCTTGATGGCCAAAAACACAGTGCTTTTTTCCCCAATATCAAGAACTAGGTAAAGATGTTTACTTTCACCACGTCTATTTAGAATTTTATTGGAAGACTTAGCTAATACAATAAGACAAGAAAAATAAATAGAATGCATACGGATTAGAAAGAAAAATGCTTATTATTATTAGAAATTAAAAAATTATTAAATTAGAAATGTTTAGAATTAGAAATTATTAGAAATTATAAAATGTACATAGATTAGAAAGGAAAACATGTTTATTATTATTAGAAAGAAAGGAACATTTGTTTTCAGAAAATTCCATTGAACTGACAAAACAATCCAGGAGCTAGGAATTTTTAATAACGTTGCACAATACAAGGTTAATATACAAAAGACAATTGCTTTCTTACATAACAGCAATTAATAACTTGCGAGAAAATATTTGTGAAACACATATCTGAGTGTACTTGTATACAAACTATGCAAATATTTCTAAAACTGAACAACAAGAAAACATACAACCCAATTAAAAATGGACAAAGAAATGAAACCTAAGGTAAACTATGGACTTTGGATGATTATGTTGTCCAAATGTAGATTCATCCTTGGTAAAAGAAGTACTATTCTGGTGAACAATTTAATGGAGGTGATTATGCATACATGGGGACAGGGGATAAATGGGGAAACTCTGTAACTTTCTTCCAGTTTTGCTGTAAACCTAAAACTTCTCTACATAAATACACTACCAGATGTAAAATAGATAGCTAGTGGGAAGCTGCTGCATAGCACATGGAGATAAGCTTGGTGTTTTGTGATGACATAGAGGAGTGGGATAGGGAGGGTGGGAGGGGGGATCAAGCAGGAGGGTATATAGTGATATATGTATGCATATATCTGACTTACTTTGTTGTACAGTAGAAATTAACATGATTATTGTAAAGTAATTATACTCCAATAAAAATGTACAAAAAAGTCTTTAAAAATTGGCAAAAGACCTGAACAGACTTCACCAAAGAAGATATACAGATAGCAAACAAGCATATGGAAAGAGGTTCATCATCATATATCACTAGAGAATTTCAAATAATACAACAGTAAGATACCACAACATACCTATTAGAATGGTTAAACCCCTCCCCCTAATAAAAGACAATGCCAAAAACTGGCAAGAATGTCCAGCAAGAAGAACTCTCATTCAGTTCTAGTGGAAATGCAGACAGATGCAGTCACTTTGGAAGACAGTGTGGCTGTTTTTTACAAAACTAAACATAGTCTTACCATGTACTCCACCAATTGTGTTTTCAGGTATTCAACCAAGTTGAAAATTATATCCACACAAAAACCTGCACATGAGTGTATGTAGCAGCTCTAGTTATAATCGCAAAAAACTAACAACAACCAATATACTCTTCAGTAGGTGGTAAACAAACAGTATTATATGTATGTAATGGAATCTTATCCAGCAATAAAAATAAATGAGCTATAAGCACACACACACACACACACACACACACACACCACCTGGAAGAATCTTAAATGCATATTGTCAAGTGAATGAAGCCAGTCTGTTAAGGCTGTGCATCTGAAATTCCAATTATATGACATTCTGGAAAAGTCAAACCTATACAGGTAGTATCAGTTGTTGCCAGTGTTTGTGAGGAGAAATAAAGGGATAAATATAAAAAGCACAGGGAATTTTTAGGATGGTGAAATTGTTGTGTGTAATACTTTGATGGTGAATACATAACTTGTATTTGTCAAAGTCCACAGTAATGAACAACACAAAGAATAAGCTTTAATCTATACAAGTTAAAAAAAATCATTTAGGAGGTCAGACATCCTAGTAATGAATATAGACTGTGACAATAGAATCTGACTGTAATATAAATATATGGGAAAACCTCACTGCAGGAGATGTGGAAACACATGCTGACCTAAGTAATTTGTGGGGATGAATGGAGTTGTAAGACTAAAGGCAAAAGGAACTTCACATAAGCACTGTACTCTAGTTGATAAAGTATTTTTTTTCTGACAGCATTACAGGTTAACAAATATGCTGCTGTACTTAGATACTGGGATCGAATAATTAAATAAATGGATGGTAGATGGTGGGAGCCAGCTTTCTTACTGTTCAAGTGGAAATTTATGATAAAGAAGAGAAAGTGGGTAAAATAATCCATATGGTAATGAATAATAGTTGGAGCTATCAGTAAGAAATCATGCTTAATTTAATAGGTGCATGTATGTGGGTTAGTAGACACACATTATTTCTTTGCAGCATCAGCTAGGAGAGCCTAAAGAAAATGACACCCTAGTAGCAATGAGCACAACTAAAGCTCAGACCTTGGGGGCAGAAATATGAGTGTGGAGTATATTATAGTACCAGAGTGTAAGGAGGTGTTGCTGCAATGTAATGCTGCAATGAACGTTGGGGTGCATGTATTTTTTTGAATTAAAATTTCTCTGGATATATGACCAGGGGTGGGAACCCCAGATCATATAATAACTCTATGTTTAGATTTTTAAGGAACCTCCATACTGTTTTCTATAATGTCTATACCAATTTACATTCCCACCAAGATTGTAGGAGTGTTCCTTTTTCCCACACCCTTTCTAGCATTTATTATTTGTAGACTTTTTGATGATGGTCATTCTGACTAGTGTAAGGTGATACTTCATTGTAGTTTTGATTTGCATTTCTCTAATAATTAGCTATGTTGAACATTTCTTCATGTATCTGTTGGCCATCTGTATGTCTTCTTCGGAGAAATGCCTTTTTATGTGTTCCGCCCATATTTTGATTGATTTGTTTGTTTGTTTGATACTGAGCTGTTTGAGCTTTTTGTATATTTTGGAAATTAATCCTTTGTTGGTAGCATCATTTACAAATATTTTATCCCATTCTGTAATTTGTCCTTTCATTTTGTTTATGATTTCCTTTGCTGGGCAAAACTTTCAAGTTAATTAGGTCCCATTTGCTTATCTTTGTTTTTATTTCCATTACTCTAGGAGATGGATCCAAAAATATATTGTTGCAATTTGTGTCAAAGAGTTCTGCTTAAGTTTTCCTCTAGATATTTCATAGTATCTGGTCTTACTTTTAAGTCTTTAATTCATTTTGAGTTTATTTTTGTATACAGTGTTAGAGAATGTTCTAATTTCATTTTTTTACATGCAGATGTCCAGTTTTCCCACCACCACTTATTGAAGAGACTGCTTTTTCTCAGTTGTATATTCTTGCCTCCATTGTCATAGATTAATTGACCATATGTGTGTAAGCTAATTTCTGGGCTTTGCATCTTGTTCCATTAATCTATAGGTCTGTTTTTATACCAGTACCATAGTGTTTTGATTAGTGTAACTTTGTAATATACTAGATTGATTTGGCTATACACATCTTTTGTGTTTCCATACAAATTTAAAATTTTTTCTAGTTCTGTAAAAAATGTCATTGGTAATTTGATAGGGATTGTATTGAACCTGGAAATTACCTTGTGTAGTATATTCATTTTAACAATACTGATTCTTCCAATCCAAGAACATGGTATATCTTTATATCCATTTGTGTCATCTTCAATTTCTTTCATCAGCATCTTATAGTTTTCAGAGCACAGGTCATTTGTCTCCTTAGGTAGTTTACTCCTAGGTATTGTATTCTTTTCGATGCAATGGTAAATGGGATTGTTTCCTTAATTTCTCATAGTGATCTTTTGTTGTAAGTGTGTGGAAATGCAACAGGTTTCTCTGCATTAATTTTGTAACCTGCAAATTTACCAAATCATTGATGAGTTCTAGTAGTTTTCTGGTAGGATCTTTAGGATTTTCTGGGTACAAACAATGACATTCCTACTTCTTTTCCAATTTAGATTCCTTTTATTTCTTTTTCTTCTCTGATTGCTGTGGATAGGACTTCCAAAATCAAGTTGAATAAAAGTGGTGAGAATGGGTAGTGTTATATATTATTCCTGATCTTAGAGGAAATAGTTTCAGTTTTTCACAATTGAGTATGATATCTGCTGTGGGTTTGTCATAGGTGGTCTATATTGTATTGAGGTATGTTCCCTCTATGCCTTCTTTCAAGAGAGTTTTTATCATAAATGGATGTTGAATTTTATCAAAAGCTTTTTCTGCATCTATTGGGATGATAATATGTTTTTTCTTCAATTTCTTAATGTGCTATATCACATTTATTGATTCATGGATATTGAAAAGTCCTTTCATCCATGGGAAAAATCCCATTTAATTATGGTGTATTATCTTTTTTTTCTTTGTTTTACATCTTTATTGGAGTATAATTGCTTTACAATGGTGTCTTAGTTTCTGCTTTATAACAAAGTGAATCAGTTATACATATACATATGTTCCCATATCTCCTCCCCCTTGTATCTCCCTCCCACCCATGCTCCCTATCCCACCCATCCAGGTAGTCACAAAGCACCGAGCTGATCTCCCTGTGCTATGTGGCTGGTTCCCACTAGCTATCTATTTTACGTTTGGTAGTGTATATATGTCCATGCCACTCTCTCACTTTGTCATAGCTTACCCTTCCCCCTCCACAAGTCCTCAAGTCCATTCTCTGGTACATTGGTATCTTTATTCCTGTCTTACCCCTAGGCTCTTCATGACATTTTTTTTCTTAGATTCCATATATATGTGTTAGCATATGGTATTTGTCTTTCTATTTCTGACTTACTTCACTCTATATGACAGACTCTAGTTCCATCCACCTCACTAAAAATAACCCAATTTTGTTTCTTTTTATGGCTAATATTCCATTGTATATATGTGCCACATCTTCTTTATCCATTCATCTGTCAATGGACGCTTCAGTTGCTTCCATGTCCTGACTACTGTAAATAGAACTGCAGTGAACATTTTGGTACATAACTCTTTTTGAATTATGGTTTTATCAGGGTATATGCCCAGTAGTGGGATTGCTGGGTCATATGGTAGTTCTATTTCTAGTTTTCTAAGGAACCTCCATACTGTTCTCCATAGTGGCTGTACCAATTCACAATCCCATCAGCAGTGGAAGAGTGTTCTCTTTGCTACACACCCTCTCCAGCATTTATAGTTTTTAAATTATTTTATTTTATTATTATTTTTATGCTGTACGTGGGCCTCTCACTGTTGTGGTCTCTCCTGTTGTGAAGCACAGGCTCTGGACGCGCAGGCTCAGCGGCCATGGCTCAAGGGACCAACTAATCCGCGGCATGAAGGATCTTCCCAGACTGGGACACAAACCCATGTCCCCTGCATCGGCAGGTGAACTCTCAACCACTGCGCCACCAGGGAAGCCCTGTTACTAGATTTTTTGATGATGACCATTCTGCCATGTGTGAGATGATAGCTCATTGTAGTTTTGATTTGCATTTCTCTAATGATTAATGATGTTGAGCATTCTTTCATGTGTTTATTGGCAATCTGTATATCTTCTTTGGAGAAATGTCTATTTAGGTCTTCTGCCCATTTTTGAATTGGGTTGTTTGTTTTTTTCTTTTGTTATTGAGCTGCATTAGCTCCTTGTAAATTTCAGAGATTAATCCTTTGTCAGTTGCTTCATTTGTAAATATTTTCTCCCATTCTGAGGGTTGTCTTTTGGTTTTGTTTATGGTTTCCTTTGCTGTGCAAAAGCTTTGAACTTTCATTAGGTCCCATTTGTTTACTTTTGTTTTTATTTCCATTTCTCTGGGAGGTGGGTCAAAAAGGATCTTGCTGTGATTTATGTCATAGAGTGTTCTGCCTATGTTTTCCTCTAAGAGTTTGATAGTTTCTGGCCTTACATTTAGGTCTTTAATCCATTTTGAGCTTATTTTTGTGTATGGTGTTAGGGAGTGAACTAATCTTATACTTTTACATGTACCTGTTCAGTTTTCCCAGCACCACTTATTGAAGATGCTGACCTTTCTCCACTGTACATTTCTGTCTCCTTTATCAAAGATAAGGTGACCATATGTGCATGGGTTTATCTCTGGGCTTTCTATCCTGTTCCATTTATCTATCTTTCTGTTTTTGTGCCAGTACCATACTGTCTTGATTACTGTAACTTTGTAGTATAGTCTGAAGTCAGGGAGCCTGATTCCTCCAGCTCCGTTTTTTGTTCTCAAGATTGCTTTGGCTATTCGGGGTCTTTTGTGTTTCCATACAAATTGTGAAATTTTTTGTTCTAGTTCTGTGAAAAATGCCAGTGGTAGTTTGATAGGGATTGCATTGAATCTGTAGATTGCTTTAGGTAGTAGAGTAATTTTCACAATACTGATTCTTCCAATCCAAGAACATGGTATATCTCTCCATCTATTTGTATCATCTTTAATTTCTTGCATCAGTGTCTTATAATTTTCTGCATACAGGCCTTTTGTGTCCTCCAGTAGGTTTATTCCTAGATATTTTATTCTTTTTGTTGCAATGGTAAATGGGAGTGTTTTCTTGATTTCACTTTCAGATTTGTCATCATCAGTGTATAGGAATGCCAGAGATATCTGTGCATTAATTTTATATCCTGCTCCTTTACCAAATTCATTGATTAGCTCTCATAGTTTTCTGGTACCATTTTTAGGATTCTCTATGTATAGTATCGCGTCATCTGCACACAGTGACAGCTTTACTTCTTCTTTTGCGATTTGGATTCCTTTTGTTTCCTTTTCTTCTCTGATTGCTGTGGCTAAAACTTCCAAAACTATGTTGAATAACAGTGGTGAGAGTGGGCAACCTTGTCTTGTTCCTGATCTTAGTGGAAATGATTTCAATTTTTCACCATTGACAATGCTGTTGGCTGTGCATTTATCATATATGGCCTTTGTTATGTTGAGGAAAATTCTCTCAATGCTGACTTTCTGCGGGTTTTTATCACAAATGGGTGTTGAATTTTGTCAAAAGCTTTCTATGCCTCTATTGAGATGATCATATGGTTTTTCTCCTTCAATTTGTTAATATGGTTTATCACATTGATAGATTTGTGTATATTGAAGAATCCTTGCATTCCTGGAATAAACCCCACTTGATCGTGATGTATGATCCTTTTAATATGCTGTTGGATTCTGTTTGCTAGTATTTTCTTGAGGATTTTTGCATCTATGTTCATCAGTGATATTGGCCTGTAGTTTTCTTTCTTTGGTGACATTCTTGTCTGGTTTTGGTATCAGGGTGATTGTGGCCTCGTAGAATGATGTTGGGAGTGTTCCTCCCTCTGCTATATTTTGGAAGTGTTTGAGAAGGATAGGTGTTAGCTCTTCTCTAAATGTTTGATAGAATTCGCCTGTGAAGCCATCTGGTCCTGGGCTTTTGTTTGTTGGAAGATTTTAATCAGTTTCACTTTCAATGCTTGTGATTGGTCTGTTCATGTTTTCTATTTCTTCCTGATTCAGTCTTGGCAGGTTGTGCATTTCTAAGAATTTGTCCATTTCTTCCAGGTTGTCCATTTTATTGGCATAGAGTTGCTTGTAGCAATCTCTCATGATTTTTGTATTTCTGCAATGTCAGTTTTTACTTCCTTTTTTTCATTTGATTCTATTGATTCATTCTATTTATTTGAGTCTTCTCTCTTTTTTTCTGGATTAGTCTGGCTAATGGTTTATAAATTTTGTTTATCTTCTCAAACTACCAGCTTTTAGTTTTATTGATCTTTGCTATTGTTTCCTTCATTTCTTTTTCATTTATTTCAGATCTGATCTTTATGATTTCTTTCCTTCTGTTATCTTTGTTTTGTTTTGTTTTCTTCTTTCTCTAATTGCTTTAGTTGCGAGGTTAGGTTATCTATTCGAGATGTTTCCTGTTTCTTAAGGTGGGATTGTATTGGTGTAAACTCCCCTCGTAGAACTGCTTTTGTTGCATCTCATAAGTTTTGGGTCGTCATATCTCCATTGTCATTTACTTCTAGGTATTTTTTTAATTTCCTCTTTGATTTCTTCAGTGATCACTTCGTTATTAAGTAGTTTATTGTTTAGCCTCCATGTGTTTGTATTTTTTAGTGGACTTTTCCTGTCATTGATATCTAGTCTCATGGCATTGTGGTCAGAAAAGATACTTGATACAATTTCAATTTTCTTAAATTTACCAAGGCTTGATTTGTGACCCAAGAAATGATCTATCCTGGAGAATGTTCCATGAACACATGAGAAAAATGTGTATTCTGTTGTTTTTGAATGGAATGTCCTATAAATATCAATTAAGTCCATCTTGTTTAATGTATCATTTAAAGCTTGTGTTTCCTTATTTATTTTCATTTTGGATGATGTGTCCATTGGTGAAAGTGAGGTGTTAAAGTCCCCTACTATGATTGTGTTACTGTCGATTTCCCCTTTTATGGCTGTTAGAATTTTCCTATGTATTGAGGTGTTCCTTTGTAGGGTGCATAAGTATTTACAATTGTTATATCTTCTTCTTGGATCAATCCCTTGATCATTGTGTAGTGTCCTTCTTTGTCTCTTCTAATAGTCTTTATTTTAAAGTCTATTTTGTCTGATATGAGAATTGCTACTCCAGCTTTCTTTTGGTTTCCATTTCCATGGAATATCTTTTTCCATTCCCTTACTTTCAGTTTGTATGTGTCTCTAGGTCTGAAGTGGGTCTCTTGTAGACAGCTTATATATGGGTCATATTTTTGAATCCATTCAGCCAGTCTGTTTCTTTTGGTGGGAGCATTTAATCCATTAACATTTAAGGTAATTATCGATATGTATGTTCCTATTCCCATTTTCTTAATTGTTTTGGGTTTCTTATTGTAGATCTTTTATTTCTCTTGTGTTTCTTGCCTATAGAAGTTCCTTTAGCATTTGTTGTAAAGCTGGTTTGGTAGTGCTGAACTCTCTCAGCTTTTGCTTGTCTGTAAAGGTTTTAATTTCTCCATCAAATCTGAATGAAATCTTTGCTGTGTAGAGTAATCTAAGTTGTAGGTTTTTCTCCTTCATCACTTTAAATATGTCCTGCCAGTCCCTTCTGTCTTGCAAAGTTTCTGCTGAAAGATCAACTGTTAACCTTATGGGGATTCCCTTGTGTGTTATTTGTTGTTTTTTCCTTGTTGCTTTTACTATGTTTTCTTTGTATTTAATTTTTGATAGTTTAATTGATATGTGTTTTTGTGTGTTTCTCCTTGGGTTTAACCTGTATGGGACTCTCTGTGCTTCCTGGACTTGATTAACTATTTCCTTTCCTCTATTAGGGAAGTTTTCAACTATAATCTCTTCAAATACTTTCTCAGTCCCTTTCTTTTTCTCTTCTTCTTCTGGAACCCCTATAATTTGAATGTTGGTGTGTTTAATGTTGTCCCAGAGGTCTCTGAGACTGTCCTCCATTCTTTTTTCTTTATTCTGCTCTGCAATAATTATTTTTACTATTTTATCTTCCAGGTCACTTATCCATTCTTCTACCTCAGTTATTCTGTTATTGATCCCATCTAGAGTATTTTAAATTTCATTTATTGTGTTGTTCATCAATGTTTATTTCATCTTTAGTTCTTATAGGTTCTTGTTAAATGTTTCTTGCATTTTCTCTATTCTATTTCCAAGTTTTTGGATCATCGTTACTATCATTATTCTGAATGCTTTTTCAGGTAGACTGCCTATTTCCTCTTCATTTGTTAGGTCTGGTGGGTTTTTATCTTGCTCCTTCATCTGCTGTGTGTTTTTCTGTCTTCTCTTTTTGCTTATCTTGCTGTGTTTGGGGTCTCCTTTTTGCTGCCTGCAGGTTCATAGTTCCCGTTGTTTTTGGTTTCTGTCCCCAGTGGCTAAGGTTGGTTCAGTGGGTTGTGTAGGCTTCCTGGTGGAGGGGACTAGTGCCTGTGTTCTGGTGGATGAAGCTGGATCTTGTCTTTCTGGTGGGCAGGTCCACGTCTGGTGGTGTGTTTTGGGGTGTTTGTGGACTTATTATGATTTTAGGTAGCCTCTCTGCTAATGGGTGGGGTTATGTTCCTGTCTTGGTAGTTGTTTAGCATAGGGTGTCCAGAACTGTAGCTTGCTGGTCGTTGAATGAACCTAGGTGCTGGTGTTGAGATGGAGATCTCTGGGAGATTTTCGCCATTTGATATTATGTGGAGCTGGGAGGTCTCTTGAGGACCAGTGTCCT
Source organism: Leucopleurus acutus (assembly GCF_964270905.1). NCBI lineage: Eukaryota > Metazoa > Chordata > Mammalia > Artiodactyla > Delphinidae > Leucopleurus > Leucopleurus acutus. The sequence goes on from NC_139155.1 coordinate 30,440,412, forward strand.
GAATTTGGCTCTCCCACCTCAGAGGCACAGCACTGACTCCTGGCTGCAGCACCAAGAATCTGTCATCTACACAGCTCAGAATAAAAGGGAGGAAAAGTAGAAAGAAAGATAGAAAGAATGAAGAAAGAAAGAAAGAAAGAAGAGGATAAAATAAAATAAAGATAAATTAAAATAGTTATTAAAATCAAAAATAATTATTAAGAAATTTAAAAAAAATCAGACGTAGAGAACCCTAGGGCAAATGGTGAAAGCAAAGCTATATAGACAAATTCTCACACAGAAGCATACACATACACACTCACAAAAAGTGGAAAAGGGGAAAAAATAATAAATCTTGCTTTCAAATTTCACCTCCTCAATTTGGGATGATTCGTTGTCTATTTATGTATTCTACAGATGCAGGGTACATCAAGTTGATTGTGAAACTTTTTAATCCACTGCTTCTGAGGCTGCTGGGGGAGATTTCCCTTTCTCTTCTTTGTTCACACAGCCCCTGGAGCTCAGCTTTGGATTTGGCCCCCCCTCTGCATGTAGTCACCAGAGGGCATCTGTTCTTCGCTCAGACAGGACGGGGTTAAAGGAGCAACTGACTCGGGGGCTCTAGCTCACTAAGGCCAGGGGAGGGAGGGGTGCGGATGTAGGGCGAGCCTGCGGTGGCAGAGGCCTGGGGGACGTTGCACCAGACTGAGGCATGCCGTGCGTTCTCCCAGGGAAGTTGTCCCTGGATCCTGGGACCCCGGCAGTGGTGGTCGGCACAGGCTCCCCGGAAGGGAGGTGTGGATAGTGACCTGTGCTTGCACACAGGCTTCTTGGTGGCGACAGCAGCAACCTTAGCGTCTCATGCCCGTCTCTGTGGTACGCACTGTTTGCCGCAGCTCACGCCCGTCTCTGGAGCTCCTTTAAGCAGCACTCTTAATCCCCTCTCCTCGCACACCAGGAAACAAAGAGGGAAGAAAAAGTCTCTTTCCTCTTCGGCAGCTCCAGACTTTTCCCAAGACTCCCTCCCGGCTAGCTGTGGTGCACTAACCCCCTGCAGGTTGTGTTCACGCCGCCAAACCCAGTCCTCTCCCTGCGCTCCGACCAAATCCCGAGCCTCAGCTCCCAGCCTCGCCCACTCCAGCAGGTGAGCAGACAAGCCTCTCGGGCTGGTGAGTGCCGGTCGGCACCGATCCTCTGTGCGGGAATCTCTCCACTTTGCCGTCCGCACCCCAGTTGCTGTGCTCTCCTCCGCGGCTCTGAAGCTTCCCCCTTCCACCACTCGCAGTCTCCGCCTGCAAAGGGGCTTCCTAGTGTGTGGTAACCTTTCCTCCTTCACAGCTCCCTCCCATTGGTGCAGGTCCTGTCCCTATTCTTTTGTCTCTGTTTATTTTTTTCTTTTGCCCTACCCAGGTACGTGGGGAGTTTCTTGCCTGTTGGGAGGTCTGAAGTCTTCTGCCAGCTTTCAGTAGGTGTTCTGTAGGAGTTGTTCCACGTGTAGATGTATTTCTGATGCATCTGTGGGAAGGAAGGTGATCTCCGCGTCTTACTCTTCTGCCATCTTCGCCCTCTCCCCTCAGTGTATTATCTTTTTAACATAATGTTGGATTCAGTTTGCTAGCATTTTTTGAGGATTCTTACATCTATGTTCATCAGTGATATTGGTCTCTAATTTTCTTTTATGGTGGTATCTTTGTCTGGTTTTGGTATCAGGGTGATGGTGGCCTCATAGTATGAGGCCCTCTGTAGGGGATGCCCTATGTTTCCCAGTAGTAGATTCTGTTCTCAACACCCAAGCATTAGGGACAGGCTGGTCCCAGGGTAGGTTCGACTTGTGTTTGTGGACTCAGTTCTTTAGGCTGCAAGATCATATTTTTCTTGCTTCTAGTGTCTGGCCCCTGGTCGGTGAGTTTGGTTTAGAAGTTTGTACAGGATTCCTGGCAGGAGGGGTCTGATGTCTGCCCAATGGATGGTGGAGATATGTCTTGGGCTCTGGTGGGCAGGGCTGTGTATTGTGGCATGTCTACAGGTGGCTGTGGGCTCAGAAAATCTTAAGCAGCCTGTCTGGTGATGGGTAGGGCTATTTCCTCACCCTGTTGGTTGTTTGGCCTGAGACATCCAGGCACTGGAGCCTACAATCTGGTGGATGGTGCCAGGACTTTGTGCTAATGACTCAAGTAGGATGTCAGCCTCCATGTAGAGTTCCTGCAGATGAATGCTCCCTGATATATCTGCCACAAGTTTCTCTCTTCTTAGGGAGAACCATTGGCCCCCATCCCCCACCTCCCCAGGAGACTCTCCAACACTAGCAGGTAGGTCTGGTATGAAGTTACTTCTTTTTCCCTGGGTCCTAGTGCATGTGCCCTTTAGAATGTGCCTTCGTATGTGACCTTTAGAATGGAGTCTCTGTTTTCCCCAGTCCTGTGAATCTCCTGCAATTAAGCCCTGCTGGCCTTCAAAGCCAAATGATCTGGGGGCTCCTCTTTCCAATGCTGGACCCCTAGTCTGGGGAGACTAATGTGCAGCTCAGTACTCTCATTCTTGTGAGAGAATTTCTGTTATATAATTATTCTCATTTGTGGGTCACCCACCTGGGAGGTATAGGATTTTATTATATTGTGAGTGTACCTCTCCTACCATCTCATTGCAGTTTCTTCCTTATGCAGAATATCTTTTTTCATAGATTCCTTTATTTTTTACTGATTGTTGTTCAGCAGTTAATTATGATATTTGTGTACTCATGAGAGGAGGTGAGCTCAAGGTTCTTTTACTCTGCCATCTTGTATCTCCCCTGACTTTTCTTCTCTTTTAACAAACATTTCAAGCTATGAATTTCTCTCTTTCTCACTGCTACAGTTTCATCCCACAAATCTTCTGTTGTATTTAAAAGCACATGTGTCCAGACAATCAAATGCTTCAGAAATAAGGATCTGGACTGGCCTACCCAATTAGTCACTTAGATAAGAAGAGATACTAGGTAGAATGAGGGAAATCTAGAACTGGTAGTATTGGAGAGACATGAGGATCAGTTAGAGGCTCAAGATCCAGTTGTAGTGACAGGGAGTACAGTTTCCTATTAACTCCTCTTTTATAAATTGTCTCAGAGGAAAAAAAAAGCAGAATCCTGGAGCAATTGTTTCCAGGAGAGATAAATTTAAACTATCAAATAAGTCAATCAGAGTAAGGGGGACACTGCAGTCAATCACTGCAGAGGGCCTCTCTGTGTTGAGCAGATCCCCTCTCAGGGCTGAGGTGCTTATTTAATCTGCTACTGGTAAAGTTATTGTTAAAGGATCCCATCCGCATTCATCTCTTGAAATTACCTTCAGACAAATGGATTGCTTTTCCTGAATTTGTACATTCTCCCCTAGGACAGCATGTACCCTTTTATTGGTTGATGCCTGGTTATATAAGCCTAGATCTTCAACTCAATTCAGGCCAACTCAGAGTAGTGTCAATCCCTTAAGATTATCTGATGCTCTCATAACTGTATCACAGTTCAACTTCTCCTGCTGAGCAATCCTACTTATTTCACACTCATAGAAGTGTTTCTCCCACTAAGCCACCTACACACACATTAGAATTTTAGGGTTTCTGAGGAACCTTACCTATTTCAATAAATTATACTTCAATAAGAACTCAAATTTAAAAAAAAGAAAAACATAATGAGGTGATGTGATAATGAAAGAGTAGCTCATATCACACTAATATTTTTACCAAGAATAATTGCATTATTTCCAAAAAATGAGATCAATTATATTATCCTACCTGCAGGGACTGAGGAACATGACCTAATAGAATAAAGTCAGGACTCTTCATTGACATTAAGTACTTATTAGAACATACTATCTGTGTAAAGAATACTGTTAGAGTCACTGTTGTAGGTAAATCAGTGAAGGTGGGTAGTTTTCTGATGTATTTCTGATGCATCTGTGGGAAGGAAGGTGATCTCCGCGTCTTACTCTTCTGCCATCTTCGCCCTCTCCCTTCAGTGTATTATCTTTTTAACATAATGTTGGATTCAGTTTGCTAGCATTTTTTGAGGATTCTTACATCTATGTTCATCAGTGATATTGGTCTCTAATTTAAATAAAATTTAATTACTTGATTTGTACAAGATGAATTTCCAGTCTCTGAGTTCATCTGCAGCTGCCACCATAAATACAGCTCCCTAAGCAAGAGTATTGTCCAAAAGCAGTTTCCCATTTACAGGTAAAATTTCTGTTTTGTCTGATGTCTACCATAAGACTTGGGGTCAGTTACAGTCTGGAGTATGTGCTGCTGGTCACTTCATGGAACATTCCACATCAGGGTCACCCTGGCATCTGTTGGAAGTGACAGTTGTGGTGCTTCTGTGTTGAATGTCACATTGCTTGTGGGCCAAGAGCTGGAACACAGAAATGTTTTTGTGTTCCAAAGTGTACTGCCCTGATTACAGTGGATGTACAATCAGCTAGAGGCAAACTTGGACACTTAGTCAAGTATTTCTTTGATTATATCCCACTTTTGCTTTTGCAAGTTCCCTCTTTTGTGGAGCTACTTTTTTTTCTAGATAGTAATTATCTTTATAATGTCCCCATCTAAGTTAATGTTAACTCTCCTTACAGTTTTTAGTCAAAAATACTTGAAGTCAACTTTTCCACTGCTCTTATACCTGACACCCAAACCAGTCTATATCTTGTAAACTAGTATTAAAATAAAATAAATAATGCAGTCTCTTTTACAAAAACTTAGAATGTCTTAGCAGGGCTTTCTGTTAGGAGGAAGAATGGGGAGCCACATCCAAAATGTCATTAAATTAGTGAAAGGGGGGTTCTATTCGGTTATTACTCCCTAAACCTTTTAAGTAGATTGAATTCTGAGAAGATAAGCCTTATCTAATTTATATTTAGATAGTCCAATGTTTTCATTTAGATAATGGAGAATGTGAGGCTCATGATGGCAAAATAACTTTTCTAAGTTTATCCCACTAATTAGAGATTGAACAGAGCCTGGAACCAAACACTTGGGTTTCAGTGTTTTCCCTACTGAACAGTATAGTGAAACCTGGAAGAAATGTAGTTATGAGTGGTATTTTATAACAAATTCCTATGTGTTCCAATTACAATTTTACTCTTTAGTCTCATCTTATGAATCCATGACCCTTAATAATAGTATTCAAATGAAATATGCATATAATTTAATCAATTCCTTCAGAAATCGTTTTCAATTAATATCTTCTTGATATCTACATTTTATACATATTTATCTCTCACACAAGTAGGCAGATAATAAAGCTAAATTGTAAAATATTTCTTCCTTCTTGGTATACCCTGAGAATCCATAATTCAAACAGAGTCTTGTACCACAATGTTCATTACAGCTCTATTTACAGGACATGGAGGCAACCTAAGTGTCCATCGACAGATGAATGGATAAAGAAGATGTGGCACATATATACAAAGGAACACTCAGCCATATAAGGAAATGGAATTGAGTTATTTGTAGTGAAGTGGATGGACCTAGAGACTGTCATACAGAGTGAAGTATTTCAGAAACAGAAAAGAAATACAGTATGCTAACACATATATATGGGATCTAAAAAAAGAAAAAGGTTCTGAAGAACCTAGAGGCAGGACAGGAATAAAGACACAGACATAGGGAATGAACTTGAGGACACTGGGAGGGGGAAGGGTAAGCTGGGACAAAATGAGAGAGTGATATGGACATATTACACTATCAAATGTAAAATTGATAGCTAGTGGGAAGCAGCCAGATAGCACAGGGAGATCAGCTCAGTGCTATATGTCCACCTAGAGGAGTGGGATAGGGAGGCTGGGAGGGAGATGCAAGAGGGATGAGATATGGGGATATATGTTTATGTATAGCTGAATCACTTTGTTATGCAGCAGAAACCAACACACTATTGTAAAGCAATTTTACTCCAATAAAGATATTAAAAAAAAACAACATAATGTTGAACTCACCTATTAACCTACTACTTTGCAAATAGTTGAGTAATAAGAACATTCAATTAGTTTGTTTTATAAGCCAGAATTAAATCTTCCGCTTTTATGCCAGAATGTGGAGACATTGACAGAATCAGATGAGTCCACTGAAATTCCACATTTATGGCAGCTCTACTCTGTTTCAGGCCTATCCAACTTTTGCTCAGGTAGACATGGCCTCTGTTAATGATGGTCTCCTAAATAAAACAAAGGATATTTAGCAGGATCAATAAACAATTACATTTTCATTTTTAAATTAAAATTTAATGTCAAAATACAGACTGCTTTATTAACAGCTAAATGAATTTTTTATAAAAGTAAATATAGAAATGCTTTCCAAATATATTAATTTTCTTATTTTGCCTTCCACACATGCTCCCTAGCAGACTATGAAGGTCATAAAAACACCGCATTAAAAATTAATGATCACCATCTCAATATATGCAGAGAAAGCTTTTGACAAAATTCAACACCAATTTATGATAAAAACCCTCCAGAAAGTAGGCATAGAGGGAACTTACTTCAACATAATAAAGCCCATATATGACAAACCAACAGCCAACATCGTCCTCATTGGTGAAAAACTGAAACCATTTCCACAAAGATCAGGAACAAGACAAGGTTGCCCACTCTCACCACTATTATTCAACATAGTTTTGGAAGTTTTAGCCACAGCAATCAGAGAAGAAAAGGAAATAAAATTAATACAAATTGGAAAAGAAGTAAAGCATCACTGATTGCAGATGACATGATACTATACGTAGAGATAAAGATGCTACCAGAAAACTACTAGAGCTAAACAATGAATTTGGTAAAGTAGCAGAATACAAAATTAGTGCACAGAAATCTCTTTCATTCCTATACACTAATGATGAAAAATCAGAAAGTGAATTTAAGAAAACACTCCCATTACTATTGCAACAAAAAGAATAAAATACCTAACAATAAACCTACCTAAGGAGACAAAAGACCTGTATGTATAAACTTATAAGACACTGATGAAACAAAGTAAAAATGATACAAATAGATGGAGAGACATACCATGTTCTTGGATTGGAAGAATCAACATCGTGAAAATGACTCTACTACCCAAAGCAATCTACAGATTCAATGCAATCCCTATCAAATTACCACTGGCATTTTCACAGAACTAGAACAAAAAATTTCACAATTTGTAAGAAAACACAAAATACGCTGAATAGCCAAAGCAATCTTGACAAAGAAGAACGGAGCTGGAGGAATAAGTCTCCCTGACTTCAGACTACACTACAAATCTACAGTAATCAAGACAGTACGGTACTGGCACAAAAACAGAAATATAGATCAATGGAACAGGATAGAAAACCGAGAGATAAACCCACGCACCTATGGCTACCTTATCTTTGATAAAGGAGGCAAGAATATACAATGGAGAAAAGACAGCCTCTTCAATAAGTGGTGCTGGGAAAACTGGACAGCTACATGTAAAAGAATGAAATTAGAACACTCCCTAACACCAAGCACAAAATTAAACTGAAAATGCATTAAAGACCTAAATGTAAGGCCAGACACTCAAATTCTTAGAGGAAAACATAAGCAGAACACTCTGACATAAATCACAGCAAGATACTTTTTAACCCACCTCCTGGAGAAGTGGAAATAAAAACAAAAATAAACAAATAGGACCTAATGAAACTTAAAAGCTTTTGCACAGCAAAGGAAACCATAAACAAAACCAAAAGACAACCCTCAGAATGGAAGAAAATATTTGCAAATGAAGCAACTGAGCAAGGATTGATCTCCAAAATTTACAAGCAGCTCATGTAACTCAATATCAAAAACAAACAAAAAACCCAATCCAAAAATGGGCAGAAAACCTAAATAGACATTTCTCCAAAGAAGATATACAGATTGCCATCAAACACATGAAAGAATGCTCAACATCATTAATCATTAGAGAAATGCAAGTAAAAACTACAGTGAGATATCATCTCACACTTGTCAGAATGGCCATCATCAAAAAATATACAAACAGGAGGGGAAGGCGGAAGATGGCGGAAGAGTAAGACGCGGAGATCACCTTCCTCCCCACAGATACACCAGAAATACATCTACATGTGGAACAACTCCTACAGAACACCTACTAAAGGCTGGCAGAAGACCTCAGACCTCCCAAAGGCAAGAAACTCCCCACGTACCTGGGTAGGGCAAAAGAAAAAAAGAAAAAACAGAGACAAAAGAATAGGGATGGCACCTGCACCAGTGGGAGGGAGCTGTGAAGGAGGAAAAGTTTCCACACACTAGGAAGCCCCTTCGCGGGCGGAGACTGCGGGAGGCGGAGGGGGGAGCTTCGAAGCCGCAGAGGAGTGCACAGCAACGGGTGCGGAGGGCAAAGCGGGGAGATTCCCGCACAGAGGATCGGTGCCCACCGGCACTCACCAGCCCAAGAGGCTTGTCTGCTCACCCGCCGGGGCGGGTGGGGCTGCAAGCTGAGGCTCTGAGGCTCCGGTTTCGGTTTCGGACAGAGCGCAAGGAGAGGACTGGGGTTGGCGGCTTGAACATAGCCTGAAGGCGTTAGTGCACCACAGCTAGCCGGGAGGGAGTCTGGGGAAAAGTCTGCACTGAAAGCGAGGACCCCAGAGACAGGCGCGAGCCGCGGCTGAAAGTGCGGACCCCAGAGACGGGTGCGAGCAGCGGCTGAAAGCGCGGAATCCAGAGACGGGTGCGAGCCGCGGCTGAAAGCGCGGAATCCAGAGACGGGTGCGAGCCGCGGCTGAAAGCGCGGAATCCAGAGACGGGTGCAAGCCGCGGCTAAAAGCGCGGACCCCAGAGGCGGGCGGGAGACGTTAAGGCTACTGCTGCCACCACCAAGGGGCCTGTGTGCGAGCACAGGTCACTCTCCACACCCCTCTCCCGCGGAGCCTGTGCAGCCCGCCACTGCCAGGTTCCCGGGATCCAGGGACAACTTCCCCGGGAGAACGCACAGCACGCCTCAGGCTGGTGCAAAGTCACGCCGGCCTTTGCCACCGCAGGCCCGCCCTGCACTCCGTGCCCCTCCCTCCCCGCCGGCCTGAGTGCGCCAGAGCCCCCGAATCAGCGGCTCTTTTAACCCCATCCTGTCTGAGCAAAAAACAGACGCCCTCCAGCGACCTACACGCAGTGGCAGGGCCAAATCCAAAGCTGAGCCCTGGGAGCTGTGAGAACAAAGAAGAGAAAGGGAAATCTCTCCCAGCAGCCTCAGAAGCAGCGGATTAAAGCTCCACAATCAACTTGATATACCCTGCATCTGTGGAATACCTGAATAGACAACCAATCATCCCAAATTAAGGAAGTGGACTTTAGGAGCAAGATCTATGATTTTTTCCCTTTTCCTCTTTTTGTGAATGTGTATGTGTATGCTTCTGTGTAAGATTTTGTCAGTATAGCTTTGCTTCCAACATTTGTCCTAAGGTTCTATCCGTCCCTTTTTTTTTTTTCTAAATAAGAATTTTTTAATTCAATAACTTTATTATACTTTATTTTATTTTTACTGTATCTTCTTTCTTTCTTTTTTCCTTCTTTCCCTCCTTCCTTCCTTCCTCCCTCCCTCCCTCCCTCCTTTCTTTCCTTCTTGGCTTCTTTCCTTCTTTGCTACTTTCTTTCTTTCTTCCTTCCTTCCTACACTCCTTTCCTTCTTTCTTTCCTCATACTTCTACTAATTCCCTCTACTTTTTCTCCCTTTTATCCTGAGCCGTGTAGATGAAAAGTTCTTGGTGCTCGAGCCAGGAGGCAGGGCTCTGCCTCTGAGGTAGGAGAGCCAACTTCAGGACACTGGTCAACAAGAGACCTCCCAGCTCCACATAATATCAAATGGCGAAAATCTCCCAGAGACCTCCATCTTAACACCAGCACCCAGCTTCACTCAACGAACAGCAAGCCACAGTGCTGGAAAACCTATGCCAAACAACTAGCAAAACAGGAACACAACCCCACCCATTAGCAGAGAGGCTGCCTAAAATCATAATAAGGCCACAGACACCCCAAAACACACCACCAGACGTGAACCTGCCCACTAGAGAGACAAGATCCAGCCTCATCCACCACAACACAGGCACTAATACCCTACACCAGGAAGCCTACACAACCCACTGAACCAACCTTAGCCACTGGAGACAGACATCAAAAACAGGAGGAACTATGAACCTGCAGCCTGCAAAAAGGAGACCCCAAACACAGTAAGATAAGCAAAATGAGAAGACAGAAAAACACACAGTAGATAAAAGAGCAAGATAAAAATGCACCAGACCTAACAAATGAAGAGGAAATAGGCAGTCTACCTGAAAAAGAATTCAGAATAATGATAGTAAGGTTGATCCGAAATCTTGGAGATAGAATGGACAAAATGCAAGAATCAGTTAACAAGGACCTAGAAGAACTAAAGATGAAACAAGCAATGATGAACAACACAATAAATGAAATTAAAAGTACTCTAGATGGGATCAATAGCAGAATAACTGAGGCAGAAGAACGGATAAGTGACCTGGAAGATGAAATAGTGGAAATAACTACTGCAGAGCAGAATAAAGAAAAAAGAATGAAAAGAACTGAGGACAGTCTCAGAGACCTCTGGGACAACATTAAACGCACCAACATTCGAATTATAGGGGTTCCAGAAGAAGAAGAGAAAAAGAAAGGGACTGAGAAAATATTTGAAGAGATTATAGTTGAAAACTTCCCTAATATGGGAAAGGAAATAGTTAATCAAGTCCAGGAAGCACAGAGAGTCCCATACAGGATAAATCCAAGGAGAAATATGCCAAGACACATATTAATCAAACTGTCAAAAATTAAATACAAAGAAAGCATATTAAAAGCAGCAAGGGAAAAACAACAAATAACACATAAGGGAATCCCCATAAGGTTAACAGCTGACCTCTCAGCAGAAACCCTACAAGCCAGAAGGGAGTGGCAGGACATACTGATAGTGATGAGGGAGAAAAACCTGCAGCCAAGACTACTCTACCCAGCAAGGATCTCATTCAGATTTGATGGAGAAATTAAAACCTTTACAGACAAGCAAAAGCTGAGAGAATTCAGCACCACCAAACCAGCTTTACAACAAATGCTAAAGGATCTTCTCTAGGCAAGAAACACAAGAGAAATAAAAGATCTACAATAAGAAACCCAAAACAATTAAGAAAATGGGAATAGGAACATATATATCGATAATTACCTTAAATGTAAATGGACTAAATGCTCCCACCAAAAGACACAGATTAGCTGAAGGATACAAAAACAAGACGCTTATATATGCTGTCCACAAGAGACCCACTTCAGACCTAGAGACACATACAGACTGAAAGTAAGGGGATGGAAAAAGATATTCCATGCAAGTGGAAACCAAGAGAAAGCTGGAGTAGCAATTCTCATATCAGACAAAATAGACTTTAAAATAAGGACTATTAAAAGAGACAAAGAAGGACACTACATAATGATCAAGGGATCGATCCAAGAAGAAGATATAACAATTGTAAATATTTATGCACCCAACATAGGAGCACCTCAATACATAAGGCAAATACTAACAGCCATAAAAGGGGAAATCAACAGTAACACATTCATAGTAGGGGACTTAAACACCCCACTTTCACCCATGGACAGAGCATCCAAAATGAAAATAAATAAGGAAACACAAGCTTTAAATGATACATTAAACAAGATGGACTTAATTGATATTTATAGGACACTCCATCCAAAAACAACAGAATACACATTTTTCTCAAGTGCTCATGGAACATTCTCCAGGATAGATCATATCTTAGGTCACAAATCAAGCCTTGGTAAATTTAAGAAAATTGAAATTGTATCAAGTATCTTTTCTGACCACAACGCCATGAGACTAGATATCAATTACAGGAAAAGTCCACTAAAAAATACAAACACATGGAGGCTAAACAATACACTACTTAATAATGAAGTGATCACTGAAGAAATCAAAGAGGAAATCAAAAAATACCTAGAAACAAATGACAATGGAGACACAACGACCCAAAACCTGTGGGATGCAGCAAAAGCAGTTCTAAGGGGGAAGTTTATAGCAATACAAGCCCACCTTAAGAAGCAGGAAACATCTCAAATAAACAACCTAACCTTGCACCTCAAGCAATTAGAGAAAGAAGAACAAAAAAACCCCAAAGCTAGCAGAAGGAAAGAAATCATAAAAATCAGATCAGAAATAAATGAAAAAGAAATGAAGGAAACAATAGCAAAGATCAATAAAACTAAAAGCTGGTTCTTTGAGAAGATAAACAAAATAGATAAACCACTAGCCAGACTCATCAAGAAAAAAAGGGAGAAGACTCAAATCAATAGAATTAGAAATGAAAAAGGAGAGGTAACAACTGACACTGCAGAAATAAAAGAGATCATGAGAGATTACTACAAGCAACTCTATGCCAATAAAATGGACAATCTGGAAGAAATGGACAAATTCTTAGAAATGCACAACCTGCCAAGACTGAATCAGGAAGAAATAGAAAATATGAACAGACCAATCACAAGCACTGAAATTGCAACTGTGATTATAAATCTTCCAACAAAGAAAAGCCCAGGACCAGATGGCTTCACAGGCGAATTCTATCAAACATTTAGAGAAGAGCTAACACCTATCCTTCTCAAACTCTTCCAAAATATAGCAGAGGGAGGAACACTCCCAAACTCCTTCTATGAGGCCACCATCACCTTGATACCAAAACCAGACAAGGATGTCACAAAGAAAGAAAACTACAGGCCAATATCACTGATGAACATAGATGCAAAAATCCTCAACAAAATACTAGCAAACAGAATCCAACAGTGCATTAAAAGGATCATACACCATGATCAAGTGGGGTTTATTCCAGGAATGCAAGGATTCTTCAATATACGCAAATCTATCAATGTGATAAACCATATTAACAAAATGAAGGAGAAAAACCATATGATCATCTCAATAGATGCAAAGAAAGCTTTTGACAAAATTCAACACCCATTTATGATAAAAAACCCTGCAGAAAGTAGGCATAGAGGGAACTTTCCTCAACATAATAAAGGCCATATATGACAAGCCCACAGCAAACATCATCCTCAATGGTGAAAAACTGAAAGCATTTCCACTAAGATCAGGAACAAGACAAGGTTGCCACCCTCACCACTGTTATTCAACATAGTTTTGGAAGTTTTAGCCACAGCAATCAGAGAAGAAAAGGAAATAAAAGGAATCCAAATTGGAAAAGAAGAAGTAAAGCTGTCACTGTTTGCAGATGACATGATCCTATACATAGAGAATCCTAAAGATGCTACCAGGAAACTACTAGAGCTAATCAATGAATTTGGTGAAGTGTCAGGATACAAAATTAATGCACAGAAATCTCTGGCATTCCTATATACTAATGATGAAAAATCTGAAAGTGAAATCAAGAAAACACTCCCATTTACCATTGCAACAAAAAGAATAAAATATTTAGGAATAAACCTACCTAAGGAGACAAAAGACCTGTATGCAAAAATTATAAGACACTGACGCAAGAAATTAAAGATGATACAAATAGATGGAGAGATATACCATGTTCTTGGATTGGAAGAATCAACATTGTGAAAATGACTCTACTACCCAAAGCAATCTACAGATTCAATGCAATCCCTATCAAACTACCACTGGCATTTTTCACAGAACTAGAACAAAAAATTTTGCAATTTGTATGGAAACATAAAAGACCCCGAATAGCCAAAGCAATCTTGAGAACGAAAGAAGGAACTGGAGGAATCAGGCTCCCTGACTTCAGACTATACTACAAAGCTACAGTTATCAAGACGGTATGGTACTGGCACAAAAACAGAAAGATAGATCAATGGAACAGGATAGAAAGCCCAGAGATAAACCCATGCACATATGGACACCTTATCTTTGATAAAGGTGGCAGTAATGTACAGTGGAGAAAGGACAGCCTCTTCAATAAGTGGTGTTGGGAAAACTGGACAGGTACCTGTAAAAGTATGAGATTAGATCACTCCCTAACACCATACACAAAAATAAGCTCAAAATGGATTAAAGACCTAAATGTAAGGCCAGAAACTATCAAACTCTTAGAGGAAAACATAGGCAGAACACTCTATGACATAAATCACAGCAAGATTCTTTCTGACCCACCTCCTAGAGTAATGGAAATAAAAACAAAAATAAACAAATGGGACCTAATGAAACTTCAAAGCTTTTGCACAGCAAAGGAAACCATAAACAAGACCAAAAGACAACCCTCAGAATGGGAGAAAATATTTGCAAATGAAGCAACCGACAAAGGATTAATCTCCAAAATTTACAAGCAGCTCATGCAGCTCAATAACAAAGAAACAAACAACCCAATCCAAAAATGGGAGAAGACCTAAATAGACATTTCTCCAAAGAAGATATACAGACTGCCAACAAACACATGAAAGAATGCTCAACATCATTCATCATTAGAGAAATGCAAATCAAAACTACAATGAGATATCATCTCACACCAGTCAGAATGGCCATCATCAAAAAATCTAGAAACAATAAATGCTGGAGAGGGTGTGGAGAAAAGGGAACACTCTTGCACTGCTGGTGGGAATGTGAATTGGTACAGCCACTATGGAGAACAGTATGGAGGTTCCTTAAAAAACTACAAATAGAACTACCATATGACCCAGCAATCCCACTACTGGGCATATACCCTGAGAAAACCAAAATTCAAAAAGAGTCATGTACCAAAATGTTCATTGCAGCTCTATTTACAATAGCCCGGAGATGGAAACAACCTAAGTGCCCATCATCGGATGAATGGATAACGAAGATGTGGCACATATATACAATGGAATATAACTCAGCCATAAAAAGAAACGAAATTAAGCTATTTGTAATGAGGTGGATAGACCTAGAGTCTGTCATACAGAGTGAAGTAAGTCAGAAAGAAAAAGACAAATACCGTATGCTAACACATATATATGGAATTTAAGGAAAAAAATGTCATGAAGAACCTAGGGGTAAGGCAGGAATAAAGACGCAGACCTCCTAGAGAACGGACTTGAGGTTATGGGGAGGGCGAAGGGTGAGCTGTGACAGAGCGAGAGAGAGTCATGGACATATACACACTAACAAACGTAGTAAGGTAGATAGCTAGTGGGAAGCAGCCACATGGCACAGGGATATTGGCTCGGTGCTTTGTGACAGCCTGGAGGGGTGGGATAGGGAGGGTGGGAGGGAGGGAGACACAAGAGGGAAGACATATGGGAACATATGTTTATGTATGACTGATTCACTTTGTTATAAAGCAGAAACTAACACACCATTGTAAAGCAATTATACCCCAATAAAGATGTTAAAAAATATATACAAACAATAAATGTTGGAGAGCTGTGGAGAAAAGGGAACCCTCTTGCACTGTTGGTGGGAATGTAAATTGATACAGATACTATGGAGAACAGTATGGAGGTTCCTTTAAAAACTAAAAATAAAACTATCACACGACCCAGCAATCCCACTACTGGACATATACCCTGAGAAAATCATAATTCAAAAAGTGTCGTGTACCACGATGTTCATTACAGCTCTATTTACAATAGCCAGGACATGGAAACAACTGAAGTGTCCATTGGCAGATGAATGGATAAAGATGTGGCACATATATAAAATGGAATATTAGCCATAAAAAGAAACAAAATTGAGTTATTTTTAGTGAGGTGGATGGAACTAGAGTCTGTCATACAGAGTGAAGTAAGTCAGAAAGAAAAAAACAAATACCATTTGCTGACACATATATATAGAATCAAAAAAAAAAAAAAGGTCATGAAGAACCTAGGGGCAAGATGGGAATAAAGATGCAGACCTACGAGAGAATGGACTTGAGGACACAGGGAGGAGGAAGGGTAAGCTGGGACAAAGTGAGAGAGTGGCATGGACATACATACACTACCAAATGTAATATAGATAGCTAATAGAAAGCAGCTGCATAGCACAGGGAGATCAGCTCATTGCTTTGTGACCACCTAGAGGGGTGGGAAAGGGAGAGTGTGAGGGAGGGAGATGCAAGAAGTAAGAGATATGGGGATATATGCATATGTATAACTGATTCACTTTGTTATAAAGCAGAAACTAACACACCATTGTAAAGCAATTATACTCCAATAAAGATGTTACCAAAAAAAAAAGAAAAATAGCTAAAATTATAGAAATTAAAACGAGATTTGAAAATTATTTCCATGTTTCTATTTTGTTTGTGATAACTTTGTTGTAATCACGTAGAGTTCATGATGTTATTTATCCTTAAACACTCCTCTTGCCCAAGCTGTTGTTTCCTTTTTCTTCCATATCAGCAAGAATATGTTATTAGAAAAAAATATATATATATTATAATATGTATATATATAATTTCTATCAAATTTAACATACATTGCTACCACTTAGCTTAATCTCCTATCCTAAAATTATTTGAAGGGAAATGGGAGTAAAGAGAATGTGAAACTTAAGATAATATATCTTTGGAAAAATGATTCCTACACATTCAAAGGTGTGAATTGAAGACAGCAACAAAGGAACTCTAAGAAATATATCTAAAACTGGTAATGCTAAAGTGCCAAAGTGTCAGATTTCTCCACACTCACTATATCAATATATGGCTAAGAATCGAAAGACTTCATAGAATGTTGGCATAGGATCTACAAATTAATCTATAATAATCCAGTACTGATTTAGCTTGAGTTTATGACATTGGTTTAACAGAGAACAAGCTTTGTGGATTAGAGTCCAAGACAGATCAGTTTGGATAGGAAGGAAAAGTAAATCAAGAGACCGCATGAGGGCTTCCCTGGTGGCGCAGTGGTTGGGGGTCCGCCTGCCGGTGCGGGGGACGCGGGTTCGTTCCCTGGTCCAGGGGGATCCCACATGCCGCGGAGTGGCTGGGCCCGTGGGCTGTGGCCGCTGGGCCCGTGGGCTGTGGCCGCTGGGCCTGTGCTCCGCGGCAGGAGAGGCCGCGGCGGTGAGAGGCCCAAGTACCGCAAAGAAAAAGAAAAAAAAAAGAAGAGACAGCATGAGAGGAGCTCCATTCTGCTCTTGAATGGTGGAAACATTACATTTTTTGCCTTTAGCTAAAAACCAACCATGTTTATACAACAGTGTAAAATAAAAACATTTATCTTAACTGACTCCAAAGTTGGATGCCCCTTTATAGAATATATATCCAACACTTCAACCTCCTCTTCCTATACGAATCCTACCTATCTGGCAGAATTATTTAGTGTCCCGTGATACAATCCTAGTGATGGGTAAATCATGACTTCAGAAAGCAGCCTCATACTCGGAGCTACCTGGCACTGGAAAAAGATCCTCTTTGTCGTTCCCAGTTTTGTCTTTTGGGATCCAGAGTAAATTTAAGCCATGGTTACTTAACAGTCCTGTGCATATATAGAATGATTTTTAGAGTCTTTTTTTCAAGTTAATCACCTAGAATTTATTTAATCATTCTATATAAAATATAATTGGGGGGACAGATTTTTCTTTTTAGAGTAACTTGGAGTGCAGTGCCCATACCATTGCAGGTACTTTTTACCTGACCAGTGAATTTACAGGTGGAATTTACTGGAGGTTATTGCCTACCATGAATATTAACCATTTGTCAAAATGAACCAAAAGGTAAAAGCTATCACAGCCTTAGCTTAAGACATCAGCCGACTTCCATAAGAATACACATGATTTTCCTTTTTTGAAATCAAATTCAGACAGAATGCAAACAAAAATCTAAGCAGATTTTTAAGAAGAATTAACCAAATTAGAGTCATAAGGCAGAAATCAGCAGCTAAGATTATAATGGGTAGGAAACTAGGAAGGCTTTCAAAATACTTAATGATGTTAAGGTTCTTGCTGAGTAGTTCTGTTGGCTATATATCTATTTTTCTCTCAGAATATTCAGTTGGACTTATGACCAAACCAGGAAAGAAATTAACATTGTGCAATGATATGTACTATAACTGCTAAGACTTTGTGTTTTGTCTTTTTGTAGGAAGAATGAAGGCATCTTTGTCAAAGTAGAATTCCATTTTGTTACATGAAATAATGAAATTATGGAAGTGTGAGTAAGTAAAGGGATGATTTGTGTTCATTATTTACATATTGTTTCTCAGCAGGATATTCAAACATCTAATTTGCCTCTGTGATACTAGGTCTGAACTCTACAAACTAGGTTTCCTGTAATCTTTGCAAGCTGGATTTAAATATATTAAGTTAGGCCAAGGGAAATAACTAGAAGATAGAAAGGTGGGAAAGAAAAGGAGTTCTTTCTGTTTATTTTTTTATAAGGGTATTTTTTAAAATATTTATTTATTTATTTCGGCTGCTCTGGGTCTTTGTGGCACACAGGATCTTCATTGTGGTGTGTGGCATCTTTGGTTGCAGCATGCATATGGAATCTAGTTCCATGACCAGGAACTGAACATGGCCACCTGCATTGGGAGTGTGGAGTCGTACCCACTGGACAACCAGGAAAATCTCTTTTTCTGTTTATTTTATTTTTTCATTTTTATTGGAGTGGAATTGCTTTACAATGTTGTGCTAGTTTCTGTTGTACAACAAAGTGAATCAGCTATATGCACACATACATCTCCATATCCCCTCCCTCTTGAACATCCCTTCCACCTTCCCTATCCCATCTCTCTAGGTAGTCACAGAGCATCAAGCTGATCTCCGTGTGCTATGCAGCAGCTTCCCACTAGCCATCCATTTTACATTTTGTAGTCTATATGTCAGTTCTACTCTCTCACTTCATCCCAGCTTCCCCTTCCCCACTGTGTCCTCATGTGTGTTCTCTACATCTGTGTCTTTATTCCTGCACTGCCACTACTTTCATCAGTACTGTTATTTCAGATTCCATATATGCATTACATAAGGTATTTGTATTTCTCTTTTTGAATTACTTCACTCTCTATGACAGATTCTATGTCCATCCACCTCATTACAAATAACTCAATTTCATTTCATTTTATGGCTGAGTAATATTCCATTGTATATGTGTACCACATCTTCTTTATCCATTCATCTGTTGATGGACATTTAGGTTGCTATCATGTTCTGGCTATGTAAATAGAGCTGCAGTGAACATTGTGGTACATGTCTCTTTCTGAATTATGGTTTTCTCAGGGTATATGCCCAGTAGTGGGATTGCTGGGTCATATGGTAGTTCTATTTTGTTTTTCTAAGGCACCTCCATACTGCTCTCCATAGTGGCTGTATCAGTTTACATTCCCACCAACAGTGCAGGAGGGTTCCCTTTTCTCCACACCCTCTACAGCTTTTATGGTTTCTAGGTTTTTTGATGATGGCCATTCTGACTGGTGTGACATGATACCTCATTGTGGTTTTGATTTTCATTTCTCAAATGATTAGTGATGCTGAGCAGCTTTTCATGTGTTTGTTGGCAATCTGTATGTCTTCCTTGGAGAAATGTCTGTTTATGTCTTCTGACCATTTTTGGATTGGGATGTTTGTTTTTTTGATATTGAGCTGCATGAGCTGCTTGTAAATTTTGAAGATCAAACCTTTGTCAGTTGCTTAGTTTGCAAATATTTTCTTCCATTCTGAGGGTTGTCTTTTTGCCTTGATTATGGTTTCCTTTGCTGTGCAAAAGCTTTTAAGTTTCATTAGGTCCCATTTGTTAATTTTTGTTTTTATTTTTATTACTCTAGGAGGTGTGTCAAAAAGCATCTTGCTGTGGTTTATGTTATAGAGTGTTCTACCTATGTTTTCCTCTAAGTGTTTTATAGTGTTTGGCCTTACATTTAGGTCTTTAATCCATTTGGAGTTTATTTTTCTGTATGGTATTAGGAAGTGTTCTAATTTTATTCTTTTACAGATAGCTGTCCAGTTTGTCCAGCACCACTTATCGAAGAGGCTTTCTTTTCTCCATTGTATATTCCTGACTCCTTTGTCAAAGACAAGGTGACCATATGTGCGTGGATTTGTCTCTGGGCTTTTTATCCTGTTCTATTGATCTATATTTCTGCTTTTGTGCCAGTGCCATACTGTTTTGATTACTGTAGTTTTGTAGTATTGTCTGAAGTCAGGGAGTCTGATTCTTCCACTTTTTCTTTCTCAAGATTGCTTTGGCTATTCATGGTCTTTGTGTTTCCATACAAATTGTAATTTTTTTTAAGTTCTGTGAAGTATGCCATTGGTAATTTGATTTTGGCAAATTGGATTGGCATTCCAATCCAATGTCATTGGATTGCATTGAATTTGTAGATTGCCTTGGGTAGTATAGTCATTTACACAATGTTGATTCTTCCAAACCAAGAGCATGGTATATCTCTCCATCTGTTTGTATCATCTTTGATTCCTTTCATCAGTTTCTTATAGTTCTATGCATAGAGGTCTTTGCCTCCTTAGGTAGGTTTATTCCTAGGTATTTTTTCCTTTTTGTTGCAATGGTAAATGGGAGTGTTTCATTAATTTCTCCTTCTGATTTTTTGTTGTTCATGTATAGGAATGCAAGAGATTTCTGTGCATTAATTTTGTATCCTGCTACTTTACCAAATTCATTGGTTAACTCTATTAGTTTTCTGGTGATACCTTAAGATTTTCTATGTATAGTATGTCATCTGCAGTGACAGTTTTACTTCTTCTTTTCCAAGTGAGATTCATCTTATTTCTTTTCCTTCTCTGACTGTCATTTCTAAAACTCCCAAAACTATGTTGAATAATTGTGGTGAGAGTGGGAAACATTGCTTTGTTCCTGATACATCTTAGAGGAAATGGTTTCAGTATTTCACCATTGAGAATGATGTTTGCTGTGGGTTTGTCAAATATGGCTTTTATTAGATTGAGGCAGCTTTCTTCTATGCACACTTCCTGCAAAGTTTTTACCATAAATGGGTGTTGAATTTTGTCAAAAGTTTTTCTGCATGTTTGGAGATTATCATGTTTTTTATTCTTAAATTTCTTAATGTGGTGTAGCACATTGATTCATTTTCATATATTGAAGAATCCTGGCATTCCTGGTATAAATCCCGCTTCATCATGGTGTATGATCATTTAAATGTGCTGTTGGATTCTGTTTGCTAGTATTTTGTTGAGAATTTTTGCATGTATGTTTGTCAGTGATATTGCCCGTTAATTATTTTTTTAGTGACCTCTTTGTCTGGTTTGGTATCATGGTGATGGTGGCCTTATAGGATGAGTTTGGGAGTGTTCCTCCCTCTGCTATATCTTGGAAGAATTTGAGAAGGACAGGTATTAGCTCTTGTCTAAATGTTTGGTAGAATTCACCAGTGAAGCCATCTGGCCCTGGGCTTTTTTTTGTTGGGAGATTTTTAATCACAGTTTCAATTTCAGTGCTTGTCCTTTGTCTGTTCAGATTTTCTATTTATTCCGGGTTCAGTCTTGGGAGGTTTTAATACTCTAAGCATTTGTCCATTTCTTCCAGGTTGTGCATTTTATTGGCATATTTTTACTTGTAGTACTCTGTCATGATCCTTTGTGTTTCTGTAATTTCAGTTGTTACTTCTTTTTCATTTCTAATTCTGTTGATTTGAATCTTCTCCCTTTTTTTCATGATGAGTCTAGCTAATGGTTTAGCAATTTTGTTTATCTTCTCAAAGAACCAGATTTTAATTTTATTGATCTTTGCTCTTGTTTCCTTCATTTCTTTTTCTTTTATTTCTGATGTGATCATTATCATTTCTTTCCTTCTAACTTTGGGGTTTTTCTTTCTGTAGTTGCTTTAGGTGTAAGGTTAGGTATTTTATTTTAGATTTTTCTTATTTCTTGAGTTAGGATTGTATTGCTATAAACTTGCCTCTTACAACTGTTTTTGGTGCATCCCATAGGATTTGGGTCATTGTGATTTCATTGTCATTTTTTTCTAGGTTTTTAAAAATTTACTCTTTGATTTCTTCAGTGATCTCTTGGTTGTTTAGCCTCCATGTGTTTGTATTTTTTATAGTTATTTTTTTTCCTGTAATTGATATCTAGTCTCATAGCACTGTGGTCATAAAAGATGCTTGATATGATTTCAGATTTCTTAAATTTACTGGGACTGGATTTGTGACCCAAGATATGATCTATCCTGGAGAATGGTCCATGTGCACTTGAGAAGAAAGTGTATTCTGTTGTCTTTGGATGGAATGTCCTATAAATATCAAATTAAGTCCATCTGGTCTAATGAGTCATTTAGTGCTCCTTTCCTTAGTTATTTTCTGTTTGGATGATCTGTCCATTGGTGTAAGTGGGGTGTGAAAGTCGCCTGCTATTATTGTGTTACTGCTGATTTTCACTTTTACGGCTGTTAGCCTTTGCCTTATGTATTGAGGTGGTCCTTTGTTGAGTGCATAGATATTTAGAATTGTTATGTCGTCTTCTCAGATTGATCCCTTGATCATTATGTAGTGTCCTTCTTTGTCTCTTGTAATAATTTTTATTTTAAACTCTATTTTTTCTGATATGAGTACTGCTACTCCAGCTTTCTTTTGATTTCCATTTGCATGAAATATGCAAATTTTCCATCCTCTCATTTTCTATCCTCTCATTGCATGGAATATGCAAATTTTCTATCCTCTCATTTTCATTCTGTTTGTGTCTCTATGTCTGAAGTGGGTTTCTTGTAGGCAGCATATACATCATCTTACTTTTGTATCCATTCAGCCAGTCTGTTTCTTTTGGCTGGAGCATCTAATCCATTTACTTTCAAGGTAATTATTGATATGTATGTTCCTATTACCATTTTCTTAATTGTCTTGCATTTCTTTTTGTTGGTCTTTTCCTTCTCTTGTGTTTCCTACCTAGAGAAGCTCCTTTAGCATTTGTTGTAAAACTGGTTTGGTGGTGCTGAATTCTCTTTGCTTTTGCTTTTCTGTAAAGCTTTTGATTTCTCCATCTAATTTGCATGAGATTCTTCCTGGGTAGAGTAATCTTGGTTGTAGTTTTTTCCGTTTCATTACTGTAAATATATCTTGCCACTCCCTTCTGGCCTGTAGAGTTTCTGCTGAAAGATCAGCTGTTAACCTTATGGGGATTCCCTTGTATGTTATTTCTTGCTTTTTCCTTGTTGCTTTTAATATTTTTTTCTTTGCATTTAATTTTTGTTAGTTTGATTAATATTTGTCTTGGTATATTTCTCTTTAGGTTTATCCTGTATCAGACTCTGCATTTCCTGGGCTTGATTGACTTTTTCTTTCCCACATTGGGGAAGTTTTCAATGATAATCTCTTCTAATATTTTCTCAGGCCCTTTTTCTCTCCTTCTTCTGGGATGCCTATAATTGGCATGTTGGTGTGCTGAAAGTCCCAGGGGTCTCCGAGACTGTCCTCCATTCTTTTCATTCTTTTTTCTTTTTTCTGCTCTGCAGTAGTTGTTTCCAACATTGTATCTTCCAGCTCACTTATCCATTCTTCTGCCTCAGTTATTCTGCTATTGATTCCTTCTGGAGTGTTTTTAATATCAGTTATTGTGTTGTTCATTACTATTTGTTTGCTCTTTATTCTTCTAGGTCCTTTTTAAATGTTTCTTATATTTTCTCTATTCTCTTTCCGAGATTTTGTATCATCTTTACTATCATTACTCTTAATTCTTTTTCAGGTAGTTTTTCTATTTCCTCTTCCTTTATTTAGTCTTGTCAGTTTTCATCTTGCTCCTTTGCCTACAAAATATTTCTCTGCCTTCTCATTTTGTCTAATTTACTGTTTTGAGGTCTCCTTTTCCTAGGCTAAAGGGGCATAGTTCCTCTTGCTTCTGTTCTCTGCCCCTGGTGGTGAGGTTTGTCCAGTGACTTGCTGATGGGAGGGAGTGGTGCCTGGACTCTGGTAGGTGGAACTGAGCCTTTTCCCTCTGATGAGCATGGCCATGTCAGGTGGTGTGTTTTGGGGAATCTGTTGGCTTAGTATGACTTTAGGTAGTCTGTGTGCTGATGGGTGGGTTTGTGTTCCAATCTTGTTTGTTGTTTGTTGTGAGGCATTCAGTGCTAGGAGCTGCTGGCAGTTGGATGGAGCTGTGTCTTAAATTCAGATAGACGTTTCCATGAGAGCTCTTGGTGATTAATATTCCCTGGGGCCAGGAATTTTCTAGTGGTCCAACATCTTGGACTCAGTGCTCCCATCCCAGAACCTCAGGCCCAACTTCTGGTTGAGGATCCAAGACCTTGCAAGTCACTCATCCTAGCAATAAAGGGGATTAAAAACAAAACAAAACAAAAAAAGAAAAGACTAACAAAACCCCAGAAAAGTGGTAAAAAGTAAAATCAAACAAAGAAAAACAGAAACACGGTAACACACACAAAAGAAACAAAAACAGAACCAAATAAATCAAAAAGCAAGAGAACAACCAAACAAAAGCAAAAGAACCCAATAATGAAATCAAACAACTAAAAAGAAAACTGATAGACTTCCCTGGGGGTACAGTGGTTAAGAATTTGCCTGCCAATGCAGGGGACACAGGTTCGATCCCTTGTCCAGAAAGATCCCACATGCCTCAGAACAACTAAGCTCATACACCACAACTACTGAGCCTGTGCTCTATAGCCTGTGAGGCACAACTACTGAGCCCACACTCCACAACTACTGAAGCCCCCATGCTCTAGGGTCTGTGTGCTGCAACTACTGAGCCTGCAAATTGCAACTACTGAAGCCCGTGTATCTAGAATCTGTGCTCTGCAAGAAGAGAAGCCACTGCAATGAGAAGCCTGCACACCACAATGAAGAGTAGCCCCTGCTTACCACAGCTAGAGAAAGCTCATGTGCAGTAATGAACAGCCAATGCAGCCAAAAAAAAAAAAAAAAAGAAAAGAAAAAGAAAGATAACTGACAAAAACATGAAACCAAAAAACAAAACCAGGGGGCCAACTGAAGAATGAAGCAAACAAATGAAACAATCTGACAAAATTGATTTTATAAAAAACAAAAACAAAACAGAGAAAGGGTAAAGAAGATAGAAAAACAGAAAAGCAATGTAGAAATAGAAATATTAAAAAAATAAAATAGAAAATATATTAAAAAGACAAACAAAACCCCAGAGAAATGGTAAAAACAAAATCAAAGAAACAGAAACAAGTTAACATGCACACACACAAGGAAGAAACAAAACAGAATCAAATAAAACAAAATGAAGAGAACAACTAGACAAATAGAAGAACTCAAAAATGAAATCAAACAATTAAGATCAATACTAACAAAAACATAAAACCTAAAAACAAACCAAAGCAGTGTGCCAACTGAAGAATAAAACAAAACAGAACAAACTGATAAAAATTATTTTTAAAAATAATAAAATTAAATTAAATAAAAAGGGTAAAAATACAAGACAACAGAAAAGCAAAGTAGAAATGGAAACATGAAAGAAAATTAAAAATATATTAAAGAAAAAGAAGAAAACATTAAGGGAAAAAACACAGAACAGAAAAAGACAGTAAAAATAGAAATATATAAAAAGATAGAAATAAAAAAATATATAACACAAAGATTCCCAAAAGACTAAATAAAAAATAGTTCATTCCTTTCTATTGCTGAGTATTATTCCATTTACAGACTGGCTTTGGTGGGTAAAGGCTTTTTCCTGTTGAGTTAGGCTAATGCTATTGTCTTTAAGGTCACAGTTGAGCCAAACTGGAGCCAGGTCATATGGCTGCTGCTGGGTCTTCAGTGAGGTCCTTTGTTGGAGAGCCTGTTACCACAGGTTTTCAGTGAGCATGGATTTTGTCTGGTTCCTGGGTGGTTGGATCTGCTTCCAGGACCTTGTTTAATAAGGCTGGTACTAGCTCAAGCATCCACTTTGAGGTTGACAGCCAATGGGCCTGTTACCAGGTGTTCAGATGGGTGTGGCTCCCCCTTGGTCTTTAAAAGGGCTCTTGACAGGTGAGTGGGCAGACCCCTGGGCAGGCAGGATTGATTTTGTATCCCTCAAAGCCACTTTTTTTCCATGGATGGCTGCCTAATTATTGTTGCTGAGGAGAGATACAAGCGTGGGACCTCATATTCCACCATCTTGTTGATATATTTAAATCTTCCATTTTTCTCTCAGCAATGTTTTAGTTTACAATGTACAGGTCTTGTACAGCTTTTGTCAAATTAACCAGTGAATATTTCTTTTATTTTTTGCTATTATCCATGATATTTTTAAAATTTCAATTTCCAATTGTTTGTTGTTAGTGTATAATATTACAATTATTTTTATATTTATATAGTATCTTACAATCTTTCTAAAAACACTTATTTCTAGTAGCTTTCTTGTGAATTTTATCAGATTTTCTACATAGGTAATCAAGTCATATGCCAATAAAAACAGTTTACTTCTGTCTTTATAATCAGTATGCCTCTTATTTCTTTATTTTGGCTTATTGACTGCCTAGAACTTCCAGTACATCTTTTATAATCTTGGATTTTAGGAAAAAGACATTCAGTTTTTGACTATTAAATATAAGTTGATATGGGTGTTCATAGGTTTTCATTTATCAAGTAAGGAATTTCCTTTTTTTCCTAGTTTTCTGAAGTTCCTAGTTGCTTTAAATAAAGATAATGGGGTTTCTCTGGTGGTGCAGTGGTTGAGAGGCCGCCTGCCAATGCAGGGGACATGGGTTTGTGCCCTGGTCCGGGAAGATCCCACATGCTGTGAAGCAGCTGGGCCCGTGAACCATGGCCACTGAGCCTGCGCGTCCAGAGCCTGTGCTCTGCAACGGGAGAGACCACAACAGTGAGAGGCTTGCGTACTGCAATATTAATTAATTAATTAATTAATTAAATAAAATAAAATAAAGATAATGTTTCCCTTGAAACCTTAGGTTACAGGACAGTTATACTTACCACCCATTATAGAAGATTACAGCTCCTGGAATTCAGTGTTCTTTTTTCATAATACATCCCACTGTGTGTATAGCTATCATCTGTGTCATCCTGTGAGGATTAGAGCTTGGCAAATTAATTCAAAAATGCTGATATTCTGACCACACTGTTTCTGTGAGTTATAAATAAACTATCCTTAATCTCTGACCCAGAAATCTTATGTTTTCTACAAACATGCACTATATTATAGGAGATTAACTTGTCAGCTTTCAAGCTAGATAAAATATTAGACACTTCAGAATTATTAACAGTACCTAGCTTTATTCTTCTTGGGTCTAGGAGTGAGATCTCAGAAAGGAACATGTTCTGAGGCTATAATGACCAAGAAGAACACTCATGGTTCAGTCTGAGCATGAAGTCCAAGGCATCATGAACATGAAATCCATTGTCTTCCAAGGATGCTAACTAAGCCTAAAGCCCAACTCATAACCAGATCTGAGAGTCTCAAAGGAATTTTTTAAATGTTATCATGAAATACAATAAATACAAATGATTAAATTTTGTTGTATATCAAACATTAGGTGTTAATTCTTTTCTTAACTTAATTAATTTATTTAGTTTTTTCTGTGTTGGAACTTTGTTGCTGTGCGTGGGCTTTCTCTAGTTGCAGAGACTGGGGGCTACTCTCTGTTTTGGGGCACAGTTTTCTCATTGAAGTGGCTTCTCTTGTTGCAGAGCATGGATCTAAGCATGTAGGCTTCAGTAGTTGTAGCACATGGGCTTGGTTGCTGTGCCTTTTGGGCTCTAGGACACAGGCTCAGTAGCTCCACAGCATGTGGGATCTTCATGGACCAGGGCTCGAATCTGTATCCCCTGCATTGGCAGGCAGATTCTTAACCACTGTGTCACCAGAGAAGTCCCTAATTCTTTGTATTAACTAATTTAATTCTCATGATAACCATGTGAGTTTTTTATGTGTTAGTATTTTCACAGAATTGCACTTAAGTTTCTCTGCAACTTTTTATTGGAATTTTAAGGTCTTCCTTATAATAATGCAGTGAGAAGAAACATATCTATTTTTGCTTGCTTGTTTGCTTTCTTCTTCTTTTGCTTTTTTAAATCTGGTACTCTAAATAAACTTCAATATGGCTTCTAGGAAATGGTAATCATGTTTTATCAGTAATTAGTATTCTAAAGAAAGGTACTCAACCTTTCCTTTACACCTGCCACATGCCAAAGTGTATGTTGCACAAACATCGCAGCTGTACAGACATGCTTCAGATTATGTACACACAGTTGGATCACTCACATGCCCCCCCACACACAAAAAAAACACATGAACCTAGATATTTTGGCAGTTTGTCTTTGGTGTATTTCTTCATAACAGATCAGATCTATGGTCTTCAAGAGTGATGAGATAAGGAAATTATGCTGAACAGAAACTATTTTCTACTCATAGTAGTACAAAAATACAGGCAGAAACTATTAGAACTATTGCTTGATGTATGAATGTACTTGCTCAAACACAAAACAATGACAAAACAACTCTAATGGTAGAACAAGCATGTATTTCAGTGTTTTGAAATATTGAGATGTCTGAGCTTATAGAGACAAAGTCCATAAATTGCCTGAAACTTGTCACTGATAAGTATTTTAGTTAAACATCCTTTTCAAAAATCTTATAGCATACTACCGTTTTAAGAAAGTTTTGTGATTATGCATTAGAATTTTATAATTTTAGAGCTCAGAATAATAAAAATATTGAAAGAATTAAATGGAGTCAGCTCTGTAAGAATAGAAGTTATAGGCAATTGATAAGTAAATAATTCTTATCCTCAATAATGCAAGTTAATTTTGTTCAATAGAGATAAAATTGCTTTCTATCCTAAAGAAAATATTATCTCCAACATTTTATTGCCCTATAAGATATTAATTAATTTGTTTCTATTAGCAGATTCATTTCATCATTAGTGATTTTCTGTATATGTATCTATTCTTCAAACTCACATTTAACATTCACTGATTTCCTCATTAAATTATTGAGTTAAATAAAATTATTAGTATCTGATGATTTTATATTTGTATAAATCATGTTTTAAACTTTTTGAAAAACTATACTTTAGTGGTACCACTAATTATATTTTATAAGTGAAGGAACTATGATTCAGAATATTAAATAAATAGTTCTTCAATTTGATTGCCTGACTACTAGCAAATCACATATTAAATTCTAGTTCTTTCCACTTCTCTATTAATGCTTAATTAGTGATATATCCTAAAATTTCATCTTATATTTCTGACTTTCCTGTTTTTACATCTGATTACCTATATACACACTGTCACACACATCCATACATTCACACCCTGAACAAGAAAAGAGATACTTAAAAATAATGTGAAGTTCGGAAACAATGACAAAATATTCTAGTTCTTTGAATTTCTTTATTATTTTTATTTTCACCAATATTAAAATAGGGAAATACTAAGCTAACAGGGAGGGCCACATGTTAATGAGTGGAAACATGCAACATATATTTTGTTTTGCTACTTGCTAAATCACTACAGCTCTTAGTAAACAGTTTTCATTCAAGTGTGAAGGGATATTAAAAGTTATAATATTTTATTGTATTTTATTCTGATACTTATGTGTACAGTGTTATCATATTTGCAAACTTCTGACCGTTTGTTTTTCTTGCAACTGTTTAGATATATTGTGTCCCTTTTGGAGTGGAAGATGTTTTCATTTAAAGCAATGGTGGATATGCCAAAGAAACAAGGAATTCATTTTTTAAAATATCATGCTTTGTATTTTAAAAAAGAAGGAAAATTTAAGGAGGGGAAATGTATTTTGTTTAAAAATACCACATGGACAGAAAGATGTGTCTAATTAGGTCTACTGTTTCTCTGTCAAAGACTGAGAGCTGTGCAGAAAAGTAAACAATGCTTTTTATTCCTTGGGCAGAAATAGTCCATCAAATTTATTTTCCTTTTTGAATAGCATGTTGAGTAGGGGAGAAAGAGTGAGAATGCTGGTTTTGAAAGGGATTTCAAAATTATTCTTTGAAAATATTTCTGTTTGAAAGAACAGCATATGCATAAGTTAGTCCATTAACTTGCTCAGCAATGTTCCCAACCCATAATGCTCTTTTTTGTCAAAAGTCCATAGCTAAAGAGGATCTTAGTTCAAATCAGTGGTTCCTAGACTGTGCTGTGGAAAACCTTCTTCACCAGTTGCTAGCAGTTGCTAGGTTTGAAGGGAGAGGTGAGAAGGTGGGTAGTCTACAACTAAATATGCTTGAGAAACCGTGGGTTGATTAAAGTTAAATAGATTTCTTTTTTGCAGAATATTTTAGAGACTTTGTTATCCTAATTTAACTTTTTATTTATTTTAGCTATTTATATTAATTTAGCTTTTTGAGATGATGTTTGTTGTAGGATTGGTGGACACCTCTTAAAATCCTTTTGTCTGGAAAGGGTGTATCTGGAACAAAGGCCATCTTTGACTTTAAATGGGAAGCTCTGTGATGGAAATACCATTCCTCTTTCATTCATCACTTATTCTCATTGGCAAGTACAGCAGACATCCAATAAGTATTTTATGAGTACAATGTCATCTCCTTTTTAACCAACCCTATTAATCAAGTGTCTTCTACCTTAAACAAGTCACTTAATACCCTCTCTGTACAGTAAATGGAGATTATTCCTACTTGGTGTGGGCTTAGCAAATTTATTAGGTAATAAATTTAGGGGGTGGAGTAAATCATATTTACTAGCAGGGTGTATGAGACCAAATGGGAGAAAATAACAAAATAATTGTCAGATAAGGTAGTGTCTGTATTAAAGCTGTGCAAGTTAATAAAAACTAACAGATAAAAACACAGAAGACAAATAACCCTTAAAAGAGTCCCTGAGCACAGATATTTTTATAGTTTGGTACTAACAGTCTTATGTCCTGAGCCCAGAACATTTAATGAAGAATTATGTAAAAAAGTAAAGTAACTTGTCTTAAGTGCCAAAGAAATGAGGATTCAGACTGACAGTGTTTATGATGTCCATAGCTTTCTCTCTCACTTTCTTTCCCTTAACACAATTGTCTTTGATTGGACAAATCATGCTGCTTTCATTGTAATGTCATTGCAGTTTATGATTCCATAAGGTACATGAATAGGTTTTTATTTCATTTGCTTTGCAATTTATTTTAATGCCATCCAAGAAAATTACCTACACAACTATGAATACTACCCTTTATTGGCTTCACCATGCTGCCAGCTATATTTTTGAACAAAAATATGCCAGCATATTTTTTATCACCATCAAATTTTGTTTTAGCTGTGTTATAAAATTAACTCTGCTTTCACAATTAGATCATTTACCTTTAGACCCTTTTCATATGAATTCTTTACCTGTAGCATTATATTAAATGCAAGCATATACTCAATAAAACAAAACTATAATAATCATATTATTATATAACATTTATGACACAATTTTATTTCCAAACAAGAATTTTGCTTTATACTTTCTATCTTAGTCATTCTTCTAATAATCTTTAAGAAGCAGACAAAGGTATAAAACCCTAATGTAAAAACACTTTTGGTTAACAAATTAGTTGTATCAACCTCTTAGTATATGTAAATGCACAGTTTCTATTTGTAAGACTAAACAAACAGAACCAGTTAATGCTATTCTCATACACATTATGGCAAATGAGGATTCAGTAATGGGATTGGCAAGTATTAGGGAATTAATGTAATACCATAAATTATGCTCCATAAAGGTAAACAGTTTCCTTTGTGCATTTTTCTCTTAGAATTGAAAGTAAATAATTTTCTCTCTACATACTGTTATCTAGTCACAGGCTTCCACTTGTCCATTTGTGTTTGGCACTAACTTACATTTGAAATTAGATTTTTATTTTTAGATTTAACCACAAATTAATGTATTTCACAAGATCCTTATGGTTTCAATCCCCTTTTCACATGTAGTGAAAGATTCTGCAGGCAACGGATAAACTACTAAAGAGAACTGAGCATGATGAGAACTGGACACACTATTACAAATACCACACCAGACATTTCAGTCAAACTTAAATCTTAATGGAGTACAGAAAGTTTGCTGTAAGCAGTGATGAAGAAAAACTCTTCCAAATCATTGTACGTTTGTCGTTCTTTTAGTTGTTAATGTCCATTTAGTTGTTAATGTCCATTTACCACCAGATCTTTTTCAATGAATATTATTCCTTAAAGTACCAAAGATTTCATAAAGTAGAACTTGTTGAGGCAGTCATATGATATGGCTTGCCAAGGACTGGGGGAAATATTGTGCATTTTAATTGTAATCAAGTCCTCTATTAATTACCTCATATTTAATGAGAATTTACCATGACTGCAGCATTCTACTAGCACTAGGAAAACAGAAACAAAAAAATAATAGAGTTTCTTCTACTAGTGATCCCACTGACTGAGAATACAAAACTTGAGATAAGACTAGCCTGTATAAAATAATTTGAAATGAACAATATGAATTAGAAGGTAGCTTCAGGCTAGATTAATTAAATGTTGAACATTTCACAATGACCTAACCTGCTGTATTAAACAGTATCTGCTCAGCTTTAAAAATAAGATAATCTTTCATTTAATATATAACTCTGATGAAATGATGAGACTTTTCTTTAAGATCTCCTTTCCAAATAATTTTGATCATTAAAGTATTTCCTTCAACAAATATTTAAGTGCCTACCAAGTACTGGGAACTTTCCTAAGGGCAATGGATACAGGCGTAAACAAAACCATAACACAAAACAAGACAAAATAAACCAACAAATAACAGTTTTCATGGATGCTACAGTACAGAGGGAGAAAAGAAAGAAAAAAATCACTTAAATATACATCATAACAAATGGTTATGCTAAAAATAAGTGCAACTGACAAAAACCAGGGAGTCTAGATGACAGGTTTTTCTGAGAGTTTACAATTTGGGATGGGGTGTTTCTGACAGGTTTCACTGAAAAAGTAATCTTGGGCACAGAGGTCTTACAAAAGTCAGGGAGAAAGCCAGGAAGATATGTGAGGGAAAAACAAGCATAAACACCCTGATAAAGGAGTGTGACATGTTCAATGAAGAGCAGAAGGAGTATGATAAGACTTGGTGAGCAAGGTGGGAAAAGGTAGGATTTGAGAGATTACTAGTGTCATCAAATTAAACAGAATAATATTGGCCACTGTAGTGACTCTGACATGTGTTTGAAAGACATACATAAGTTTTCTTCAGAACAGTTAGCATAATTTGACTTGAGTTTTGAAAGGATAAAGTTTGTCACTAGGTGATAATATGTTCTAACAAGGTGGGAGCCCTGGTGGAAGTCTATTTCAATAATCCAGATCAGATCAGATTTTAGCTTGAGCTAATTTCACAGTGATAGGAGTGGAACAAATGATAAGTAGTGAGATTTTGAATACATCTTTAAGATGTTAACAATTTGTTAAAAGATTAGACATAGAGTGTGAGCAAAGGGAGGATTCAGATAATTCTGAAGCATTAGCTGGAGAGACTTCAAAGGAAAGAGACCATTGAAATCACAATGGAATAGATTCATTCTAGAAGGAAAGAATATGAAGATTGCAGCAGTGAAGTAGGAGAAAAAAGATGTGATCTAGTGTGCAAATGAATAAAATTTAGGAGCACAGAAAGGCTTATTAATAGTAGCAGGTGGGAAGGCAGAATGTGTGGGTACAGAAGTGGGCAGAAGAGAAGCTACAGTTATGGCAGCAAGCCCCATAAATTCATGCTGTTGGTCAATCATCTTTTTCTGCCATTATCTATATTTGTAAACTTTGAATTCCTGAAATCCAGTTGTGTGTCACATTGCTTTAGTTTGCTGATTAATTTTAACCAATATTTTATTGAGGAAAGGGAGAGAGGTAAAGAGAAAAGAAAAACAGAAAATAAGGGTTAAAAGAATGGAGAGAGGATAAAGAGAATAAGGAGGTAAGAAAGCAAAAAGTGAAACATGACAAAAGAGACAGAAAGAAGAAAAATAAGGAGTCAATGGAGGGGGTGGAGTCAAGATGGGAGGGGATGGAGTCAAGATGGTGGAGTAGGAGGACACAGAATTCACCTCTCCTAACAACTAGGGCACCTACCAGGGGCTGGTGGGGGATCTTGGACAACTAAGAGAATGGGAGAAACCCCCAAATGACCAGGTAGGATGTTGATGGGAGAGAAGGGGAAGGATAAGTGGGAAAGATGGGACTGGCACCCCGAGGGGCAGCTGAGGAAGGGGAGAATTTCCCATGCCTGGAGGGGCCCACTCACCACAAAGAGATCAACAGGGATGCAGGGAGACCACCAGGGGATCGGAGGATCAGAAAGGAATTCAACCAGAATTTCCCTCACCTACTTGGGCCTCTGGGAACCTGCTGAGGTCCCAGGTCTATCCTCTGCCCTCCGAGGCACCCTCCAGCCATGCTGAACCTAAGACCTGTCCCCCCAAACCCCAGGGCCTTTTTCAGCTAAGTGGGTCCTGAGACTAGGCCCAGCCCCCACCTAAGCCCAGATCCACAAGACCATTTCCAGCTGTACAGGTCCTGAGGCTAGGCTCTTGCCCCCCTGACTAAACACTGCCACCACCTAAGCCCTGCCTTCAGGGCCTTTTCTGGTCATGTGGGTCCTGAGTCTAGGCACTGGCCCTCCCTAAACCCTGCCACCACCTACGCTCTACAACTCAAAATCAAGACATTTTCTGCACACCCCCTGCTTTTTTTTTTTTTTTTTTTTTTTTTTTTTTTTTGCTATTGTGGCTCTGTTTTAACTTGGTGTTGTTGTTTCATTTACATTTTTATTTTTCTAATATATTTTTAAATTTTTCTAATTTTACTTTATTTTTTATTCTTTGTTACTATACTGCTCCCTTTTTTTTTTTTTTTTTTTTGGCCACATCTTGTGGCTTTCAGGATTTTGGTTCA
This sequence comes from Leucopleurus acutus, assembly GCF_964270905.1. Taxonomy (NCBI): domain Eukaryota; kingdom Metazoa; phylum Chordata; class Mammalia; order Artiodactyla; family Delphinidae; genus Leucopleurus; species Leucopleurus acutus. Next base: position 30,475,108 of record NC_139155.1, read on the forward strand.
CAGGCTGGGGATTGGGCCTGAGTTCCTGTGGTGGGAGTGCCAAATCCAAGCCACTTGACTAACAGAGAAACCGAAACTCTAGGGAATATTAATCGAAGTGAGGTCTCCCAGAGGTCCTCATCTCAGTACCAAGACCTGGCTCTACACAACTGTCTACAAACTCTAGTGCTGGAAGCTTCAATCCAAACAACAAGTAAGACAGGAACACAGTCTCACCCATCAAAATAAATAAATCGACCAAAAAATATGTTACAGATGAAGAGGCAAAGTAAACACCTACAAGATCAAATAAATGAAGAGGAAATAGGGAACCTACCTGATAAAGAATTCAGTGTAATGATAGTAGGGATGATCCAAAATCTCAGAAAAAGAATGGAGGCATGGATTGAGAAAATACAAGAAATGTTTAACAAAGAACTAGAAGGACTAAAAAACAAAGAGTGATGAACAACACAATAATTGAAATGAAAAATATGCTAGAAGGAATCAATAGCAGAATAACTGAGGCAGAAGAATGAATAAGTGAGCTGGAAAATAGAATAGTGGAAATAACTGCTGAGAAGCAGAATAAAGAAAAAAGAATGAAGAGAATTGAAGACAGTCTCAGAGACCACTGAGACAACATTAAATGCACCAAAATTCAAATTATAAGGTTCCCAGAAGAAGAAGAGAAAGATAAAGCATCTGAGAAAATATTGAAGAGATCATACTCAAAAACTTCCCTAACATGGGAAAGGAAATAGCCACACAAGTCCAGGAAGTGCAGAGTACCAACAGGATGAACCAAAGGAGAATAACAAGATGCATATTACTCAAACTAACAAAAATTAAATTCAAAGAAACAATATTAAAAGCAACAAGGGAAAAGCAACAAAAAATATACAAGGGAATCCCCATAAGGTTAACAGCTGATCTTTCAGCAGAAACTACAGGCCATAAGGGAATGGCAAGATATATTTAAAGTGATGAAAAGGAAAAACCTACAACCAAGATTACTCTACACAGCAAGAATCTCATGCAGATTCAATGGAAAAAAACAAAAGCTTTAAAGACAAGCAAAAGTTAAGAGAATTTGGTACCACCAAAACAGCTTTACAACAAATGCTAAAGGGATTTCTCAAGGAAGGAAACACAAGAGAAGAAAAAGAACCACAAATGCAAACACAAAACAATTAAGAAAATGGTAATAGGAACATATATATTGATAATTACCTTGAATACACCAACCAAAAGACACAGACTGGCTGAATGGATACAAAAACAATACCTGTATATATGCTGTCTACAAGAGACCCACTTCAGATTTAGGAACATGTACAGATTGAAAGTGATGGGTTAGAAAAAGTTATTCCATGCAATTAGAAATCAAACAAAAGCTGGAGCAGCAAGATTCATATCAGATAATATAGACTTTAAAATAAAGATTGTTACAAGAGACAAGGAAGGACACTACATAACGATAAAGGGATCAATCCAAGAAGAAGATATAGAAATTATAAATATTTATTCACCCAAAATAGGAGCACCTCAATACATAAGGCAAATGCTAACAGGCATAAAAGGGGAAATCGACAGTAACACAGTAATAGTGGAGGATTTTAAAACCCCACTTACACCAATGGACAGATCATCCAGAGGGAAAATATATAAGGAGACACAAGCTTTAAATGACACAATAGACAAGATGGACTTAATTGATATTTATAGGACACTCCACTCGAAGGTAGCAGAATACAGTTTCTTCTTAAGTGCACATGGAACCTACTCCAGGATAGATCATATCTTGGGTCAAAAATAAAGCCTTGGAAAATATACAAAAAAAGGAAATCATATCAAGCATCTTTTCCAACCACAATGCTATGAGATAAGAAATCAATTACAGGAAAATTACTGTAAAAAACCAAACATATGGAGACTAAATATTTCACTATTAAATAACCAAGAGATCATTAAAGAAATCAAAGAGGAAATCAAAAAATACTTAGACACAAATGACAACAAATACACGACAATGCAAAACCTATGGGTTGCAGCTAAAGCAGTTCTAAGTGGGAAGTTTATAGCAATTCAATCTTCACTCAAGAAAATCTCAAACTATCTAACCTTACACCTAAAGCAACTAGAGAAAGTAGAACAAATAAAACCCAAAGGCAGTAGAAGGAAAGAAATCATAAAGATCAGGTCAGAAATAAATGAAAAAGAAATGAAAGAAACAATATCAAAGATCAATAAAACTAAAAGTTTGTTCTTTGAGAAGATAAACAAAATTGATAAACCTTAACCAGACTCATCAAGAAAAAACAGGAGGGGACTCAATTCAATAAAATTAGAAATGAAAAAGGAGAAGTAACAACTGACACTGCAGAAATACAAAGGATCATAAGAGACTACTACAAACAACTATATGCCAGGAAAATGGACAACCTGGAAGAAGTGGACAAATTCTTGGAAAGGTACAACTTTCCAAGACTGAACCAGGAAGAATTAGAAAATATAAGCAGACTAATCATAAATACTGAAATTGAAACTGATTAAAACTCTTCCAACAAAGGAAATATTAGGGGAATGGCTTCAAGATGGTGGAAGAGTAAGACACGGAGATCACCTTCCTCCCCACAAATACATCAGAAATACATCTACATGTGGAACAACACCTACAGAACACCTACTGAACGCTGACAGAAGACTTCAGATCTCCAAAAAGGCAAGAAACTACCCACGTACATGGGTAGGGCAAAAGAAAAAAGAAGAAACAGAGACAAAAATTAGGGACAGGACCTGCACCAGTGGGAGGGAGCTGTGAAGCAGGAAAGGTTTCCACACATTAGGAAGGCCCTTTGCGGGCAGAGACTGCAGGTGGCAGAGGGGGTAGCTTCAGAGCCATGGAGGACAGCACAGCAAAAGGGGTGTGGAGGACAAAGCGGAGAGATTCCTGCACAGAGAATTGGTGCTGACCAGTACTCACCAGCCCTAAAGGCTTGTCTGCTCACCCGCTGGGCTGGGTAGGGGCTGGGAGCTGAGACTTGGGCTTCAGCTGGATACCAGGGAGAGGACTGGAGTTGGCTGTGTGAACACAGCCTGAATGGGGCTACTGCGTGACGACTGGCCGGGAGGGAGTCCGGGAAAGTCTGGAGCTGCCGAAGACAGAAGAGACTTTTTCTTGCCTCTTTGTTTCCTGGTGTGCAAGGAGAGGGGATTAAGAGTGCTGCTTAAAGGAGCTCCAGAGATGGACGTGAGCTGTGACTATCAGCATGGACCTCAAGCTCAGAGATGGCATGAGAAGCTAAGGCTGCTGCTGCAGCCACCAAGAAACCTGTGTGCAAGCACAGGTCACTATCCACAAATCCCCTCCCAGGAGCCTGTGCAGCCCGCTACTGCCAGGGTCCCGTGATCCAGGGACAATTCCCCGAGAGAATACATGGTGCACTGCAGGCTGCTGCAACATCACGCCAGCCTCTGCCACTGCAGGCTCACCGCACATCTGTACCCCTCCCACCCCCGGGCTGAGTGAGCCACAGTCCCCGAATCAGCTGTTCCTTTTTTTTTTTTTTTGGCGTACACAGGCCTCTCACTGTTGTGGCCTCTCCCATTGTGGAGCACAGGCTCTGGACGCACAGGTTCAGGGGCCATGGTTCACAGGCCCATCTGCTCCGTGGCATGTGGGATCTTACCTGACCGGGGCACGAACCCGTGTCCCCTGCATCAGCAGGCAGACTCTCAACCACTGTGCTACCATGGAAGCCCTAAGCTGCTCCTTTAACCCGGTCCTGTCTGAACGAAGAACAGATGCCCTCAGGTGACCTAAAGCAGAGGTGGGTCCAAATCCAAAGCTGAACTCAGGGAGCTGTGCAAACAAAGAAGGGAAAGTTCTTCCAGGAGCCTCAGGAGCAGTGTATTAAATATCCACAGTCAACCTGTTGTACCTGCATCTGTGGAATAGCTGAATAGACAACGAATCACCCCAAATGGAAGAGGTGGAATTTGAGAGCAATGATATATATTTTTTCCCCTTTTTCTTTTTTTGTGAGTGTGTATGTGTATGCCTCTGTGTGTGACTTTGTCAATATAGCTTTGCTTTTACCATTTGTCCTAGGATTCTGTCTGTCTGTTGTTTTTTTTTTTTTTACTTAAAAACTATTATTTTCCTTAATAATTTTTTTAATTTAATAACTTTATTCTATTTCATTTTACTTTTATTTTATTTTATCTTCTTTTTTTATTTCTTTTTTCCTCACTTTTTTTCTGAGCCATGTGGGGGACAGGCTCTTGGTGCTCCAGCCAGATGTCAGGGCTGTGTCACTGAGGTGGGAGAGCCAAGTTCAGGAAAATGGTCCACAAGATCCACAAGAGACCTCCCAGCTCCACATAATATCAAATGGCAAAAATCTCCCAGAAGTCTCCATCTCAATGCCAAGACCCAGCTACACTCAATGGCCAGCAAGCTACAGAGCAGGACACCCTATGCCAAACAACTAGCAAGACAGGAACACAACCCCAACCAGTAGCACAGAGGCTGCCTAAAATTATAATAAGGCCACAGACACCCCAAAACACACCACCAGTCATGGACTTGCCCACCAGAAATGCAAAATGCAGCCTCAAACACCAGAACACAGGCACTAATCTCCTCCATCAGGAAGCCTACACAACCCACAGAACAAACCTTAGCCACTGGAGACAGACACCAAAAACAATGGGAACTACAAACATGCAGCCTGCAAAAAGGAGACCTCAAACAGAAAGTAAAGCAAAATGAGAAGACAGAGAAACACACAGCAGATGAAGGAGCAAGACAGAAACCCACCAGACCTAACAAATGAAGAGGAAATAGGCAGTCTACCTGGAAAAGAATTCAGAATGATCATAGTAAAGATGATACAAAATCTTGGAAATAGAATGGAGAAAATACAATAAACGTCTAACAAGGACTTAGAAGAACTAAAGAGCAAGAAAACGGTGATGAACAACACAATAAATGAAATTAGACATTCTCTACAAGGGATCAATAGCAGAATAATTGAGGCAGAAGAACAGAAAAGTGACCTGGAAGATAAAATATTGGAAGTAACTACTGCAGAGAACAATAAAGAAAAAAGAAAGAAAAGAACTGAGGACAGTCTCAGAGACATCTGGGACAAAGTTAAATGCACGAACATTCGAATTATAGGGGTCCCAGAAGAAGAAGAAAAAAGAAACAGACTGAGAAAATATTTGAAGAGATTGTAGTCAAAAACTTCCCTAATATGGGAAAGGAAATAGTTAATCAAATACAGGAAGCACAGAGAGTCCCATACAAGAAAAATAAAAGGAGAAATGCGCCAGGACACCTATTAATCAAACTATCAAAAATTAAATACAAAGAAAAAATATTAAAAGCAACAAGGGAAACACAACAAACAACACATAAGGGAAGCCCCATAAGGTTAATAGCTGACCTTTCATCAGAAACTCTGCAAGCCAGAAAGGAGGAGTGGGACATATTTAAAGTGAAGAAGGAGAAAACCCTACAAACAAGATTACTCTACCCAGCAAGGATCTCATTCAGATTTGATGGAGAAATTAAAACATTTACAGACAAGCAAAAGCTAAGAGAATTCAGCACCACCAAACCAGCTTTACAACAAATGCTAAAGGGACTTCTCTAGGCAGGAAACACAAGTGAAGGAAAAGGCCTACAATAATAAACCAAAAGCAATTAAGAAAATGGTAATAGGAACATACATATCATTAATCACCTTAAATGTAAATGGATTAAAGGCTCCAACCAAAAGACATAGACTGGCTGAATGGATACAAAAACAAGACCCGTATATATGCTGTCTACAAGAGACCCATTTCAGACCTAGGGACACATACAGACTGAGAGTGAGAGGTAGTAAAAGATATTCCATGCAAATGGAAATCAAAAGAAACCTGGAGTAGCAATTCTCATATCAGACAAAATAGACTTCAAAACAAAGACTTTTACAAGAGACAAAGAAAGACACTACATAATGTTCAAGGGATTGATCCAAGAAGAAGATATAACAATTCTAAATATTTATGCACCCAACATAGGAGCACCTCAATACATAAGGCAAATACTAACAGCCATAACAGGGGAAATTGACAGTAACACAATCATAGTAGGGAACTTTAACAGCCCACTTTCACCAATAGACAGATCCTCCAAAATGAAAATAAATAAGGAAACCCAAGATGATACATTAAACAAGATGGGCTTTAAATGATACATTAAACAAGATGGACTTAATTGATATTTGTAGGACATTCCATCCAAAAAAGCAGAATACACGTTCTTCTCAAATGCTCATAGAACATTCTCCAGGATAGATCATATCTTGGGTCACAAATCAAGACTTGGTAAACTTAAGAAAATTAAAATCGTATCAAGTATCTTTTCTGACCATGACGCTATGAGACTAGATATCAATTACAGGAAAAAATCTGTAAGAAATACAAACACACGGAGGCTGAACAACACACTACTTAAAAACCAAGAGATCACTGAAGAAATCAAAGAGGATGTCAAAAAATACCTAGAAACAAAAGACAATGAAAACACAATGTCTCAAAACCTGTGGGATGCAGCAAAAGTAGTTCTAAGAGGAAGTTTATATCTATACAAGCCCACCTTAAGAAACAAGAAACATCTCGAACAAACAACCTAACCTTACACCTAAAGCAATTAGAGATAGAAAAACAAAAAAACCCCAAAAGTTAGCAGAAGAAAAGAAATCATAAAGATCAGATGAGAAACAAATGAAAAAGAAATGAAGGAAATGATAGAAAAGATCAATGAAACTAAAAGCTGGTTCTTTGAGAAGATAAGAAAATTGATTAACCATTACAGCCAGACTTATCAAGAAAACAGGGAGAAGACTCAAATAAATAGAATTAGAAATGAAAAAGGAGAAGTAGCAAGTGACTGTGCAGAAATACAAAGGACCATGAGAGATTACTACAAGCAACTCTATGCCAATAAAATGGACAATCTGGAAGAAATGGACAAATTCTTAGAAATGCACAACCTTCCTAGACTGAACCAGGAAGAAGGAGAAAATATGAACAGACCAATCACAAACACTGAAATTGAAACTGTGATTAAAAATCTTCCAAGAAACAAAAGCCCAGGACCAGATGTCTTCACAGGCAAATTTGATCAAACATTTAGAGAAGAGATAACACCTATCCTTCTCAAACTCTTCCAAAATATAGCAGAGGGAGGAACACTCCCACACTCATTCTACGAGGCCACCATCACTCTGATGCCAAAAACAGACAAAGGTGTCACAAAGAAATAAAACTATAGGCCAATATCACTGATGAATATAGGTGTAAAAATCCTCAACAAAATACTAGCAAACAGAATCCAACAGCACATTAAAAGTATCGTACACTATGATCAAGTGAGGTTTATCCCAGGAATACAAGGATCATTCAATATATGCAAATCAGTCAACGTGATATACCATATTAACAAATTGAAGGAGAAAAGCCATATGAACATCTTAAGAGATGCAGAAAAAGCTTTTGACAAAATTCATCACCCATATATGACAAAAACCCTCGAGAATGTAGGCATAGAGGGAATTTTCCTCAACATAATAAAGGCCATATATGACAAACCCACAGCCAACATCATCCTCAATAGTGAAAAACTGAAACCATTTCTACTAAGATCAGGAAGAAGACAAGTTTGCCCACTCTCACCACTCTTATTCAACATAGTTTTGGAAGTTTTAGCCACAGCAAACAGAGAAGAAAAAGAAATAAAAGGAATACAAATTGGAAAAGAAGAAGTAAAGCTGTCACTGTGTGCAGATGATATGATACTATATATAGAGAATCCTAAAGGTGCTACCAGAAAACTACTAGAGCAAATCAATGAATTTGGTAAAGTAGCAGGATACAAAATTAATGTACCTAAATCTCTTGCATTCTTATACACTAATGATGAAAAACCTGAAAGTGAAATTAAGAAAACAGTCCCATTTACCATTGCAAGAAAAAGAATAAAATATCTAGGAATAATCCTACCTAAGGAGACAAAAGACCTGTATGCATTAAATTATAAGACACTGATGAAAGAAATTAAAGATAATACAAATAGATGGTGAGATATACCATGTTCTTGGATTGGAAGAATCAACATTGTGAAAATGACTCTACTACCCAAAGCAATCTACAGATTCAATGCAATCCCTATCAAACTACCACTGGCATTTTTCACAGAACTAGAACAAAAAATTCACAATTTGTATGGAAACACAAAAAACCCCGAATAGCCAAAGAAATCTTGACAAAGAAAAACGGAGCTGAAGGAATGAGGCTTCCTGTCTTCTGACTATACTACAAAGCTATAGTAGTGAAGACAGTATGGTACTGGCACAAAATCAGAAATATAGATCAATGGAACAGGATAGAAAGCCCAGAGATAAACTCACACACATATGGTCACCTTATCTTTGATAATGGAGGCAAGAATATACAGTGGAGAAAACACAGCCTCTTCAATAAGTGATGCTGGGAAAACTGGAGAGATACCTGTAAAAGAATGAAATTAGAACACTTCCTAACACCATACACAAAAATAAACTCAAAATGGATTAAAGACCTAAATGTAAAGCCAGACACCATCAAACTCTTAGACAAAAACATAAGCAGAACACTCTATGACATAAATCACAGCAAGAACCTTTATGACCCACCTCTTAGAGAGAGGAAAATAAAAACAAAAATAAACAAATGGGACCTAATGGAACTTAAAAGCTTTTGCACAGCAAAGGAAACCATAAACAAGACTAAAGACAACCCTTAGAATGGGAGAAAATATTTACAAATGAAGCAACTGACAAAGGATTAATCTCCAAATCATACAAGCACCTCATGCAGCTCAATATCACACAAACAAAAAACCCAATCCAAAAATGGGAAGAAGACCTAAATACATATTTCTCCAAAGAAGACATACCGATGTCCAACAAACACATGAAAGAATGCTCAACATCATTAATCATTAGAGAACTGCAAATCAAAACTACAGTGAGATATCATCTCACATCGGTCAGAATGGCCATCATCAAAAAATCTACAAACAATAAACACTGGAGAAAAGGGAACTCTTCTGCACTGTTGGTGCAAATGTAAATTGACACAGCCACTGTGGAGAACAGTATGGAGGTTCCTTAAAAAACTACAAATAGAACTACCATATGACCCAGCAATTCCACTACTAGGCATATACCCTGACAAAACCATAATTCAAAAAGAGTCAGGTACCACAATGTTCATTACAGCTCTATTTACAATAGCCAGGACACCTAAGTGTCCACTGAGAGATGAATGGATAAAGAAGATGTGGCACATATATACAACGGAATATTACTCAGCCATAAAAAGGAATGAAACTGAGTTATTTTTAGTGAGGTGGATGGACCTAGAGACTGTCATACAGAGTGAAGTAAGTCAGAAAGAGAAAAATATACCGTATTCTAACACATATAAATGGAATCTAAAAAAAATTTAAAAATAATGGTCAGAAGAACCTAGGGGCAAGATGGGAATAAAGATGCAGACCTACTAGAGAATGGACTTAAGGATACAGGGAGGGGGAAGGGTAAGCTGGGACAAAGTGAGAGAGTGGCATGGAGATATATACACTACCACACGTAAAATAGATAGCTGTGGGAAGCAAACACATAACACAGGGAGATCAGCTCAGTGTTTTTTGACCACCTAGAGGGGTGAGATAGGGAAGGTGGGAGGGAGGGAGATGCTAGAGTGAAGAGATATGGGGACATATGTATATGTATAACTGATTCACTTTTTTATAAAGCAGAATCTAACACACCATTGTAAAGCAATTGTACTCTAATGGAGATGGCAAAAAAAGAAAAATCTTCCAACAAATAGAATGCCAAGGCCAGATGGCTTCTCAGGCAAATCCTATCAAGCATTTGGAGGAGAGCTAACACCTATCCTTCTCAAACTCTTCCATAAAATTGTGGAGGAAACTCCCAAACTCATTCTATGAGGCCACCATCACCCCAATACCAAAGCCAGGCAAAGATACTAAAAAAAAAAAAAAAAGAAAATCACAGACCAATATCACTGATGAATATAGATGCAAATATCCTCAACAAAATACTTGCAAACAGAATCCAGCAACACAATAAAAGGATCATACACCATGGTCCAGTGGGATTTATTCCAGGGATACAATGTTTCTTCAATATACACAAATCAATCAATGTGATACACCATATTAACAAATTAAAAAATAAAAACCCTATGTTCATTTTAATAGATGTATAAAAAGCTTCTGACAAAATTCAACAAATTTATGATTATTAAAAAAAAAATCTCCCCAGAAAGTGGCCTGGAACGAACCTACCTGAATGCATAAAATCCATATACAACAAACCCACAGCAAACATCATTCTCAATGGTGAAACACTGAAAGCATTTCCTCTAAGGTCAGGAACAAGACAAGGATGACAACTCTCACCACACTTATTCAACATAGTTTTGGAAGTCATATCCATGGCTCTCAGAGAAGATAAAGAATTAAAAATAATACAAATTGGAAAAGAAGAAGTAAAACTGTCACTGTTTGCAAATGACATGATAATATAAATGGAAAAATCCTAAAGATGCCACCAGAAAACTCTTAGAGCTAATCAACGAATTTGATAAAGTTGCAGGATACAAAATTAATGCAGAGAAATGTCTTGAAATCCTATACACTAACAAGAAAAGATCAGAAAGGGAAATTAATGAAACAATCCCATTTACCATTGCAGCAAAAAGAATAAAATACTTAAGAATAAACCTACCTAAGGAGGCAAAAACCTGTAGTCCAAAAACTATAACATGCTGATGAATGAAATCAAAGATCACACAAACAGATGGAGAGATATACTATGTTCTCGGATTGGAAGACTCAATATTGTGAAAATGACTACCTTACCCAAAGCAATCTACAGATTCAGTGCAATCCCTATCAAATTACTAATGGTATTCTTCAAGAATTAAAACAAAAATTTTTACAACTTTTATGGAAGCACAAAGACCCTGACTAGCCAAAGCAATCTTGAGAAAAAAAATAAATAAACAACGGAGCTGGAGGAATCAATCGCCCTGACTTCAGACTATACTACAAAGCTACAGTAATGAAGACAGTATGGTAATAGTACAAAGACAGACATATAGATCAATGGTACAGTATAGAAAGCCCAGAAAAAAACTCATGCACCTATGGTCAATTAATCTATGACAAGGGAGGCAAGAATATACAATGGAGAAAAGACAGCCTCTTCAATAAATGGTGCTGGGAAAACTAGACAGCTACATTTAAAAGAATGAAATTAGAACACTCCCTAACACCATACACAAAAGTAACTCAAAATGGATTAAAGACCTAAATGTAAGACCAGACACTATAAACTCTTAGAGTAAACATAAATAAAAACACTCTTTGACATAAACCACAGCAAGATCTTTTTTGACCCACCTCCTAGAGTAATGAAAATAAAACAAACATAAACAAACAGGACCTAATTAAATTTAAAATCTTGTGCACAACAAAGGAAACCAAAAACAAGATGAAAAGACAACCCTCAGAATGGGAGAAAATATTTGCAAGTGAAGGAACTGACAAAGGATTAATTTCCAAAATATACAAACAACTCCTGGAGCTCAATATTAAAAAACAAACAACCCAATCTCAAAATGGGCAGAAGACCTAAATAGAGCTTTCTCCAAAGAAGACATACTGATGGCCAAGGGGCTCATGAAAGGATGCTCAACATCATTAATTATTATAGAAATGCAAATCAAAACTACAATGAGGTATCACCTCACACCAATTAGAATGGCCATCATAAAATAGCTACCAACAACAGATACTGGATTGGGTGTGGAGGAAGGGGAACCCTCTTACACTATTGGTGGGAATGTAAATTGATACAGCCACTATGGAGAACAGTATGGAGGCTCCTTAAAAAACTAAAACTAGAACTACCATATGACCCAGCAATCCCACTACTGGGCATATGCCCTGAGAAAACCATAATTCAAAATGATACATGTACCCCAATGTTCATTGCAGCACTACTTACAATAGCCAGGACATGGAAACAACATAAATGTCCATCAACAGATGAATGGATAAAGAAGATGTGGTACATATATGCAATGGAATATTACTTAGCCATAAAAAGGAATGAAATGAGCTCATTTGTAGAGATGTAGATGGACCTAGAGACTGTCAAACAGAGTGACGTAAGTCAGAGAGAGAAAAACAAATATTGTATATTAACACATGTATGTGGAATCTATAAAAATGGTACAGATGAACATATTTGCAGGGCAGGAATAGAGATGCAGATTTAGAGAACTGATACATGGACATGGAAGGGGGAATGGGAGGATGGGATGAATTGGTAGATTAGGATTGACATATATACACTACCATGTGTAGAATAGATAGCTAGTTGGAACCTGCTGTATAGCACAGGGAGCTCAGTTCGATGCTCTGTGATGACCTAGATGGGTGGGATGGGGGCCTTAGAGTGAGGTCCAAGAGAGAGGAGATGTATGTGTACATATAGCTGATTCACTTCATTGTGCAGCAGAACCTAACACAACATTGTAAAGTAATTGCACTCCAGTAAAATATATTCAGTGATTAGGTCTCTATATTTTAGGAATAAAAAGGAGGAGAAACAAAGATTTGATAAGGATTGATAAGTTGAAAGCTTGTTAATGACAGGAAATGGGCTTTGTTAGGCTAGCTAACAGTAAGATTTTCATAGGTGTCACTCAAAAGTATTTGAACACTTGATTTTAGAGGGAGTGAGAGAAAGAATTGAAACAGACTCAAAATCTAGAATTTGGGGCATTTATACCTGAGATGAGGCTGTGTGAGTAGAATTTAGCACTCTTAAAATGTCTTCCTACAGTCTGTAAGCATTCACATGTACATTTTTCCCAGTTTTTTTTTTTTGTTGTTGTTGTTGTTTTAAAAGCAGAACTAAGAGAAAATATTTCATGCTCCTCAAGTCTCACTCCAACAAAAGTGGTCAGAAAAGAGGAAGAACATAATATTTATTAGAAAGCCTTATACTACATAGTGTGCCATGTAATTTTAGAGATATTTTGACACTTAAGACTCACAGTAGCCTTGTGAATTAGGTATTATTATTCCTATTTGGTAGAAGACAGAATGGAGACACAGGAAGGAAAATGCCTTGCCAAGTAGCTTATATATGACAAAACTGAAATCAGAACCAAAAAGTTACTGACTTCCAAGTTTATCTCCTCATTCTCCTCCCTCCTCTCCTTCTAGATATAGTGAGACTAGAAAATTTCAAATGGTTAAGACTGGAGATATTTACAAAATCTTCAGTTCATTCTACTTAAGTTTTTTTTTTTCATCATAAACCTATATTTGTACTCTGGTTTCATTTTATAATTTAAATAACTTATAAATGGAGAGAGATAAAAGATGGTAAAGAAAATCAATATAATTCAAAATGTATTTACTTAGCACTTGCGGTGTGCAAATTATCTTGCTAACGTTCTCCTTGGAAAAACAAAAAGGAAGAATAAGGGAAAGAATTTTACCTACTTCATCCTCTAGCTGACTGCAGAAAGCTTTATGTCTTTAAACTGTTTTTATACAATTTTATTAATCATAATGTCCTTTTGATAACCCTAATGTTATATCAACATGAGCATAGGAGGTTGAAGATCAAACAACTATCAACTTACTTCTAATGACTGATTATCAGCCAGAATCACTGAGACCCAAAATCTTTTATTTTTCCTGCTTGTTTAAACATCAATAAACTTTGTTCTGTTTGATTGATTGCCTTAATTCTTTACATGTCTGATATAGTTTAAGCTTAAGGATGAACGATAATGAAAAAATCTATGGAGAATCAAAGGTCCTTAGGGCTGAAATTCTTATACAAGACCATGTAATCAGAGGAAACCTCAATAGGAGGAAGCTGATGTTGATGTTTTTTCTCAACCAAATTAAACCTGCAATTCTTCTCTGCCCTTGGCAAAAGTTTCTTTTTTGACCAAAGGATCTTGAAACTTTTGAACTTCAAAGAGGTCTCAGAAGTGCCTTGATGGACCAATCAGACATGTCAGTTGATTCTGTTTTCTTGATGTGTAGACTGTTGTCCATGGAAAAGAGAGGATCACTCTCTTCAATATGAATGTTGTCTATACCTTCCACCTGCAAGAAACATTTGGAAAGTTTCAGAAAACCTTAACAAGCTAAGATAGGCTAGAGGGTGTGAACTAAAAATGCCACCTGACCTATCAGTAAACAAAAGATGTTGCAACCACCAGGCACTTCAGCCACCCCCAATGGTGAGCCCTGAGGGAACTCAGGATGGAAACATAATGCCTGCCATCAAATCATCTGACACTGCAGTCTCCCTCCCCTCCCTCCCCCCACACAGTGCACCCTGAGGAAACTCAGGATGAGAAAACACAGGATACTGGCCTCAGATAGCTGTAGTGCATGTCAAAGGAATGATTTCAGTGAGCTCAGACTCTTGCATCTTCCCATACATAGAAAAGTGCTAAATTCTTAACTTGAGATACCTGATTTTCTCTAATTAACGAAATCATTTGATGATCCAACTACCTGGTCTTTCTTGCAAAAACTCCTATATATCCTTGCTTCCCACCCCTTGCCTCTTCAGAGCAGTCTCTCAGAGTTATCCAAGATGCTGTGTCTGGTGCTCAAGTCCTCAGTTTTGTCCACAGTAAAACATAACTCTCAATTTATAGGTTGTGCCTTTTGTTTTCAGTTAACAAGGGAGACTAGAGTATATAACAAATCTTTAAAAAGATAGTTCATATGGGGCTGTGTGTTTAAAGGTGTTTTTTTTTAATTTCTCATAGCTATCTAAGATTCATAAAGGCAAAGTATTGTCCATTTTGGGGGAGAGGTGAATAAGCCCATGGACAATTCTGAACATTATATTTTTACTTTCATGTCAATGAAAAATCACCTACATTGATGAAAAAATGATAATTCTTAAACACTTCTGTGACAAATGGCATTATAATTTACAAGAAAATGAAAAAATTGAACAAATACTTGCACATGAATGTTCATAGCAGCAATAATCAGAATAACCAAAATTTGGAAGCAGCCCTCCAAAATGGAATATATCCATACAGTGGAATATTATTCAACTATAGACATGAATGAAGTAGTGACACATGCTATAATGTGGATGAACCTCAAAAACATTATGCTAAGTGAAAAAAGCCAGACTCAAAAGACCACATATTGTATAATTTCATTTAAATGAAATATCAAGAAAAGCTACATTTTTAGAGACAGAAAGCACAGTAATGGTAGTCATGGGTTGGGGAGGGAGGAATAGGGACTGACTATTTAATGGGTATAGGATTTCCTTTGAGGGTAAAGATGTTTGGAACACTTTTACATGTACAGATGATTGAATCATATACAGATGATTGTTGCACAACATCATGAATGTACTACATGACACTGAATTGTACATTTTAAAATGGTTAATTTTATGTTATGTGAATTTCAACTCAAGTTTTTTTAATGAGGATGAAATTAATAATTACTCTGGAACAACAGGTATAAACCAGAACTATTCCTGGCAGCAAAGGATGTATTGTCCCCCTATTTAGAAGGTAGTCATCCCAAACTCCAAAATTTGATTCTGTGTGTATGAAATTTCTTGGTAATTTTATTTTAAAAGTATTAAAAGTATTAAATTTTATTCATTGCTCTTCCTGTCTGTATGGAATAATTTATGGTCAGTCAGTATTAATGCTTTCTATATATATCTCCATGTTGGGAAGTTGTATACAATATGTTTAATAATGATTAAAATACTACATTGAATTGCCTTTTATTTTATTGCTTTAAAGTATATTTATTTTCACTTTATCCCCAAATTTTCAAGTACTATAATGAGAAAGAAGTCAAGAATATATATCATCATGACTTCTCTTTACATAAGCTTCCCTCTTGTCTTGTGATTGTGTGTAAGAGGGAAAAGTTCTCCGTAATTTAAAAAGGAATGACACTTTGAGGAAATTTGGAAAATTTGGAAAATGTATCACTTTGATATGGCAGAACTCAGAAGGTAATGGCAACATGGAGCATTATGGAAGAAGTCTTGATGCTAGTACTCCATACAGATATTCTTAGACCCAAGTGCAGGATGGATGAACATGACATGAAAGAAGTAACATGCTCATGCCCTAGATTGATTACAAGTACTGGTCAGAACGACTTGAAAATAAAGATGAGCTGGACTTCCTTAAATTTAAACTATTCTTTTGCTCTTTAAATAACCAGGGCCTTTCCCCTCCATTAACCAGTCATTGTATGTGAGCTTCCCCCATGATCTGGGATAAAGTCAATCTCCTCAACTGAGGGCAGTTATGAAGAGAGACCAAGCTGAGAATGACCAGCTCTCATTGTCCCTAGCATCTAGAGCATAGCAGTATGGAAGGTTGGGATCTGGGCTGTGTATATGTACCTACAGTATCTTTACCCTTCAAAATGAAAACTCCATGAGGCCAGGCATAAATTATATATCTCACATGCCTAAAATAGCTTAGCCAGAGGAGTCACTCAGTTAATATTTGTCTTTTGAATAAATGTGGGAACAGGAATTTGAATGAAGCAGATTTGAACTTCTAGTGGGAAGAACATGTGTGAAGCCTCATTAGGGATGGGCTGGTAGAGAGGGGACACAGCTAACTCTAGGAAAACGAAGATTTGGGGAAATAGTTGGTGATAAGACAGGAGAGTTGGTGCCACATTGTGTTTGCTTTTGAGAGCCAAAGAAAAATAATGTCATAAGTGTGAGAAAACGTGTCTTATCTCTCAAGTGAAAGTATGGAGGAAGGGCATTTGAGGATATTTATTTATAAAAAGGAATATATGTGGAAAGATTGTGGCCTGAAAGGCCAGTTAACAAGGCTTCTAGAAGTAATCTCAACATAAGTTGAATAGGTGCTAGTCATGAAAATGGCAAGGTGATACAGAGAAATTGGCAGGTTTGAGTCATGTGCTGACCAGTAAATATCAGCAATGAAGAGAAATGCAGGTCCAAAAGCACATAGCCCTCACAGCTTGAAGTCTGGAGAATGACATAGTTGATTGAAACTAGACATAAGAAAATTTGGGTTTGGGAAAGATAAGTTCTATTTTATATATACTAAGATTAAAGTAACACAGAATCCTCTTATTAGAACCTTAGATATGTCACCACTAAGTGAAGAGCCTCAAGGAGTTCTCACACTAGGACCTGCCACTTACACTGTAAACCTAAGGGAAAAATGTCCCCTTTTCGTTTCCTACCCATCATCTGTACCTGCAACAAATGCCAAATATAATGTCCTCAACAGGAATTCAGTTCTATTTTTTTACTGAGTCAGACTACATATCTGGCAGATGAAGCTACAGTCTGCACAGATGAGATAGCTGCACTTAACTGAAAGGCAAACTGATTAATGTATAGTCTTTAATTTGCCAACCATTGGGGTATCAGACAAGAGTAAAAACCGTTTATGTATTAAATAAGTGATAAATGTATTATGTTGCCAGACATTAGATTCCTAAATAGAAATGCATTAAGCTTGACCATGACATCCAAATAATTCTCTCCAGGGTTGGGGGTATTCTGGGAAATAGTTATAAGGATTCATATATGCATGGAAATAAACATGTTAGGGACACATCCACTGAATGGACAAAATTTCTGTTATTGGTCAGCCTGAGTTCTTAGCACACAATCTTAATGAAGTCAAGATCAGAGGTTGGGTCTCTCTTTGGGTCAGTTAATTCTGCTTCTTCTCTGACAACGAAATCATAAACCAACTGTCCCACAAACAGGGAAATCTTACAATGAGGGAGTGTATGGATGCTTCAGCAAGGTATATTTTTGCCAGTGAGAAAGCAAGAAAAATGACACTTCTTTTTAATGGTGGTCAGAAATACTACCATGGTGTATAAATGTATATGATGTATACAATATGTGGTTTCTCAGAGATTATATTAATATTTCTATTTTGCTTTCCCCATCTACCAATCCCTAAGCATCATCTGTGTGTCTAAAATACGCAAGGTTTATAACACCCACACTCTTTTTTAATCAAGTGACCATCTATCCCTGTTACCAGGAATAAATCTTAGTACACACTCAAGTGATATTTATGGAATATATAAATGAACACATTGAGGTAGTTATCAGTATCTATGTTGTAGATGAGTTACTGACACGTGAGTTAAAAGACACAGAAAGGAGGAGAGTTTTGCCTAAAGTCACACAAAGTCTGGAATGTCCCAGAACCAAGATTCAGCCCATATTTTCTGAATCCAAAGCCAGTACACCACATTGCATCATGGTCTAGTGAAAGCACAAAGTAATAATAATAAAAAGAATAGAATATGTGTTCAAATTTACTCTAAGAAGATTTTCAATTTGAAGAAGAAAGATTCCAAGAACTTTTATGTGAACAAAGACTCAGCAATGGGAATGAGTATGAGAAAGAGGAGATTCAGCTGAATGCATGAAGGAGAACAATAAAAGTTTAGAGTTAATTGGAATGAGTTAAAAAGAAAATGGTCATTAAAGGACTAAAATATAGAATTTTGCTGGTAATAAAAGCATGCCAATTACGGTAGCAATGAGCTTGCTTGCTTATTTTATTTAACCAATATTCATAACAGCCTACTGAGTGCCAACTATAGAAAAAATATATATGTATGTATATATATATATATATTTAAGAATATATAAAATAAGAAAGTATATATTCTCAAGTTTGATAGGAGCATGGTGTAATGATCATCGTAATATTCTATTACTAGGGGTATAAAATGTTAAACACTTCAAAGGAATCAAGTTGATGATGTATTTCAATAGCCATTTAAATTATTCATACTCTTTCATAGAGGCATCCTCCCTATCCCATTTATAAGACTCTACCCTAAATAAAAGAATCAACTGAGCCAATATTTATACGCAATGGTGTTTATAGAAACATTATTCTGGCAAAACATAATATAACCTAGGGGTATAGAGCAGTCAATTAATAAATCAAAATAGGTGAAGGACCAAGATGTCAGAGCATGAGGATGTGGAGCTCACCTTCCCCAACAAACACATCAAAAATACATCAACAGGTAGAACAAATATCACAGAAAACCATCTGGAAAATGGCAGAAGATCTCTTATACAACCAAAGCTGCAAAAAGATCATGTATCATGTAACTGGGTAAGTTGTGGAGGTAAAAAAGTCATTAGGATGGGACTGACACCCTAGGAGGAATCTCTGAAGGGGAGAAAGTTCACTTGGGCAGACCCTTACCCTGGAGAGCCCCCTTGCCTGCTGGGAGGTCCACTGGGGCAGATAAAGGAGCTGGAGAGGTCTGGACTCTGCTTACAAGGAGTGTTCACGTGCTGGCTTGCTAGCAATCATGGTGGAGAGAGACCAGCACTTACTCCTGCCACCTCACCACAATTTCCAGTCCAAAGTGATTTCAGGAGAAGGAGGATGCTAATAGGTGCAGTAGTTAGGTGCCAAATTTCAAGTGGACAGAACCTGGGAGAGGACTCAGTCTAGCCATGTGGAGACAGCCAGGAGGGCCTGGGGTGTGGTCTAGGCTGAAACTTGGAGCCCACTGCCACTACACACACAGCAGGTGCAGATCCAGGAGTGGCAGATTTTGTGGGCACCTGCTCAGCACAGGCAGAACTGGGCTCTGACTCCATTGTTAAAGTGTGCACAGTGAGTGTGGGTGGCAGACTTTGTCAGTGTGCACACTAGGTGGTGCCACAGAAACATATATCTCAGGAATACAGCCCCTGGGAAGAAGTGCACAGTGGTTTGTTTCCCTACAGGAGTGCTCCAGGACTGCCTATCTTACATCAAATCTTGGAGCCAGATCTGTGGTGGACAGGTCCTGGGAGAGACCTGCCACAGAGGCAGCCCAAGTTCCAAGTGGCAAAAAAACTACCTTGATTCCTTCAGCCACAGCACCCCAACCCCAAACACTAACCCACTTCACACCACAGCCTAGCACTAGGTATGGAACAAACACAACAGAGAAAGGGATGCAACCTTGGGCTGCTTATGGACAGAACTGTGGAGGGCTGCATGGGCAGTGCATAGTTCACTGTGAGCAAAAGATCCTCACTTGTTTCAGTTCTCGCCTCCTTTGTGACAGAGCACTCACTCAGTGGCAATGGAGCCTTATTGAGCCCAATGCTCAGATCTTCTACTCCAACAACTGGGGAGGACACCTCACCCCATACAGAACTGTGACAGACAAGGGACAAAGGAGAGGCCCTGCTCAATATCCAGTGCAGACTTTGGTCACCACACCACCAATAACACCTCCTATCAAGAGAATAACAGCCAGCACAATCTGAGGAAAGACATGGGAGGCATCCATAACAAAATCAGCCCTCACAACAAAAATAATGGACCCCCACAGTCTACAAAGGGATGCTCCCAAATAAAAACACTCCTTAAAGACCACAGTAGATAACGGTTTATCCTAAATCCATAGACAGAGAAAGTCAAGTAAAATGTAAAAGCAGAGTAAATATATCCTATTATTTAAAAAAAAAGAGAAATCCCCTAAAATACAAATGAAACAGACCTCACCAGTCTACTAAATCTCAGGTTAAAAAAGGAGGTAATAATAGTGCTAAAGGAATTAAAAAAGATTATCAATAGAAATGTAGAGCACTGAAAATTAAGAAATAGAAACTCTAAAGAGGAACCAATGAAAATTAAGCAACTCAAATGCCAAGATAAAAGCAACAAATAGCAGATTAAATAACACAAAAGAGCAAATAAGTGATCTGGAAGACAGAATAATGGAAATCACCCAATCAGAACAGCAGACAAAAAGACAAATGAAAAGTAAAAAAAAAAAAAAAAAAAAAAAAGCAACATACAAGATCTATAGGTTAATATAAAGCATGCCCACTTATCTTAATAGGAGTAGCAGAAGGAGAACAGAGAGAGAAGGGGATCAAAAATGTACTTGAAGACATTATGCCTGAAAACATCCTAAACTTAAAGAAGGAAATAGATATGCAGGTACAAAAACAGAGAGGGTCCCAAAAAAGATGAACACAAAGAGACCTACACCAAATAGAACCACCATATACTGATTTTCTGCAGGAATTTTGCAGACTAGAAGAGAATGGTGAGATACATTCAAAGTTCTGAAAGGGAAAAACCTGCAACCTAGGGAACAATAGCCATCAACATTATTATTTAGAATAGAATGAGAGATAATTTCTCAGAGAAGCAAAAACAATGACAGCAATACTAAACCAACTTATAAAAATATATATTGAAATATCTTCTCTAAATAGAAAAGAGGCAATAATCTGTAGGAAAGAGAAAATTACACAAGGAAAGGTAAATATATAAACAGATTGAAGACCACTTAAATACACCAGCACATAGATTAAAAAACATTCAAAATATTTTGTAAAAGTGATTATAAAAGTACAACTAATAGCAAAAGGATAAACATGAAGATGTAAAATAGGACATCAAAATCACCAAATGTGGGGGTAGGTAGAAAGAAATGTAGGTCTTTTAGAATGTGTTTGAACTTGTATGACTATCAGTGTAAAGTGAATAAAGAGTCAACACATTCAAAAACCAGGGGAACCACAAATCAAAAACATACAATAGATTCACAAAAACCAAAACGAAAAAACTCAAGCACAATACAAAAGGAAACCATCAAACCATGAAAAGAAAAACAAAAAGAAGAAAATGGAACAAAGAAGAACAATAAAATCTGCTGGAAAACAAGGTTTAAAATGTCAATAAGTCCATACCTATCAATGATTACTTTAAATATCAATGAAAAAAAGGCTCCAATTGAAAGACATAGAGTGGCTGATTGGATAAAAAACAAGAACCTACAATATGCTACCTACAAGAGACTCCTTTCCAAGTGAAAGATACACACAGATTGAAGGTGAGGGGGAGGAATAAGGTATTTCATGCAAAGGAAACAACAGGAAAGCTGGGGTAGCAATACACTGAGCAGACAAAGTAGACTTTAAAACAAAGGCTACAACTAAAGACAAAGAAGGGGATTATATAATGATAAAGGGATCAATACAAGAAGAGGATATTAGACTCATTAACACATACACAAAAAATATAGGAGGACCTAAATATATAAAATAAATACAATAGACATAAAGGAAGAAATTGACAGAAAAACAATAATAGGAGACTTTAATACCCCACTGACATGAATGGACAGATCTTCCAGACAGAAAATCATTAAGGCAACAGAGACCCTAAATGACATAACAGACCAGTTGAACTTAATTCATATCTACAGCATATTACATTAAATAAATAATAAACAAATAAATAAATTTAAAAAACAGAATACACATTCTTCTCAGGCATACATGGAACATTCTCTAAGATAGACCACATACTAGGTCACAAAACAAGCCGCAACAAATTTAAGAGGATAGAAATTATCTCAAACATCGTTTCTGACTACAATATTAACCTAGAAATTAACCACAGAAAGAAAAATGGGAACAAAATGAACACATGGAAACCACAAAACATGTTACTAAAAAATCAATGGGTCAGCAATGAAATCTAAGAGGAAATTAGAAAATATCTTGAGAAAAATGTCAATGAAAACACAACCTTACAAAAGTCTGTAGAATGCAGCAAAAGCAATTCTAAGAGGGAAGTTCATAGCAATGCAGGCCTTCCCCAACAGACAAGAAAAGTCTCAAATAGACAACCTAACCTACCACCTAAAAAAATTAGAAAAAGAACAAACAAACCCGAAGTCAGCAGAAAGAAGGGAATAATAAAGGTCAGAGAGGAAATAAATAAAATAGAGGTCAAAAACACAATAGAAAAATATCAATAACACCAAGAGATATTTTTCTGAAAAGAAAAAACAAAATTGACACACCTCTAGCCAGACTCATTAAGAAGAAATGAGAGAGGACACAAATAAACAAAGTAAGAAATTAAAGAAGAGAGATAACAATCATTATTACAGATATAAAAAGAACCAAAAGAAAATGCTATAAGCAGTTACATGTCAACAAATTGGACAACCTAGAAGAAATGGACAAATGCTAGAAACATAGAGCCTGCCAAAACTGAGTCAAGAAGAATTAGATGATCTGAACAGACTGATCACTGGAAATGAAATAGAATCTGTAATAAAAAACAACTCCTTAGGGCTTCCCTGGTGACGCAGTGGTTAGGAATCTGTGTGCCAATGCAGGGGACACAGGTTCAAACCCTGGCCTGGGAAGATTCCACATACCATGGAGAAACTAAGCCCATGTGCCACAACTATGGTGACTGCACTCTAGAGCTCATGTGCCACAACTACTGAAGCCTGCATGCCTAGAGCCTGTGCTCCACAACAAGAGAAGCCACTGCAATGAGAAGCCCGCACACCACAACCAAGAGTAGTCCCCACTCGCTGCAACTAGAGAAAGCCCACACACAGCAATGAAGACCCAATGCAACAAAAATAAAAATAAAAAATAAATAAATTTATATATTTAAAAAAAAAACCTTCCTGCAAAGAAAAGTCCAGTACTGAATGGCTTCACTGGAGAATTCTATGAAACATAAAAAGAAGAACTTATACCTATCCTTCTCAAAACTATTCCAAAAGATTGAAGAGGAGGGAACACTCCCAAAATCATTCTATGAAGCCACCATCACCATGATACCAAAACCAGACAAAGACACTACAAAAAAAAAAAAAAGAAAGAAAGAAAGAAAGAAGGAAAATTACAGGTCAGTATCTTTGATGAATATAAATGCAGAAATTCTCAACAAAATATTAGTAAACCTAATCCAACAATATATAAAAATTATCATAAACCATAATCAGGGTGGATTCATTCCAGGGTTGCTAGGATGGTTCAGCATACTCAAATCAATCAATGTGATACACCACAGTAACAAAAGAAAAGACAACACATGATCATCTCAATAGACACAGAAATAACATTTGATAAAATTCAACATCCATTCATGATAAAAACTCTCACCAAAGTTGGTACAAAGGAAACATATCTCAACATAATAAAGGCAGTTTATGACAAGTCCGCAGCTAACATCATACTCAATAGTGACACAGCCAACTAATACTCAATGGGGAAAAGCTGAAACCTTCCCATTGAATTCTGGACAAAGATAAGGATGCCCACTCTCACCACTTCTATTCAACATGATATTGAAAATCTTAGCCACAGTAATTCGGGAAGAAAAATAGATAAAATGCATCCAAATTGGAAGAGAAAAGGTAAAACTGTCACTATTTGCAGCTGACATGATACTTTATATAGAGAACCCTAAAGACTCCACACAAAAACTATTAAAACTAATAAATGAATTCAACAAGGTAGCAGAGTAAAAGATTAATATACAAAAATCTGTTGCATATTTTTACACTAACAATGAAATGTCGGAAAGAGAACATAAAAGAAAAAATCCATTTAAAGCCACATCAAAAAATAAAATAAAATACTTCAGATTAAATCTGACTAAGGAGTAAAAGACATATACTGAAAACTATAAAACATTGATAAAGAAAATTAAAAATGATTGAAAGAAATGGAAAGGTGTCCCACGCTCTTGTATTGGAAAATTTAATGTTGTTAAAATGGCCATATTATCCAAAGCAATCTACATATTAATGAGATCCCTATCAAAATACCTATGACATTTTTCACAGAAATAGAACAGATAATCATAAAATTTATATGGAACAGAAAATATCCAGAATCTTCAAGGCAATCCTGAGGAAAAAAAAACAAAGCTTGAGGCATAAGCCTTCCAGACTTCAGACAATACTAAAAAGCCAAAGTAATCAAAACAGTGTGTTATTGGCACAAAAGCAGATATATAGATTAATGAAACAGAATAGAGAGCCTAGAAATAAACCCACACTCCTAAGATCAATTGATCTATGACAAAGGAGGTAAGAATATACAACAAGAAAAGACAGTCTCTTCAGCAAGTTGTGTTGGAAAGGCTAGACAGACTTATGTAAATCAAGGAAACTAGAATACTTCTTACGCAACATACAAAAATAAATTCAAAATGGTTCAAAGGATTTAATGTAAGACATAACACCATAGAAATCCTAGTAGACAACATTGGCAAAATAATCTCAGACGTAAATGATAGTACTATCTTCTTAAATCATTCTCCCAAGGCAAAATAAATAAAAGCAAAAATAAACGAACAGGACCTATTCAAACATAAAACATTTGCATATTAAAGGAAACCACCAACAAAACGAAAAGACAGCCTATGTAATGGGAGAAAACATTTGCAAATGATACCACTGACAAGAGTTTAATATCCAATAATATAAACTCAATATCAAAAATAGAAACAACCCAATGTAAAATGTGCAGAAGACCTAAGTAGACATTTTCATTTCTACAAAGAAGACATATAAATGTCCAAGAAGCACACAAAAAATGTTCAACATTACAAATTATCCGAGAAATGCAAATCAAAACCATAAAGAGGTATCAACTCACAGGGATCAGAATGGCTATTATCAAAATGTCTACAAATAATAAATGCTGGAGAGAGTGTGGGGAAAAGGTAACCCTCCTAAACTGTTGGTAGGAATGTAAATTGGTGCAGCCACTATGGAAAACAATATGGAGTCTCCTTAAAAATCTAAAAATAGAGCTACCATACAATCCAACAATTTCACTCCTGGGCATATATCCAGAAGAGATCAGAACTCTAATTTCAAAAGATACATGCATCCCAATGTTCATAGTAACACTATTTACAATAGTCAAGACATGGAATCAGTCTAAGATTCCATTAACAGATGAATGAATAAATAAGTGGTGTATTTTATGTATATAAAATCAATAAGCAACAAGAATTTATAACACAGGGAAATATATTCAGTAACTTGTAATAATGTATATTGAAAAATAATCTGAAAAAATATATACACATAGAACTGAATCATTTTGATGTACTCCTGAAATGAACACAATATTGTAAATCAACTATATTTCAATTGAATAATAAAATGATTAAAATAGAGTTCTATGATTGTATATTGCAGTACTTTAAAATGCTATTTTGATATTACAAGATAGGAAATGCTCATGATACATTAATAAGTGAAAAATTAATGTATAACACTGAATAAATAATAGGTCTTCAATTTTAAAAATTACATCTATATGAATATTTCATAGGCATGTAGCAGAGTTAATTTATGAACACTACAATTTGGGTTTTTTTTTAAAAAACTTTTTATTGTAGGATAGTTGCTTTAAAATGTTGTGTTAGTTTCTGCTGTAAAGAAAAATGAATCAGTAAACATATACATATATCCACTCTTTTTTAGATTTCCTTCCTATTCAGGGCACCACAAATCTTTGAGTACAGTTCACTGTGCTGTACAGTAGGTTCTCATTAACTATTTACTTTACACACAGTAGTGTATCTATGTCAACCCCAATCTCCCAATTCATCCCACTCTCCCCTTCCCACCTTCATAACCATGTTTCTTTTCTACATCTGTGACTCTGTTTCTGCTTTGCAAATAAGATCATCTGTACCATTTTCTAGATTCCACATATAAGTGATATTATACCATATTTGTTTTTCTCTTTCTGACTTACTTCACTCTGTATGACAACCTCTAGGCCCATCCATGTCTCTGCAAATGGCACTATTCATTTATTTTTATGACTGAGTAATATTCCATTGTATATATGTACAACATCTTCTTTATCCATTTCTCTGTTGATGGACGTTTAGGTTGCTTCCATGTCATGGCTATTGAAAATAGTGCTGCAATGAATATTGGGGTGCACGCATCCTTTCAAATTATGGTTTTCTCTGGATATATGCCCAGGAATGGGATTCCTGGGTCATATGGTAACTCTATTTTTATTTTTTTAAGGAACCTCCATACTGTTCTCCATAGTGGCTGTACCAATTTACATCCCCACTAACAGTGTAGGAGGGTTCCCTTTTCTCCACACCCTTTCATCATTTATTGTTTGTGAAATTTTTGATGATGGCCATTCTAACCAGTGTGAGGTGATATCTCATTGTACTTTTTTTTGTGTGTGTGTGTGGTATTCGAGCCTCTCACTGCTGTGGCCTCTCCTGTTGTGGAGCACAGGCTCCAGACGCACAGGCTCAGCTGCCATGGCTCAGGGGCCCAGCCACACCACGGCACATGGGATCTTCCCAGACCGGGGCACAAACCCACGTCCCCTGCATCAGCAGGCAGACTCTCAACCACTGCGCCACCAGGGAAGCCCTCATTGTACTTTTGATATGCATTTCTCTAGTAATTAGTGTTGTTGAACATATTTTCATGTGTTTGTTGGTCACCTGTATGTACTTATTGGTGAAATGTTTATTTAGGTCTTATGCCCATTTTTGATTGGGTTGTTTGTTTGATTTTGATATTGAGCTGCATGAGCTGCTTTTATATTTTGGAAATTAATCCCTTGTCAATTTGTTTCATTTGCAAGTATTTTCTCCCATTCTGAGGGTTGTCTCTTCATTTTGTTTATGCTTTTCTTTCCTGTTCAAAAGCTATTAAATTTAATATGGTCTCATTTGTTTATTTTTGTTTTTATTTTCATTACTCTAGGTGGTAGATCAAAAAAAGATCGTGCTTTGGTTTATGTCAAAGAGTGTTCTGCCTATTTTTTCCTCTGAGTTTTACAGCATCCAACCTTACATTTAGGTCTTTAATCCAATTTGAGTTGATTTTTTGTGTATGGTGTTAAGGAGTGTTCTAATTTCATTCTTTTACATGTAGCTGTCCAGTTTTCATAGTATGACTTATTGAAGAGACTGTCTTTTCTCCATTGTATATCCTTGCCTGCTTTGTAATAGTTTAGGTGGCCATAGGTGCATGGGTTTATCTCTCGACTTTCTATCCTGTTCCATTGATCTATATTTCTGTTTTTGTGCCAGTACCATTCTGTCTTGATTACTGTAGCTTTGTAGTATAGTCTGAAGTCAGAGAGACTGATTCCTCCAGCACCATTCTTTTTTCTCAAGATTGCTTTTCTATTCAGGGGCTTTTGTGTTTCAATACAAAATGTAAAATTTTTTGTTCTAATTCCATGTCCATGAAAAATGCCCTTGGTAATTTGATAGGGATTGCATTGAATCTGTAAATTGCTTTACGTAGTATAGTCTTTTTCACAATATTTATTCTTCTAATCCAAGACCATGGTATATATCTCCATCTGTTTGTGTCATATCTAATTTCTTTCATCAATATCTTATAGTTTTCTGTGTACAGGTCTTTTGCCTCCTTAGGCAGGTTTATTCCTAGGTATTTTATATTTTTTGATGTGATGTAAATGAGATTGTTTCCTTAGTCTCTCTTTCTGATCTTTCATTATTAGTGTATAGGAATGCAGGGGATTTCTGTGTATTAATTTTTTATCTGCAACTTTACTGATTCATTGATGAGCCCTAGTAGTATTCTGGTAACATCTTTAGGATTTTCATGTCACATGCAAACAGTGACAGTTTTACTTCTTCTTTTCCAGTTAGGATCCTTTTATTTCATTTTTTCTCTGATTGCCATGGGTAGGACTTCCAAAACTATGTTGAATAAAATTGATGAGAGTGGACATCTTTGATCTTAAGGAAATGGTTTCAGCTTTTCATCATTATGTGATGCTACCTGTAGGTTTGTTGTATATGGCCTTTATCATGTTGAGGTAGGTTCACTCCAGGCCCAATTTCTGGAGAGTTTTTAGTCATAACTTGGTGTTGAACATTGTCAAAAGCTTTTGCTGTATCTATTGAGATAATCATATGGTTTTTATCCTTCAATTTGTTAATGTGGTGTATCACATTGATTGATTTGTATACATTGAAGAATCCTTTCATCTCTGGGATAAATCCCACTTGATCAGGATATATGACCTTTAATGTGTTATTGGATTCTCTTTGGTAGTATTTTGTTGACGATTTTTGTACCTATGTTCATTAGTGATATTGGTCTGTAATTTTGTTTTTTTTTGATATCTTTGTCTGGTTTTGGTATCAGGGTGATGATGGCCTCATAGAATGAGCTTGGGAGCGTTTCTTCCTCTGCAATGTTTTGGATAAGTTTAGAAGGGGTAGGTGTTAACTCTTCTCTAAATGTTTGATAGAATTCATCTACCCTGGACTTTTGTTTGTTGGAAGGTTTTTAATAACAGTTTCAATGTCAGTACTTGTGATTAGTCTGTTCATATTTTCTATTTCTTCCTTGTTCAGCCTTGGGAGACTGTACATTTCTAAGAATCTGTCCATTTCTTCCAAGTTATCCATTTTATTGACATACAGTTGCTTGTAGTAGTCTTCATTGACCCTTTGTATTTCTGAGGTGTCCATTGTAACTTCTCCTTTTTCATTTCTAATTTTGTTGATTTGAGTATTCTCCATTTTTTTCTTGATGATTCTGGCTAAAGGTTTATCAATTTTGTTTACCTTCTCAAATAACCAGTTTTTAGTTTCATTGATTTTTTTTACTATTGTTTTCTTCATCTTACTTCTACTCTGACCTTTGTGATTTCTTTCCTTCTACTAACTTTGGGTTTTGTTAATTCTTCTTTCTCTAGTGGCTTTATATGGAAGATATGTTGTTTAGTTGAGATTTTTCTTGTTTCTTGACATAGGATTGTATTGTTATAAACTTCCTCTTAGAGGGAATGCTTTTTGCTGCATCCCACAGGTTTTGGATTGTAATGTTTTCATTGTCTTCTGTCCTTAGGTTTGTTTTTTTTTCTAATCTCCTCTTGATTTCATCAGAGACCCATTGATTATTTAGTATCATATCATTTAGCCTCCATGTGTTTGTGTTTTTTACAGTTTTGTTTTTCTATAATTGATTTCTAATCTTATAGTGTTGTGGTCAGAAAACATGCTTGATATGATTTCAATTTTCTTAAATTTACCAAGGCTTGATTTGTGTCCCAAGATATGATCTATCATGGAGAATATTTCGTGTGCCCTTGAGAAGAAAGTGTATTGTGCTGCTTTTGAATGGGATGTCCTGTAAATATCAATTAAGTATATCTGGCATACTGTGTCATTTAAGACTTGTATTTTCTTAATAATATTCTGTCTGGATGATTTATCCATTGGTGTAAGTAGGGTGTTAAACTTCCCCACAATTATTGTGCTACTGTCATTTCCCTATTTATGGCTGTTAGCATTTCCCTATGCATTGGGGTGAACCTATGTTGGGTGCATATGTATTTACAATGGTTATGTCTTCTTCTTGGATTGATCCCTTGATTGTTATGTAGTTTCCTTCCCTGTCTCCCCTTACAGTCTTTATTTTAAAGTCTATTTTGCCTGATATGACTATTGCTACTCCTGCTTTCTTTTTATTTTCATTTACATGGAATATCTTATTACATACCCTCACTTTCGGTCTGTATGTGTCCCTAGATCTGATGTGGGTCTCTTGTAGACAGCATATATATGGGTCTTGTTTTTGTATCCATTCAGCCAGTCTATGTCTTTTGCTTGGAGCATTTAATGCACTTAACGTTTAGGTAAATATTGATATGTATGTTGCTATTGCCATATTCTTAATTGTTTTGGGTTTGTTTTTTGTATTCTTTTCCTTCTCTTGTGTTTCCCACTTAGAGAAGTTCCTTTAGCCTTTGTTGTAGAGCTGGTTTGGTGGTGTTGAATTCTCTGTTTTGTTGGTCTTTAAATCTTTTGATTTCTCTGTCTACTCTGAATGGGATCCTTGCTGTGTAGAGTAATTTTGATTGTAGGTTTTCCCCTTTCATCACTTTAAATATATCCTGCAACTTCCTTCTGATCTGCATAGTTTCTGATGAAAAACTCAGCTGATAACCTTAACAGGAACTTGTGTATTATTTGTTGATTTTCCCTTGCTGCTTTTAATATTTTTTCTTTGTATTGAATTTTTGTTAGTTTGATTAATATGTGTCTCAGCATATTTCTCCTTGGGTTTATCCTGTATGAGACTCTCTGTGCTTCCTGGATTTGGGTGACCATTTCCTTTCCCATGTTAGGGAAGTTTTCAACTATAATCTCTTCAAATATTTTCTCAGACTCTTTCTCTTCCTCTTCTTCTTCTGAAACCCCTATATTCTGAATGTTGGTGCATTTACTGTTGTCCCAGATGTCTCTGAGACTGTCCTCAATTCTTCCATTCTTTTTCTATATTCTGTCCTGCAGCAGTTATTTCCACCATTCTATCTTCCAGATCATTTATCTGTTCTTCTGCCTCATTTATTCTGCTACTGGTTCCTTCTGGTGTATTTTTCATTTCGGTTATTGTATTGTTCACCACTGTTTGTTCTTTAATTCTTTTATGTCTTTGTTAAACATATCTTGTATTTTCTTGATGCATGCCTCTGTTCTATTTCTGAGATTTTGGATCATATTTACTATCATTACTCTGAATTCTTTTTCAGGTAGATTCGCTCTTTCCTCTTCATTTATTTGGCCTTCTACGTTTTTTTTCTTGCTCCTTCATCTGCAATATTTCTCTGTTGTCTCATTTTTTTTAACTTACTGATTTGTGGTCTCCTTTCCACAGGCTACATGGTCATAGTTCCTCTTGCTTCTTGTGTCTGCCCATTGGTGAGGGAAGTTGGTCCAGGGTTTTCTGTAGATTTCCTGGTGTGAGGGACTGTTGCCTGCACTCTGGAGCTGGGTCTTGTGCCTCTGGTTGTTATGGCCTCATCAAGATGTGTGTTTTGGGGTGTCCATGAGCTTAGTACAACTTTAGGCAGCCTGTTTGCTAATGGGTGGGGTTGTGTTCCTGTCTTGCTGGTTGTTTGTCCTGAGGCGTCCAGCACTGGAGCTTGCAGGCTTTTACATGGAGCTCGGTCTTGGTGCTGAGATAGAGACCTCCAGGAGAGCTCACATCAATTTACATTCCCTGAGGCAAGGAATTCTCTGGTATTCCAGCATCCTGGACTCAATGCTCCCAAAATGGTGGCTCGGGTTTGAACTCTGGCCAGGAAACCAAGACCCTGCAAGCCAAGCAGTGCAGCAGGAAAAAAATAAAGAAAAAGAAAATAAACAGACAAAACTGGAGCCAAATAGTAAATACAAAACCAAAAAATAAATAAGAAAAGAAATCAATCAGACAAACAAACTGAAGACAAATAATAAAAACAAAACCAAATAAATAAGAACAAACAAAAAAGTGATAAAACAGCAAAAGAAAACAAGAAAACAATGACACAAAAAAAAACCCACAACAAAAATAAACCATTAAATCAAAACTGCCAAAAACAAACTCAAAAAAAAGCAAACTAAAGCAAATTTTTAAAAATCAAAGTAAACATAAAAAAACACAAAATGATAAGATAAAACTAAAAAATTAAAACAATCAAAACCAAACAAAAAGCAAAAATAAAATAAAAATAGAAAAATATATTTAAAATTCTTTAAAATATAAAAGAAATGGAAAAAAAATAAAACAACAAAACAAAAAAAGAGAAAAGAAAACAATTCCCTGGAGCCTCTGCTATTAGTGTCCTTGCTCCCACAGTGAGCCACAGCCAACCCCCCCTCCCCAGGAGACTCTCCAAGACCCCTAGTTAGGTCTCTGGACCAACCCTGGGCACTTTGAGGGCAGCTCAACCTCTGACCTCGTCCAACTCCTACATGTACTTGCCCCAAAGTCCATAGCTGGTAAATCTAGACCAGTCTTGATTGTGGGAGCACTCGTCCATTCATATATTCTGCAGAAGCTGGGTTATCCATGCTGATCACGTGGGTTTAATCTGTGGCTTGCACAGATACACAGAGAAATTTCAGTTCCTCTTCCTTAGTTGCACAGGCCCTGGGGCTCCGCTTTGGGTTTGGTTCCACCTCTGCTTGTGGGCCACCCTCAGGTGTTTGTTCCCTGCCCAGGAGAGAGGCAGCAAAGGCATTGGCTGAAGCATACTTGTTTGCTTAGGTGGGAGGGGCAAGAGGCCTCTACAGACTGAGTCACGAGCACTTGCTCAGTTGGGGTAGGGATAAGGCGACCACAACTGGGACGTGTGTGCTTGCTCTACTCGGAACCCCCTCTAGTGCCCATGAGGCAGGGGCCACCAGGAGGCTGTGACAGATTGGAGTGAGCTCTCTCTGGTGGGAGAACCTCTTAGAGTCTGTAAAGGCAGAGGCTGGCATCTGGGGAGAGAGTCCACAATGTCAGCCCTACCCCTTGTGCTCCACTCAACACTGGCTCCTCACTTCCAAGGCAGATCCAGCTTCTTCTAGGAGCATTCCCAACTTTGGAGCTCCTCACTCCCATCCTCTCAGGCTGTCTCTGCACAGCTGAGTTCCACACTCCCATCCCTTCAGGCTCTATCCTCACAGCCAACAGCAGGCCTCTCTCCATGTCCCAATGTTTCAGCAGTCAGCCCCCACAAGCACTGGTGGACACCCATCTCTGTCTGGGTTGTCAGGGCTGTGATACAGACTGTTCATGAAAGTTTCATACTGTCCTGCCAGCCTCTGTACTTTCTTCTGCTAGATCCCAAAGCTGCCCCCTCTTTTTCAGCATATCTCACCACCAGTGAGAAGGCCTCTCTTGGTGTGGTAACTTCTTTTCTCCTTCAGCTCACCCCACAGGGATTTGGGTCCCATCCCATTTCTTCCTTTCTTTTTATTCCCTTTCTCTCCTTCATCCTACCCTGTTACACTAAGATCATTTCTTGTCCTTTTAAGTGTCTGAGGTCCTCTGATAGTGTTCATCAACTGTGCTGAACAAATTGTTCCACTTATAGATCTATTCTTTTTTTTAACATTTTTATTGGAGTGTAATTGCTTTACAATGTTGTGTTAGTTTCTGCTGTATAAAAAAGTGAATCAGCTATACGTATACAAATATCCCCATATAGTCTTCCTCCCACCTTCCCTATCCCACCCCTCTGGTGGTCACAAAGCACCAAGGTGATCTCCCTGTGCTATGCAGCTTCTTCCCACTAGTTATCTATTTTACATTTGGTAGTGTATATATGTCAATGCCACTCTCATATATAAGTGTATATATGTGCCACATCTTCTTTATCCATTCTTCTCTCAGTCAACACTTAGGTTGCTTCCATGTCCTGGCTATTGTAAATAGAACTGCAATGAACATTGTGGTACATGACTATTTTTGAATTATGGTTTTCTCAGGGTATACGCCCAGTAGTGGGATTGCTGGGTCATATGGTAGTTTTATTTTTAGATTTTAATGAACCTCCATACTGTTCTCCATAGTGGTTGTATCAATTTACATTCCAACCAACAGTGCAAGAGGGTTCCCTTCTCTCCACACCTTCTTCAGCATTTGCTGTTTGTAGATTTTCTGATGATGCCCATTCTGAGGGGTGTGAAGTGATACCTCATTGTAGATTTGATTTGAATTTCTCTAATGATTAGTGATGTTGAACATCCTTTCATGTGTTTGTAAGCAATCTGTATATCTTCTTTGGAGAAATGTCTATTTAGGTTTCCTACCCATTTTTGGATTGGGTTGTTTGTTTTTTGATATTGAGCTGCTTGTAAAGTTTGGAGATTAATCCTTTGTCAGTTGCTTCATTTGCAAATATTTTCTCCCATTCTGAGGGTTGTCTTTCTGTCTTCTCTATGTTTTCTTTGCTGTGCAAAAGCTTTTAAGTTTCATTAAGACCCATTTGTTTACTTTTGTTTTTATTTCCATTTCTCTAGGAGGTGGGTCAAAAAGGATCTTCCTGTGATTTATGTCATAGAGTGTTCTGCCTATGTTTTCCTCTAAGAGTTTTAGAGTGTTTGGCCTTAAATTTAGGTCTAAAAACCAAAGACCATTTAGATATTAAATTTTACACAGTGTTAGGGAGTTTTCTCATTTTATTCTTTTACATGTAGCTCTCCTGTTTTCCCAGCACCACTTATTGAAGAGGCTATCTATTCTCTATTGTACATTTTTGCATCCTTTATCAAAGAAGAGGTGACCGCATGTGCGTGGGTTTATCTCTGCGCTTTCTGTCCTGTTCCATTTATCTATATTTCTGTTTTTGTGCCATTACCATACTGTTTTAATTATTGTAGCTTTGTAGTATAGTCTTAAGTCCAGGAGCCTGATTCCTCCAGCTCCGTATTTCTTTCTCAAGATTACTTTCATTATTTGGAGTCTTTTCTGTTTCCATACAAATTGTGACACATTTGGTTCTAGTTCTGTGAAAAATGCCATTGGTAGTTTGATAGGGATTGCATTGAATCTGTAGATTGCTTTGTGTAGTATAGACATTTTCACAATGTTGATTTTTCCAATCCAAGAAAATGGTATATCTCTCCATCTGTTGTATCATCTTTAATTTCTTTCATCAGTGTCTTATAGTTTTCTTCAAACAGGTGTTTTGGCTCCTCAGGTAGGTTTATTCCTATGTATTTTGTTTCTTTTTTGTTGCAATGGTAAATGAGAGTGTTTCCTTAATTTCTCTTTCAGATTTTTCATCATTAATGTATAGGAATGCATAAGATTTTTGTGCATTAATTTTGTATCCTGCTACTTTACCAAATTCATTGATTAGATCTAGTAGTTTTCAGGTAGCATCCTTAGGATTCTCTATGTATAATATCATGTCATCTGCAAACAATGACAGCTCTATTTCTTCTTTTCCAATTTGGATTCCTTTTATTTCTTTTTCTTCTCTGATTGCTGTGGCTAAAA
This sequence comes from Leucopleurus acutus, assembly GCF_964270905.1. Lineage (NCBI taxonomy): Eukaryota > Metazoa > Chordata > Mammalia > Artiodactyla > Delphinidae > Leucopleurus > Leucopleurus acutus. The sequence continues at coordinate 30,510,881 of NC_139155.1, forward strand.
CTTCCAAAACTATGTTGAATAATGGTGGAAAGAGTGGACAACCCTGTCTTGTTCCTGATCTTAGAGGAAATGTTTTCAGTTTCTCACCATTGAGAATGATGATGTCTGTGGGTTTGTCATATATGACCTTTATTAATTTGAGGTAAGTTCTCTCTATACCTACATTCTAGAGGGTTTTTATCATAAATGGGTGTTGAATTTTGTCAAAAGCTTTTCTGCATCTATTGAGATGGTCATATGGTTTATCTCCTTCAATTTGTTAATATGGTTTATCACATTAGATTGACTTGCGTATATTGAAGAATCCTTGTATTCCTGGGATAAATCCCACTTGATCACCGTATATGATCCTTTTAATGTTCTGTTGGATTCTGTTTGCTAGTATTTTGTTGAGAATTTTTGCATCTATGTTCATCAGGGATATTGGCCTGTAGTTTTCTTTCTTTGTGACAACTTTGTCTGCTTTTGCTATCAGGTATCAGGGTGATGGTGGCCTCACTGAATGTGTTTGGGAGTGTCCCTCCTTCTGGTATATTTTGGAAGAGTTTGAGAAGGATAGGTATTAGCTCTTCTCTAAATGTTTCATAGAATTCGCCTGTGAAGCTATCTGGTCCTGGGCCTTTGTTTGCTGGAGGATTTTTAATCACAATCTTGATTTTAGTGCTTGTGATTGGTCTGTTTATATTTTCTATTTCTTCCTGGTTCAGACTCAGAAGGTTTTGTTTTTCTAAGAATTTGTCCATTTCTTCCAGGTTGTCTATTTTATTGGCATATAGTTGCTTGTAGTAATCTACCATGATCCTTTGTATTTCTGCAGGGTCAGTTGTTACTTCTCCTTTTTCATTTCTAATTCTATTGATTTGAGTCTTCTCCTTTCTTTTCTTGATGAGTATGGCTAATGGTTTATCAATATTTTTTAATCTTCTCAAGGAACCAGCTTTTAGTTTTATTGATCTTTGCTACTGTTTCTTCCATTCCTTTTTCATTTATTTCTGATCTGATCTTTATGATTTCTTTCCTTCTGCTAACTTTGCTGATTTTTGTTCTTCTTTCTCTAATTGCTTTAAGTGTAAGGTTAGGTTGTTTATATGAGATGTTTCTTTTTTCCTTAGGTAAGATTGTATTGCTATAGACTTCCCTCTTATAACTGCTTTTGCTGCATCCCATAGGTTTGGGGTCATTGTGTTTTCACTGTCATTTGTTTCTAGATATTTTTTGATTTCCTCTTTGATTTCTTCAGTGATCTCTTGGTTATTTGGTAGTGTATTGTTTACCTCCATTTGTTTGTATTTTTACAGATGTTTTTTCCTGTAGTTGATATCTAGTCTCATAGCGTTTTGGTTAGAAAAGATACTTGTTAAGATTTCAATTTTCTTAACGTTACCTAGGCTTGACTTGTGACCCAAGACATGATCTACTCTGGAGAATGTTCCATGAGCACTTGAGAAGAAAGTGTATTCTGTTGTTTTGGGATGGAATGTCCCATAAATATCAATTAAGTCCATCTTGTTTAATGTATCATTTAAAGTTTGTTTTTCCTTATTTATTTTCATTTTGTATGATCTTTCCATTGGTGAAACTGGGGTGTTAAATTCCCCTACTATGATTGTGTTACTGTCAATTTCCCCGTTTATTGCTGTTAACATTTGCCTTATGTATTTATGTGCTCCTATGTTCGGTGCATAAATATTTACAGTTGTTATACCTTCTTCTTGGATTGATCCCTTGATCATTATGTAGTGTCCTTCTTTGTCCTTTGTAATAGTCTTTATTTTAAAGTCTATTTCATCTGATATGAGAATTGCGACTCTCACTTTCTTTTGATTTCCATTTGCATGGAATATCGTTTTCCATCTCCTCACTTTCAGTCTGTATGTGTCCCTAGGTCTGAAGTTCGTCTTTTGTAGACAGCATATGTACAGGTCTTTTTTTTCCTCTCCTTTCAGCCAATCTATATCTTTGGGTTGGAGCATTTAATCCATTTACATTTAAGGTAGTTATCAATATGTATTCTCCTATTACCATATTCTTAATTGTTTTGGATTTGTTTTTGTAGATCTTTCCCTTTTCTAGTGTTTCCTGCCTTGAGAAGTTACTTTAGCCTTTCTTGTAAAGCTGGTTTAATGGTGCTTAATTCTCCTTGCTTTTGCTCGTCTGTAAAGGTTTTAATTTTTCCATCAAATCTGAATGAGATCCTTGCTGTGTAGAGTAATCTTGGTTGTAGGTTTTCCCTTTCATCACTTTAAATATCTCCTGCCACTCATTTCTGGTTTGCAGAGTTTCTGCTGAATGATCAGCTGTTAATCTTATTTGGATTGCTTTGTATGTTATTTGCTGTTTTTCCTTTTCTGCTTTTAATATAGTTTTTTTCTACTTAATTTTTGATAGTTTGATTAATATGTGTCTTAGTGTGTTTCTCCTTGGATTTATCCTCTATGGGACTCTCTGTTCTTCCTGGACTTGATCGACTATTTCTTTTCCCAGGTTGGGGAAATTTTCTATGATAATCTCTTCTAATATTTTGTCAGTCCCTTTTTTTTTTCTCTTCTTCTTCTGGGACCCCTATATTTCAAATATTGTTGCATTTAATGTTGTCCCAGAGGTCTCTGAGAGTGTCCTCAATTCTTTTAATTCTTTTTTCTTTTTCTCTTCTGTGGTATTGATTTCCAGTATTTTATCTTCTAGGTCACTTTCCGTTCTTCTGCCTGAGTTATTCTGCCTTTGGTTTCTTCTATAGAATTTTTAATTTCATTATTGTGTTGTTTATGTTTGTTTGTTTGCTTTTTAGTTTTTCTAGTCCCTTGTTTAATGTTTCTTGTATTTTCTCCATTCTATCCAAGATTTTGGATCATCTTTACTATCATTACTCTGAATTCTCTTTCAGGTAAATTGCCTATTTCCTCTTCATTTCTTTGTTCTGGTGGGTTTTTACCTTGCTCCTTCATCTGCTGTGTGTTTTTCTGTCTTCTCATTTTGCTTAACTTACTCTGTTTGGGGTCTCCTTTTTTCAGGCTGCAGGTGTGTAGTTCCCATTGTTTTTGTTGTCTGCCCTCAGTGGCTATGGTTGGTTCAGTGGGTTGTGTAGGCTTTCTGGTGGAGGGGACTGGTGCCTATTTTTTGGTGGTTGAGGTTGGATCTTGTCTTTCTGGTGGGCTGGACTACATCCATTGGTGTGTTTTGGGGGTGTCTGTGACCCTATTATGATATAAGGTAACCTCTCTGCTAATGGGTGTGGTTGTGTTTCTGTCTTGCTAGTTGTTTGGCATAAGGTGTCCAGTAGTGTGGCTTGCTGATCATTGAGTGTATCTGGGTCTTAGCCTTGAGATGGAGATCTCTGGGAGATCTTTTGCCATTTCATATAATATGAAATGTAGCTCCATGTAACATGGAGCTGGGAGGTCTCTGGTGGACTAATGTCCTGAACTCAGGTCTCCCACCTTAGAGGCACAGGACTGACTCCCGATGAGAGCACCAAGACCCTGTCAATCCCTCAGCTCCTGTATTTGAGGGTCTCCTGCAGAGGTGGTATGGCTGTGGTTTACCACAGGGACATGGACATGGCAGCAGAAGTTCTGGGAAGTACTCCGAGGCATGAGCCCTTCCAGAATTCCTGTAGATGTATTCTTGTTGTACTTGTGGGGAGAGGTGAACACTAGGTCCTCTTACTCTGCCATCTTGATCTAGACTCCACTAAAATTTGTAAACAGAAAGCAGTTTCTTTATTTACTATAAATGATATAATATATGTCACAAGTCCCACTACACTGCAAAGAAAAGAGTTTCCTTTCATCATTACAGATACTGGGGGGGTGGGGACAGAGGGATCGAGATGGTGGAGGAGTAAGATGTGGAGCTCACCTTCTCCCCACAGAAACAACAAAAATACATCTACATGTGGAATGACTCTCACAGAGCATCTACTGAATGCTGGCAGAAGACCTCAGATTTCCAAAAGGGCAAGAACATCTCCACATAACTAGGTAGGGTGAAAGAAAAAGAGAGAAAGGAGTTGGAATGAGACCTGTGCCTCTGGGAAGGAACTGTGAAGGAGGAAATGTTTCCTCACACTGGGAAGTCCCCTCACTGGTGGGGACGGGAGAGTGTGTGAACTTTGGAGCCTTGGAGGAAAACACAGTGACAGCTGTGTTGAGAAAAAAGCTGAGAGAGACTTGCACAGAGATTCAGTGCCAACTGACACTCCCCAGCCTGAGATATTTCTCCACTCCCCAAGTTGTTCAGGTGGGGGCTGAGTGCTGAGGCTTGGGTTTTGGAGGTCAGACCCCAGGGAGAGGACTGGGGTTGGCTACGTGAAGACAACCTGAGGGGGCTAGGGTGTAGTGTGCCACAGCTGAGGGAGTCTACAAAGAAGCCTGGATCTTCCAGAGAGGCAGGGGGCCATTGTTGGGGAGTGCAAGAGGAAGGGGCAGGTCCACCATAGGAACTTCTTTCTCCAATCACTCCCAGGTGGCAGGCACTGCCTACCTTATATGAGCTCCAGGGACTGGTGCAAGCCATAGCTGCTATGTCAAAACCTAGAGGCAAGTTTGGACTGCTACTGCTGCCACTACTGCCAACAAGGGTCTTGTTAGCAAAGTCTGGTTACTGCCCACACCTTCCTGGTTCCTGGGAACCTGTACAGCCCGCAACGGCCAAGGGTCTTGTGATCTGGGTCTAACTTCCCCAGAAGACCCCACAGCACACCACAGTCTGTTTCAAATTTCTGCCAGTCTCTGCCACCACAGGCACTTCACCCACATTCCACTTGTGGCTGCCTTACCCCTCCCTGGCCTGAGTAAGTGTGTCCCATTCAGCCACTGCTTTTACCCCCTGTCCTGTAGGCAGGGAACAGACGCCTGAGGATAGCCCGTATGCAGAAATGGGGCCAAAATCAAAGCTGAGCCCGAGGGCTTGTGCGACTAAGGAAGAGGAACAAAAATTTCTCCCTGCAGCTGCACAAGCACAGGTTAAATCCCCACAATCAGCTTGATAAACACTGTCTGTAGAATATCTGAATGGACAAGTGTTTCTACAACTGAGACTGGTCTAGTTTTAGCAGCTATGGACTTCAGGGGCAAGTACGTATGGGAGTTGGGCCAGGTCAGAGTCTGAACTACCCCCACAGTACTCACAGTGAGTCCACAGACCTACCTAGAGGTACTGGAGGGCCTCCTGGGGAGGCAGAGGTTGGCTGTGGCTCACTGTGGGTCAAGTACACTGATAGCTGAGGCCTCAGGAAAATATTATTAGTAGAATTACTTCAATAAGTGGTGATGGGTAAACTGGACAGCTATATGTAAAAGAATGAAATTAGAACACTTCCTAACACCATACACAAAACTAAACTCAAAATGGGTTAAGACCTAAATGTAAGGCTGGATACTATAAAAATATTAGAGGAAAACATAGGAAAAACACTCTTTGACATGAATCACAGAAATATTTTTTTGACCCACCTCCTAGAGTAACAAAAATAAAAGTAAACAAATGGGACCTAATTAAACTTAAAATCTTTTGCACAGCAAAGAAAGTATAAATGAGACAAAAAGACAAGCTTCAGAATGGGAGAAAATATTTGCAAACAAAGCAACTAACAAGGGATTTATCTTCAAAATATACAAACAGCTTATGCAGCTCAATATCAAAAAAACTGAACAACCCAATCAAAAAATGCACAGAAGACCTAAATAGATGTTTCTCCAGAGCAGGCATACAGATGGCCAAGAGGCACAGGAGAAGATGTTCAACATCACGATTTATTAGAGATATGCAAATCAAAACTACAATGGGGTATTACCTCATACCAGTCAGAATGGCCATCATCAAAAAAAAAAATCTACAAACAATAAATGCTGGGAAAGGTGTGGAGAACAGGGAACTCTCCTACACTGTTGGTGGGGTGTAAATTGGTAGAGCCACTGTAGAGAGCAGTATGGAAGTTACTTAAAAAACTAAAAATAGAACTATCATATGACCCAGCAATCCCACTATTGGCCATATACCCTGAGAAAACCATAATTCAAAAATATTCATGTACCCCAATGTTCATTGCAGCACTATTTACAATAGCCAGGACATGGAAGCAGCCTAAATGTCCATCAACAGAGAAATGGATAAAGAAGATGTTGTACATACATATATACAGTGGAATGTTACTCAGCCATAAAAATGAATGAATAGTGCCATTTGCAGAGACATGGATGGACCTAGAGACTGTCATACAGAGTGCAGTATGTCAGAAAAAGAAAAATAAATTAACACATATATGTGGAATCTAGAAAACTGGTATAGATGAACTATTTGCAAAGCAGAAATATAGACACAGACATAGAGAACAAACTTATGGATACCAAGGGAGGAAGGAGGGGTGGGATTTTTTGGGAGATTGCGATTGACATATATACTCTACTGTGTATGAAACAGATAACTAATTAGATCCTACTATATAGCACAGGGAACTCTAATCAATGCTCTGTAGTGACCTAAATGGGGAGGAAATCCAAAAAAGAGGGGACTATATGTATATATAGCTGATTCACTTTGCTGTACAGCAGAAACTAACAGAGCATTGTAAAGAAACTATACTCTAAAAAAAAAAAAAACACAGGACAGGCTACTGGCCAAGTCAACAGTGCCAGAAAAGATGATCATCTCAGCAAAAATGACTACTTTGTCTGCAAAATAAACTGTGTGGTAAGTCGTTATGAACAATCTGCTTCCAGAGTAACTCTTGAAAATATTTTGGCTATTTCAGGAGATGAAATTGTCACCCAAGTTAAGTCATACACTAAATCTGTTGTGAACTATGATTAACACTGAAGTTTACCCAACTTTGTCTGAATTCAATATGATTATTACATGTATGTTTTGTCGGCAATATATGAATATTCAGTAAATAAACATGAGCAAATGTAGAAAGGAAAAAAAAATACAGATACTAGTATCTCATTTGTCTGCTGGGCATGAATGCTTTGTGTTCCATTCTCACACATATTCTCGTCCAAGATGGTACAGTGTGTATAAGAGGATAAGGGGTTTCATATCCTTGTAGAATGTTCTGGCCTTCTCTGGTTCATTGTCTGTAATAATTGGTCTCCTAGGAGGGCTCCCCATGTGGCGTAGTGTGCTCTTTATTTTGCTATTTGGGGGAAATTGCTGGTCATATCACTGATGTCTGTGGAACCATCCATTGTTTCATTTATAAATACATGAGCCATGGCAACCTCTTTAATTCTTGCCCAGATGGATAAGAAAATTCCTGTATCACTTCCCCTTTTTTCTTCTCTATATATCCTGAAAGAGAATGATAACATTTATTGATTCCTTGAGTAGCAGGCAAAGACAAAATTATGAGAACTGCTGTAGCCTCCTTACCTAAATGCCTCCTTCCACCACTTCATGCTCTATGCTATGTTAGATGTAGCTACAAGTGAAAATTTCAGGTCTTCCTTAGCTTTTCCATATAATCCCTAGTAAGTGTACTACTTGCATTAATATTCTTGGTTTCTCATACCTCTTTAGATATTTTTAAAATCCTCAACCCCTTGAGGTTGGTCCTAAGGTGGGGCTATAAAATGACTAAAATACTCATTTTTAACCTGTTAGTTCTACCTCCTTCTCCCTTGTTTTCCCAGCAAGTGGATCCAGAAAAGGTAAAATTTCCATGACTCTAATTCTTATCTTGAGTTCTTATGGGACATTAGAACTCTTTGATCTAGCCCACAAGACCTAGGCTGTGATAAGTTAATTAGTAGTTACAGAAGTTTTGGAAATCTGTTCATTTCTTTATGGACTGCTACTTTATAGAGTCCATGGCAAGTCAAAACCAAAAACCAGGTTTCTATGATGATTTTTTAAATGGACTCCAGAAATCTAGATTAGAAATATATACACAGGTTTTTTTTTTCCATAGCAGAATCCAATCTCTCTTTACCTATGACAGTAAGATTACGACTCAGTTTTTGAGGTGGAAGGCTACTAGAAAATATAATTTCCTTAACTTTAACTTAAAAAGCCCATGATTCTAATACCTTAAAAAACTACTTGATTAGAAATATAAGCACACAAACTGAGTTTGATTATTAAGATTAGTAGAAAATTTTATTTTTACCTTTATAGCTTTGCAGTTTTCAAAAAACCTGAAAACGAATATGTGTAATTTTTATAATAAAAATACAGTTACCCTTTGATATCCATGGGGGATTCGTTCCAGGAACACTTGTGTACACCCAAATCCACAAATGCTCAATTTCCTTATATAAAATCACATACTACAGTCAGCCCTCTGTATCCATGATGAGAATCCTGTTAATATGGAGGGCTGACTCTATATTTGTTGAAAAAAATCCACATTTAAATGGATTCACAGAGTTCAAACCTGTATTGTTCAAGGGTCAACTGCAATGCTAAAATAATGATTATTACTTTACAACTCCTCTTTAAAATTTCTCTCTCCAATGGAAAAAAAAATACAATGTTTGGGCTGAAATAGTCTAAACTTTTCAAGCCATTGGGAAGAAAATTTACTGCTTTCATGAAATTCAGAGTCTTTAAGATATTTTTTTCCATCTGATCTTTCAGTATAAAAAATTCTCAAGGAGACAAGTTTCTCTCAAAGTAGAGTTCTTTATCACTTTATGCTGGGATGTGCATTTACGTCATCTAGTTTATACCTTATTTCATCCTAGACATTTTGTTCCTATTAATTATCATACATGACTGGTCTTTGTGTTAATTTTATGTCTCACATGAGGCAGGCAGTGAAGTTTTGTGGGGTGGGGTATGGGGACTTAAGACAGAGATATCCCAATGGAAAGGCATGTGAGCAGCCTAGAAAATACTACATCACTGCAAGCAGAAATTGGGGATAAAACAAAAGTTATCAAACCATTGTCTATGATCCACAATATGTGGTCTGTGGATATTTTCTTGATGGGGACTAACAAGTGGAAGTTGAACTTCTGTACTTCAAAAAATGATTCAATCATTAACTCATTCAATAGTTCCATTAGAAATTATGAAATATGTACAAGCCAATAGGCCAAGTGTAATGGAAAATGCAATGTCAAAACAAAAGCAGGTGACAAAACAAATGATCTCTACTCCTGAGGGTTTCATAATGAATTGAGGAAATGTGTGAATTGCTAACTGTATTAGACAGAGAAGAAATTTAAAAAACATAAGCTTAATATTTTGTTTAGTTAAATGATGAACTCTGTTGAGGACTTTGAAAGCCTATTCAAAGGTGTAGAATTAGAGCTGGTTCTTAGAAATGAAGAAGATTTCTACAGGTTAAGAAGTGCAGGCTGAAGAAGCAGATGATATAAGGTTATCACTAACTCATGCTTTACTCACCAGAAGCTTCCAACATCACTTCTCAAGTTTCTTAATTACACCTGTTCTCCTCTATTCTTATTTCCATTGCCATCATTATCTGAGGCAAGGGTTAGTTTACTATGCCGTCAGACCAAGTCCAGCTGCTGCTGCTGCCTATTTTTGTTGGTAAACTTTTTTGTAAAACATTTTTACTCATATGTTGACATTCTGTCTATGGGTGCTTGTGACTTACAATGGCAGAATCAGTGAAGAGTTAAATAGTTGCACAGAGATCATTTGGCTTGCAATGCGTAAAATATTTACTATCTAGACTTTGACAGAAAAAGTTTGCACCCCCTTGAAGCCTCCTGGTATTCTGAAGTTTAAGAATTTTCTAGTATATCTTCTTGATATTGCAAACAATTTATTCACTTTTAAAATGTTGGTTATTTATTAGGTGTCAGGTATTATTCTAGCTGCTGCGGCAAAATCAGTGAACAAAACAGATAAGCTCGTGCTTTGTAGATCTTATATCTTAGAATGTAGAGGAAAGGAGAGAAGAGACAATGAGCATTATAAGCAAATGTATAAGTGTATGATATTATTAAATTATTATTAATTATTATTAAATGTCATAAAGCCAGTAAGATCAGTTGATGGTTTGGAGTGAAGCTGGTGTGTGTGAGTAACCCTTTGGGTTGTCATGAATGGCCTTACTGAGGAGTTATTTCATGAAATAGGACTTAAGATACATGAAGAATTAGCAGAGTATATATTAAAGTGTGCCACATAGAACAGAACGTGCAAAGCCTCAGGGTAACAATGATCTTGGAATGCTCAAGGAATTAAAAGAAAGCTAGTGAAGCTTATAAAGCAAGCTATAAGGAAGTAACATGAGCCTGAAACAGACATGCAAGCTGAGTCAACATATATAGGACAGGCTGTCCTTGAAATTTACATGGACCTGCATCAAACTTTGTGTTGAGGGAGAGAAAAACCTATTGTTTATCTAATTCATGGTAAAATACCAGATATTAAGGTTGCCTGTTGTTGCAGCATATCTTAGCCTCTCCTGACTATTATGCATATACCTATTATACTTGGATTTCACTACTTAAATTTCAATACCCAACTCAAATATCATTTGTTATTGAAAATATTCAATAAGCATTTATTATCTGACATTTACCAACAACTATGACAGCTCTGATATGGCTACATGGATAAATAGTTCATTTTTTCTGCCTCTCATAAGACTAAAGAAATAGCATGCATTTATTATTAATAATGCAATGTGCTAGGTATTATTAAGCATATGGTCAGTGTGTCATGGACCATCAAAAAATAATCCAAAGTGAGGTGAGTAGAATCGTGCCCAATATGGTGAAGAAGGAAAACCCTGAGCTCAACTCATTCCATGGCCACACCAAAATTTAACTATATTACAGAGCAACTACCAATGAGAATAACCTGAAAAATAACAGAAAAGATTTTCCACAACTAAATAAACAAGGAACCATAATGGGTCAGGTAGCAGGGACAGAGACATGGTATAGTCAAGACCCATACTCCCAGATAGGCAACACACAAATAAGAGGATAATCAATGATGGTTCAAGTCCCACACTGGGTTCCCCAGCCTGGAGGTCCTGCACCAGGAAGAGAAGTTCCAAGAACATCTAGCTTTACAGGCCAGCAGGGCTTGCATACAATAGATCTGGAGAGCTATAGTATACAGAGACTTTCCTTTTAAAGGGTGCATGCAAAATCTCTCACAATCTAAGTCCTAGTGCAGAAGTAGTAATTGGAATGGAGTGGTGGGTCAGACCCACTTGCTGAACTGGAGAGCCTCCCAGAGAGGCAGGAAGCAATTGGGACATATCACTTGGGACATAGATGCTGGAGCCAGCTAACTTGGGGAGCTTTTTCTACCAGAGGGCATTGGTACTGGCAAATAATAGTTTGGAGTTCTCCCTCTAGCCTATTAGTGCTAAGGGTTTAGCCACCGCTCAGCAAGATGATACCAGCTCCCTCACCCCAGATCTGACAACCAGCTGCCCCAGGACTCTGCCCAGCACACCAGCAGGAAAGCAGCCACCACATAAGGCAGCATCTGACAGTCAACAAGATCAAAGTCCAGAACCACCTACCAATATACCAATAGTATTTGGCCCTGCCACAACAGAAGGGACCATGAAGCCTACACAGGGGGCACCCCTAGAACATATAGTTCTGATGACCAGAAGGGAGTGTGCCATTGGGCCCCACAGGATGTCTCCTATGTAAGGCTAGTTCTCCAAGATTGAGAAATATAACCAAATTACCTAACACATAAATATAGACATAGAGAATTAGGCAAAATGAGACAGAAGAATATATTTAAAACAAATAAACATGATAAAATATTATAAAGGAAATAAATGAAGTGGAAATAAGCAATCTACATGATACAGAGTCCAAGGTATTAATCATGAAAATGCTCAAAGAACTCGGGAGAAGAATAGATGAATGTGGTGAGAATTTCAGAAAAGCCTTATAAAATATAAAAAGAGACCCCCTCAAAAGCAGAAGAATACAATAATGGAAACACTAGAAGGAATCAACAGTAGATTAGATGATACAGAGGAACAGAACTGTGAACTGGAAGACAAAGTAGTGGCAATCACCCAAACTGAATAAAAGAAAAGAAAAAACAATTAAAATAGAGAATACTTTAATAGACCTTTGGAACAATATCAAGTATACTAACATTCATATTATAGAGGTCCCAGAAGGAGAAGAAGGAGGAAAAGGGGCAGAGAACTTATTTGAAGACATAATGGATGAAAACTTCCTGAACCTGGGAATGGAAAGAGATATCCAGATCCAGGAATTATAGAGAGTTCCAAATAAGATAAAAACAAAGAGGTCTACACTAATACACAATTAAAAGGGAAAATTAAATAAAGATAGATTCTTAAGCACCAAGATAAAAGCAAATAGTTACATACAAGGAAAATTCCATGACTATCACCTGACTTTTCAGTAGAAACTTTGTAAGCCAGGAGTGGCACAATATAATCAAAGTGATGAGAGGAAAAATCCTACAATCAGGAAGACTCTACCTGGCAAGGCTATCATTAAGATTTGAAGAGATTAAGAGTTTTACAGACAAACAAAAATTAAGAGTTTAGCACCACTGAACTGGCTTTATATTTTAAAGGAATTTCATTAATTGGAAAAGACCCCAACTAGAAATATAAAAATTATTAAAGAAAAAGAAAACTCATTGGTAAAGACAAATATACTTTAAAGCTAATAGGAAGGTTAAATGAGAAAAATAGTAAAAACATCTATACTCACAATAATTATTGAAAAATAAGTAAAATGCAATGTGAAAATCATTAAATGGGAAGGGTTGAGGGGGACAAAAATTCAAGGTGGTTAAATGTGTTTGAAATTAAGAGACATCAAGTTAAATTAATCACATAGAGATATAAGTTGTTATATATTAACCTCAGTATAATCACAAACCAAAAACCTGTATTAGAAACACACACACACACACACACACACACACAGAGAGAGAGAGAGAGAAAATAATCCAAACATAATGATGAAGATATTCATCAGTAAAAAAGAATTACAGGGCTTCCCTGGTGGAGCAGTGGTTGAGAGTCTGCCTGCCGATGCAGGGGACATGGGTTTGTGTCCCGGTATGGGAAGATCCCACATGCTGCGGAGTGGCTAGGCCCGTGAGCCATGGCCCCTGGGCCTGTGCATCCAGAGCCTGTGCTCCACAATGGGAGAGGCCACGACAATGAGAGGCTCACATACCGCAAAAAAAAAAAAAAAAGAATTACAAAAATAAGTAGAAAATATTTAACAGAAAGGTAATAAATATATAACTATAAATAATTACTTTAAATGTAAATGGACCAAATGCTACAAGCAAAAGACACAGACTGGCTGAATAGATAAAAACACAAGATCCATATAACACTGCCTACAAGAGACTCACTTCAAATCTAATGACTCACACAGACTGAAAGTGAGGATATGGAAAAAGGTATACCATGTAAATGGAACAAAATAAAAAGAAAACTGGGTGTAGCAATACTCAGGAAAAAAAGAGACATTCAAGACCATAACAAGAAAAAAAGGACATTATAAATGATAAAATGATTAATCAAAGAAGATATAAAAACTGCAAATGTATATGCACCCAACATAGGAGCACCACAGTACATAGCAAATATTAACAAACATAAAGAGAGAAATTTAAAGAAACAAAATAATAGTATGGGACTTTAAACCCTCACTTATATCAATGAACTGAACATACTGACAGAAAATCAATAAGGAAACACTGCCCTTAAATGACACATTACACCAGGTGAACTTTAGAGATATATGTAGAACATTCCATCCAAAACAGCAGAATACACATTCTCTTCAAGTACACATGGAACTTTCTCAAGAATACATTATGAGACAGGGAGAGGAGGGCCCATGAAGGCCCAGTGGGAAATTTACTGAGTAAGGGTCAACAGAGGCAAGAGTCGAGAAAGAAGGTGATTTTCAACTTTAGAGTGTGGAGGAAGCTAGAAGGAGGAGGACCTTCATGATGGCAGAGGACTAAGATGTGAAGATCACCTTCCTCCCCACAAATACAAAAATGCATCTACATGTGAAATGAGTCCTACAGAACACCTATTGAAAAGTGGCAGAGGTCTCAGACTTTCCAAAAGCTGTGTGGCTGAAAAGGTCTTGGTGCTTCAGCCAGGTGTCAGCCCTGAGCCTCCAGGTAGGAGAGTGAAGACAGGACATTGGATGGCCAAAGACTTCCTGACCCCACATAATATCAAGTGGTGAGAGATCTACCAGAGATCTCTGTCCCAATGTTAAAACCCAGCTCCACTCAACGACCAGCAAGCTTAAGTGCTGGACACACCATACCAAACAACTATAAGATGGGAACACAACCCCACCCATTAGCAGAGAGGCTGCCTAAAATCATAATAAGTTCAGACACCCCAAAACACACCACCAGGTGTGGTTCTGCCCACCAGAAAGAAAAGATCCATCCTCATCCAGCAGAACACAGGCACCAGTCTCCTCCACCAGGGCACCAACACAAACCATTGACCCAACACTACCCACTGGGGACAGACATGAAAAACAACAAGAACTACAAACTTGAAACCAACCAAGAGGAGACCACAAACACAGTATGTTAAACAAAATGAGAAGACAGAGAAATAAACAGCAGATGAAGGAGAAATGTAAAAACCCAACAGAACAAACAAATGAAGAGAAAAGAGGCAGTCTACATGAAAAAGAATTCAGAGTAATGATAGTAAAGATGTCAAAATCTTCAAAAGATAATTGAGAAAATACAAGAAACGTTTAACAAAGAACTAGAAGAACTAAAGAGCAAACAGACAATGATGAACAACAAAATAAATGAAATTAAAAATTCTCTAGAAGGAATCAATAGTGGAGTAACTGAAGCAAAGAATGGAAAAGTGACCTGGAATGTAAAATACTGGAAATAACTACTGCAGAGCAAAATAAAGAAAAAAAGAATGGAAAGGATTGAGTACAGTCTCAGAAACCTCTGGGACAAATTAAATGCACCAACATTCAAAATATAGAGGTTCCAGAAGAAGAAGCAAAAAAGAAAGGGACTGACAAAATATTTGAAGAGATTATAGTGGAAAATTTCCCTAATATGGGAAAGGAAATAGTCAATCAAGACCAGGAAGCACAGAGAGACCCATACAGGATAAATCCAAGGAGAAACACGCCAAGACACATAATAATCAAACTATCAAAAATGAAATACAAAGAAAAAATATTAAAAGCAGCAAGGGGAAAGCAACAAATAGCATGCAAGTAAATACCTATAAGGTTAACAGCTGATCTTTCAGCAGAAACCCTGCAAGTCAGAAGGGAGTGGCAGGATATATTTAAAACAATGAAGGATAAAAACTACAACCAAGGTTATTCTACACTGCAAGGATCTCACTCAGATTCAACAGGAAATTAAAACGTTTACAAGCAAGCAAAAGGTAAGAGAAGTCAGCACCACCAAACCAGCTTTACAACAAATGCTAAAGGAACTTCTCTAGAAGGAAACACAAGAAAAGGTAAAAACATACAATAACAAACCCAAAACAATTAAGAAAATGTTAATAAGAACATACATATCAATAACTACCTTTAATGTAAATGGATTAAATGCTCCAATCAAAAGATATAGACTGACTAAATGGATACAAAAACAAGACCTGCATATATGTTGTCTACAAAAGACCCACTTCAGGCCTAGGGACACATACATACTGAAAATGAGGAGATGGAAAAAAGATATTCCATGCAAATAGAAATCAAAGGAAAGCAGGAGTTGCAATTCTTGTATCAGACAAAATAGACTTTAAAATAAAGACTATAAAAAGAAACAAATAAGAACACTACATAATGATCAAGGGATCAATCCAAGGAGAAGATATAACAATTGTAAATATTTATGCACCTGACATAGGAGCACCTCTTTACATAAGAAAACTGCTAATAGCCATAAAATGGGAAACTGAAAGCAACAAAAAAATAGTAGAGGACATTAACATTCCACTTTCACCAAAGGACAGATCATCCAAAATGAAAATAAATAAGGAAACACAAGTTTTAAATAATATATTAGACCAGATGGACTTAACTGATATTTATAGGACATTCCATCCAAAAACAATAGAATACACTTTCTTCTAAAGTGCTCATGGAACATTCTCCAGGATAGATCATGTCTTGGGTCACAAATCAAGCCTTGGTAAATTAAAGAAAATTTAAATCATATCAAGTATCTTTTCCAACCACAGTGCTATGAGGTTAGATATCAATTAGAGGAAAAAAATCTGTAAAAAATACAAACACATGAATGCTAAACAATACACTACTAAATATCCAAGAGATCACTGAAGAAATCAAAAAATACCTAAAACAAATGAAAATGAAAACACAATGACCCAAAATCTATGGGATGCAGCAAAAGCACTTCTAAGAGGGTAGTATACAGCAATACAATCCTACCTTAAGGAAAAAGAAACATCTCAAATAAACAACCTAATTTTACAACTAAAGCAATTAGAGAAAGAACAAAAAAAAACCCAAAAAAGGCAGAAGGAAAGAAATCATAAAGGTCAGATCAGAAATAAATGAAAGAGAAATGAAGGAAATGATAGCAAAGATCAATAAAACTAAAAGCTGGTTCTTTGAAAAGATAAATAAAAATTGATAAGCCTTTAGCCAGAATCATCAAGATAAAAAGAGAAAAGACTCAAAGCAAGAAAAATAGAAATGAAAAAGGAGAAGTAACAACTGACTGCAGAAATATAAAGGATTATGAGAGATTACTACAAGCAACTATAAACCAATAAAATGGACAACCTGGAAGAAATGAACAAATTCTTAGTAAAGCACAATGCTCTGAGACTGACCAGGAAGAAACAGAAAATATAAACAGACCAATCACAAGCACTGAAATTGAAACTGATTAAAAATCTTCCAAGAGAAGGAAATGGTGGTATGTCAGAGGGATCCATTTAAAAGTTCCTAAAATAGTCCTGATATGAGGTAATAAGAACTGGAACTAGGATGGTGGTAGATGGATAAAAAGGGCTTTTTAAGAGACTCTGAGAGGAGAAGCTTCAAGATGTTGGAAGAGTCAGACGTGGAGATCACCTTCCTCCCAAAAAATACATCAGAAATACATCTACGTGTGGAACAGCTCCCACAGAACACTTACAGAACGCTGGCAGAAGAACTCAGACCTCCCAAAAGGCAAGAAACTCCAAACGTACCTGGGTAGGGCAAAAGAAAAAAGCAAAATAAGAGACAAAAGAATAGGGATGGGACCTGAACCAGTGGGAGGCAGCTGTGAAGCAGGAAAGATTTCCACACAGTAGGAAGCCCTTTCGTGCGCGGACACTGCAGGTGGTGGAGGGGGGAAGTTTTGGAGTCACAGAGGAGAGTGCAGCAACAGGGGTGCAGAGGGCAAAGTGGAGAGATTCCTGCACATAGAATTGGTGACGACCAACACTCACCAGCCCAAGAGGCTTGTCTGCTCACTTGCTGGGGCAGGCGGGGGCTGGGAGCTGAGGCTCAGGCTTTAGACTTTGGATCTCCGGGAGAGGACTGGGGTTGGCTGTGTGAACACAGCCTGAAGGGGCTAGTGCACCACAGCTAGCCAGGAGGGAGTCTGGGAAAAATTCTGGAGCTGCCAAAGAGGCAAGAGACTTTTTCTTGCCTCTTTGTTTCCTGGTGTGAAAGGAGAGGGGATTAAGAGCACCGATTAAAGGAGCTCCAGAGATGGGCATGATCCGTAGCTATCAGGGAAGACCCCAGAGATGGGCATGAGATGCTAATGCTGCTGCTTCAGCCACTAAGAAGCCTGTGTGGAAGCACAGATCACTATCCATACCTCCCCTCCCATGAACCTGTGCAGCCCACCACTGCCAGGGTCCCGTGATCCATGGACAAATTCCATGGGAGAACACACGGCATGCCTCAGGCTGGTGCAACGTCATGCTGGCCTCTGCTGCTGCCGGCTCACCCTGCACTCCGTACCCCTCCCTCCCCCTGGCCTGAGTGACCCAGAGACCCTGAATCAGCTGCTCCTTTAACCCCGTCATCTCGGAGTGAAGAACAGACACCCTCAGGTGACCTACACACAGAGGTGGGTCCAAATCAAAAGCTGAACCCCAGGAGCTGTGCTAACAAAGAATAGAAAGGAAAATTTCTCCCTGCAGCCTCAGGAGCAGCAGATTAAATCTCCATAATCAACTTGATGTACCCTGCATCTGCGGAATACTTGGACAGACAAAATATCATCCCAAATTGATGAGGTGGACTTTGGGAGCAATGATATATATGTTTTTTTCTCTTTTGTGAGTCTGTATGTGTATACTTCTGTGTGTGATTTTGTCTCTATAACTTTGCTTTTACAATTTGTCCTAGGGTTCCATTTGTCCTTTTTTTTCTTTTTCTTTTTTTATTTTTAGTATAGGTTTTAGCACTTGTTATCATTGGTGGATTTGTTTTTGGTTTGGTTGCTCTCTTCTTTCTTTCTTTCTTTTTTTCATTACTTAAAAACAGTTTAAATAACTACTTTTTAATTTTTTATTTTAATAACTTTATTTTATCTTCTTTCTTTCTTTACTTTTCTGTCTTATATTCCTAGCTGTGTGGATGACAGACTCTTTGTGCTCCAGCCAGGCATCAGGACTGTGCCTCTGAGGTAGGAGATCCAAGTTCAGGACACTGGTCTGCAAAAGACATCTCAGCACCATGTAATATAAAATGGCAAAAATGTCCCAGAGATCTCCATCTCAATGCCAAGACACAGCTTCACTCAACGACCAACAAGCTACACTGCTACACATTCTACGCCAAACAACTAGCAAGACAGGAACACCACCACATACATCCATTAGCAGAGAGGCTGGCTAAAATCATAAGGCCACAAGCACCCCAAAACACACCATCAGACATGAACCTGCCCAACAGAAAGACAAGATAGAGCCTCATTAAGCAGAACATGGCACTAGTACCCTCCACCAGGAAGCCTACACAACCCACTGAACAAACCTTGGCCACTGGGGACAGACACCAAAAACAATGGGAACTACAAACCTGCAGCCTGAGAAAAGGAGACCCCAAATACAGTAAGTTAAGCAAAATGAGAAGGCAGAGAACCTCACAGAAGATGAATGAACAAGGCAAAACCCCACCAGACATAACAAATGAAGAGGAAATAGGCAGTCTACCTGAAAAAGCATTCAGAATAATGATAGTAAAGATGATCCAAAATCTTGGAAATAGAATGGAGAAAATAAAAGAAACGTTTAACAAGGACCTAGAAGAACTAAAGAACAAACAAACTGTGATGAACAACAAAATAAGTGAAATTAAAAATTCTCTAGAAGGGTTCAGTAGCAGAATAACTGAGGCAGAAGAACAGATAAGTGACCTGGAAGATAAAATAGTGGAAATAATTACTGGAGAGTGGAATAAAGAAAAAAGAATGAAAAAATTTCAGGACAGTCTCAGAGACCTCTGCAACAACAGTAAATGCACCAACATTCAAATTATAGGGGTCACAGAAGAAGAAGTGAAAAAGCAAGGGACTGGCAAAATATTTGAAGAGATTATAGTTGACAACTTCCCTAATATGGGATGGGAAATAGTTAATCAAGTCCAGGAACCAAGAGAATCCCATACAGGATAAATCTAAGGAGAAACATACCAAGACACATATTAATCAAACTATCAAAAATTAAATACAAAGGAAAAATATTAAAATCAGCAAGGGAAAAACAACAAATAACACAAAAGGGAATACCAGTAAGGTTAACATCTGATTTTTCAGCAGAAACTCTGCAAGCCAGAAGGGAGTGGCAGGACATATTTAAAGTGATGAAGGAGAAAAATTTAAAAACAAGATTACGGTACCCAACAAAGATCTCTTTCAGATTTGATGGAGAAAATGAAGCCATTACAGATGAATAACTAAGAGAATTCAACACCACCAAACCAGCTTTACAACAAATGCTAAAGAAACTTCTCTAGGCAGCAAACACAATGGAAGAAAAGACTTACAATGACAAAACTGAAACAATTAAGAAAATAGTAATAGGAACATACATATCGATAATTACCTTAAATGTAAATGGATTAAATGCTCCAACCAAAAGACATATTGGCTGAATGTATACAAAAACATGATCTGTATATATGCTGTCTACAAGCAACCCACTTCAGACCTAGGGACACATACAAACTGAAAGAAAGGGAATGGAAAAGATATTCCATGCAAATGGAAATCAAAAGAAAGCTGGCATAACAATTCTCATATCAGACAAAATAGACTTTAAAACAAAGACTATTCCAAGAGACAAAGAAGGACACTACATAATGATTAAAGGATCAATCCAAGAAGAAGATATAATAATTTTAAATATTTATGCACCCAACATAGGAGCACCTCAATACATAAGGCAAATAATAACAGCCATAAAAAAGGAAATCAACAGTAACACAATCATAGAAGGGGACTTTTACATCCCAGTTTCACCAATAGAAAGATCATCCAAAATGAAAACAAAAAAGGAAACACAAGCTTTAAATGATACATTAAACAAGAGGGACTTAACTGATATTTACAGGACATTCCATCCAAAAACAACAGAATACACATTCTTCTCAAGGGCTCATGGAACATGCTCCAGGATAGATCATATCTTGGGTCACAAGACAAACCTTGATAAATTTAA
The DNA here is from genome assembly GCF_964270905.1 of Leucopleurus acutus. Lineage (NCBI taxonomy): Eukaryota > Metazoa > Chordata > Mammalia > Artiodactyla > Delphinidae > Leucopleurus > Leucopleurus acutus. The sequence continues at coordinate 30,531,504 of NC_139155.1, forward strand.
GAAAACTGAAATCATATCAAGCATCTTTCTGACAACAATGCTATGAGACTAGATATCAATTACAGGAAAATATCTGTAAGAATTACAAATACATGGTGGCTAATCAATACACTACTTAATACCCAAGAGATCACTGAAGAAATCAAAGGGGAAATTAAAAAATACTTAGAAACAAATAACAATGGAAACACGATGACCCAAAACCTATGTGATACATAAAAGCACTTCTAGGAGGGAAGTTTATAGCAATACAACCCTACCTTAATAAACAAGAAATAAACAAGGTTTATTTATCTCAAATAAACCACCTAACCTTACACCTAAAGCAATTAGAGAAAGAAGAACGAAAAATCTCCAAAGTTAGCAGAAGGAAAGAAATCATAAAGATCAGACCAGAAATAAATGAAAAAGAAATGAAAGAAATGATAGCAAAGATCAATAAAGGTAAAAGCTTTACTTTGAGAAGATAAACAAAAATTTTAAACTATTAGCCAGGTTCATCAAGAAAAATTGGGAGAAGACTCAACTCAATAGAAGTAGAAATGAAGAAGGAGAAGTAACAACAGACGCTGCAGAAATAAAAGGATCATGAGATATTACTACAAGCAACTATATGCAAATAAAATGGACAACCTGGGAGAAATGGACAAATTTGTAGAAATGCACAAACTTCTGAGACTGAACCAGGAAGAAATAGAAATTATGAACAGACCAATCACAAGCACTGAAATTCAAACTATGATGTAAATATTCCAACAAACCAAAGCCCAGGACCAGATGGCTTCAGAGGTGAATTCTATCAAACATTTAGAGAAGAGCTAACACCTATCCTTCTCAAATTCTTCCAAAATACAGCAGAGGGAGGAGCACTCCCAAACACAGTCTACAAGGCCACCATCACCCTGCTACCAAAACCAGACAAAGATGTCACAAAGAAAACTACAGGCCAAAATCACTGATGAACATAGATGCAAAAATCCTCAACAAAACACTACCAAACAGAATCCTACAGCACATTAACAGGATCATACACCATGATCAAGTGGGGTTAATCCCCGGAATGCAAGAATTCTTCAACATATGCAAATCAATCAATGTGATAAACCATATTAACACATTGAAAGAGAAAAACCATATGATCATCTCAGTAGATGCAGAGAAAGCTTTCGACAAAATTCGGCACCCATTTATGATAAAAACACTCCAGAAGTAGGCATAGGGAGAACTTTCCACAACATAATAAAGGCCATATATGACAAACCAACAGCCAACATCATCCTCAATGGTGAAAAACTGAAAGCATTTCCACTACGATCAGGAACAAGACAAGGTCTCCCACTCTCACCACTATTATTCAACATAGTTTTGGAAGTTTAAGCCACAACAATCAGAGATGAAAAAGAAATAAAAGGAATCCAAATCCGAAAAGAAAAAGTAAAGCTGTCATTTGCAGATGACATGATAGTATACATAGACAATCCTAAGGATGCTACCAGAAAACTTCTACTCTAATCGAGGAATTTGGTAAAGTAGCAGGATACAAAATTAATGCACAGAAATGTCATGCATTCCTATGTACTAATGATGAAAAATCTGAAAGAGAAATTAAGGAAGCCCTCCCATTTACCATTGCAACAAACAGAAAAACAAAATACCTATGAATAAACCTGTCTAAGGAGAAAAAACACCTGTATGAAGAAAACTATAAGATACTGATGAAAGAAATTAAAGATGATACAACAGATGGAGAGATATAATATTTTCTTGGATTGGAAGAATCAACATTGTGAAAATGTCTATACAATGCAAAGCAATTTACAAATTCAATGCAATCTCTATCAAACTACCAATTGCATTTTTCCAGAACTAGAACAAAAATTTCATAATTAGTATGGAAACACAAAAGACCCCGAATAGCCAAAGCAATCTTGAGAAAGAAAAATGCAGCTGGAAGAATCAGGCTCCCTGACTTCAGACTACTCTACAAAGTTACAGCAATTAAGTCAGGATAGTCCTGGCACGAAAACAGAACTATCAATCAGTGGAACAGGATAGAAAGCCCAGAGTTAAACCCATGCACATATGGTCACCTTATTTTTGAAAAAGGAGGCAAGAATATACAGTGGAGAAAAGACAGCCTTGTCAGTAAGTGGTGCTGGGAAAACTGGACAGCTACCTGTAAAAGAATGAAATTAGAAAACTCCCTAACATCATAAAGAAAAAACAACTCAACATGGATTAAATACATAAATATAAGACAAGACACTATCAAACTCTTAGAGGAAAACATAGGAAGAACACTCTATGACATAAATCACAGGAAGAACCTTTTTGACCCACCTCTTAGAGAAATGGAAATAAAAACAAAAATTAAAAAATGGGACCTAATGCAACTTAAAAGCTTTTGCACAGAAAAGCAAACCATAAGCAAGACGAAAAGACAACCATCAGAATGAGAGAAAATATTTGCAAATGAAGCAACTGACAAAGGATTAATCTCCAAAATTTACAAGCAGCCCATGCAGCACAATATTCAAAAAAAACCAACCCAATCCAAAAACAGGCAGAAGACTTAAACAGACATTTCTCCAAAGAAGATATGCAGAAATCCAACAAACAAATTAAAGAATGCTCAATATCATTAATAATTAGAGAAATGCAAATCAAAACTACAATGTGATATCATCTCACATGGGCCAGAATGGCCATCACCAAAGTATCTAGAAACAATAAATGCTGGAGGGCTTCCCTGGTGGCGCAGTGGTTGAGAGTCCGCCTGCCGATGCAGGGGACACAGGTTCGTGCCCCGGTCCGGGAAGATCCCACATGCCACGGAGCGGCTGGGCCCGTGAGCCATGGCCACTGAGCCTGTGCGTCCGGAGCCTGTGCTCTGCAACGGGAGAGGCCACAACAGTGAGATGCCCGCGTACCGCAAAATAAATAAATAAATAAAAAAAGTAAATAAATAAATGCTGGAGAGGGTTTGGAGAAAAGGGAACCCTCTTGCAGTGTGGGTGGGAATGTAAATTGATACAGCCACTATGGAGAACAGTATGGAGTTTCCTTAAAAAACTACAAATAGAACTACCATATGACCCAGCAATCCCACTACTGAGCATATATCCTGAGAAAACCATAATTCAAAAAGAGTCATGTACCACAATGTTCATTGCAGCTCTATTTACGATAACCAGGACATGAAAGCAACCTAAATGTCCATTGAAAGATGAATGGATAAAGAAGATGTGGCACATAAATATAATGGAATATTACTCAGCCATAAAAAGTAATGAATTTGATTTTTTTGTAATGAGATGGATGGATTTTGAGTCTGTCATATAGAGTGGAGTAAGTCAGAAAGAGAAAAAAAATACCGTATGCTAACACATATATATGGAGTCTAAAAAAAAGAAACAAAAAAGGTCATGTAGAACCAGGGTCAAGATGGGAATAAAGACCTACTAGAGAATGGGCTTGAGGACATTGGGAGGGGGAAGGGTAAGCTGGGGCAAAGTGAGAGAGTGGCATGGACATGTATACACTACCAAATGTAAAATAGATAGCTAGTTGAAAGCAGCCCCATAGCACAGGGAGATCAGCTCGTGCTTTGTGACCACTTAGAGGGGTGGGATAGGGAGGGTGGGAGGGAGGGAGACCCAAGAGGGAAGATATATGGGGATATATGTTTATGTATAATTGATTCACTTTGTTATAAAGCAGAAACTAACACACCATTGTAAAGGAATTATACTCCAATAAAGATGTTAAAAAAAACATCTTCCAAGAAACAAAAGCCCAAGACCAGATGGCTTCACAGGTGAATTTTCTCAAACATTTAGTGAAGAGCTAACACCCATCCTTCTCAAACGCTTCTAAAATATTGCAGAGAGAGGAACACTCCCAAACTCATTCTACAAGGCCACCATCACCCTCATACCAAAACCAGACAAAGATGTCACAAGAAAAAAGAACTACAGGCCAATATCACTGATGAATATAAATGCAAAAATCCTCAAAAAGATGCTAGCAAACAGAACCCAACAGCACATCAAAAAGATCATACACCATGATCAACTGGGGTTATCCCAGGAATGCAATGATTCTTCAGTATATGGAAATCAATCAACGAGATAAAGCACATTAACAAATTGAAGGAAAAAAAGCATATGATCATCTAAATACATGCAGAAAAAACTTTCAACGAAATTTAACACCAATTTATGAAAAAAACCCTCCTGAAAGTCTTATATAGGGAATGTAACATAATAAAGGCCAAATATTACAAACCCATAGCCAACATCGTTCTCAATGGTGAAAAACTGAAACCATTTCCCCTACGATCAGGAACAAGACAAGGTTGCCCACTCTCACCACTGTTATTCAACATAGCTTTTTTGAACGTTTTCGCCACAGCAATCAGTGAAGAAAAAGATATAAAAGGAATCCAAATTGGAAAAGAAGTAAAACTGTCACTGTTTGCAGATGACATGATAATATACATAGAGAATCCTAAGGATGCTACTAGAAAACTACTAGAGGTAATCAACGAATTTGGTGAACTAGCAGGATACAAAATTAATGCACGGAAATCTTTTGCATTCCTATATACTAACAATGAAAAATCTGAAAGAGAAATTAAGGAAACACTCCCCTTTACCGTTGCAAAAGAATACATACTTAGGAATAAACTTACCTAAGGAGACAAAAGACATGTATGCAGAAAAATATAAGATGTTGATGAAAGAAATTAAAGATGATACAAACAGATGGAGAGGTATGCCAGGGTCTTGGATTGGAAGAGTCAACATTGTGAAAATGACTATACTACCCAAAGCAATCTACAGATTCAATGGAATCCCTATCAAACTACCAGTGGCATTTTTTACAGAACTAGAACAATAAATTTTGCTACTTGTATGGAAACACAAAAGACCCTGAATAGCCAATGCAAGCTTGAGAAAGAAAAACAGGAGGCATCAGGCTCCCTGACTTCAGTAACTCTAGTAATCAAGACAGTATGGTTCTGGCCCAAAAGAGAAATATAGATCAATGGAACAGGATAGAAAGCACAGAGATAAACCCATGCACATATGGTCACCTTATCTTTGATAAAGGAGTCAAGAATATACAGTGGAGAAAAGGCAGCCTCTTTAATAAGTGGTGCTGGGAAAACTGGACAACTACATGTAAAAAAATTAAATTAGAATACTCCCTAACACTGTGTACAAAAATAAAATCAAAATGGATTAAAGACCCAAATGTAAAACCAGACACTATCAAACTCTTAGAGGAAAACATAAACAGAACACTCTATGACATAAATCACAGGAAGATCCTGTTTGACCCACCTCCCAGCAAAGTGGAAGTAAAAACAAAAATAAACAAATGTGACCTAATGATACTTGGGCTTCCCTGGTGGCAGAGTGGTTGAGAGTCCGCCTGCCGATGCAGGGGACACGGGTTCGTGCCCCGGTCTGGGAAGATCCCACATGCCACGGAGTGGCTGGGCCCGTGAGCCATGGCCGCTGAGCCTGCGCGTCCGGAGCCTGTGCTCCACAACGGGAGAGGTCACAACAGTGAGAGACCCGCGTACCACAAAAAAACCAAACCAAAACAAAACAAAACAAAAAAACCAAAAAAACAGAGGCAATTAATAGATAAAAAAAGAAACTATATTGGAAAATTCATTGTAAGCCTAGATATAGTTTCTGCTGGAACTTGAAAGCACAAAATTAGTATCTTTGCAACTCATTCAGTCAGTTCAAGTGTTTATGTGGCTTCACAGAGGGGTAAGTCAGACTGAAAATGACCTGGACACCAGATAGAGCCTTAAGGCTGGGAAAGATATAGCCCTAGGACATAAATGACTCCAGCTAGCTGGATAGTCATCCCTAAGTGAATCTAAAATTTAAAAAATTGGAGACTTCTGCAAATAATGACTTAGATGACAATCTTGAATATATCATATGGAGGCAGTAGGTCAAAATTCAGATGAGCAGGTAGCAAAGACAGAAATAACAAGATTCCCATTTCTGCTGGTGGAGAGAGTGAAGCAACTTACAAATCCTGGCTCTTGCCTATATCCACAAGACCTATTTACATAAACTAAGACCTATTTACATAAACTAATGAAACTCTCCATTCCTGAGACTTTATATTTTATACCTCTCATTAGACATTTAGCACATATTTTTAAATTATTTTTAAATGTTTTATGCATACATGAATTCTTTACCTCAAATTAATTGCAATAACTTCAAGAAAAGTATCATATTTAGCCCACCAAGCTCTTTGAGTAGTTTGTAGTCATTAAAATTTGTTTAACTGATTAATTTATATTCAACTCCCTTAGTGCTCCTTACTCATTCTTGTGGAGGGCTCAGGATAGTTAAGGCAACTTCTAGGCTGAAGACATTCTATCACAAGTGATCCTGGATTATAGCTCCTGTATCTGGAGACAACAGGTGAGTAATCAGTGATATTCTCCAGCCCAAGGTTGCCTTCTTGGAAGGGCAGCTCTATGTCCCCTCTCCCATATAAGATGTACTCATATGTCACTTTTCACATCTGGAGGAAAAGACAAAATATTTTCTTGGAATAAATTCAGATTTCATCAGGTTCTATTTTTGTCCTTGAATCAGCAGTTTCTCTTTAATTAAGAAGAAAATAGAGACACTGCACTAATGAGTTAAGCATGAGATGACATATCTTGATACTATATTAAGAAACATTAATGGAACCTTGCTCCAAAATGAAAAAAACCTGCTCTCAGAATGTGAGATGAAACAAGCTAATTTTTCATTTAGAGATATGAATTATTAGTTGGTAATACTTTAAAAGCAAACTTAATCCAGTTAAATCTCAGTATTCCAAGACTTTAAAATGGTAGTTGATATCATAAAGTCCTCTTCACGTGTACTCTACTTGTTTTACTATGCACCCTTACAATTACACTTTTCATACTTTTTCATGAACACATGGACATCTGAAAAAAACTTATATTTGGAGTCAGGGGTCCTAGATAGTAGTTCAGGTCATTCTACTTGATGTACGGCTTCCAATGTGTCACTCAACTTCTCTAAGACTCAAAACTTTACTCTAAGGAAAGAGGTATTGGACTAGATGAGCCCTAAAACTCCTCAAGCTCTGTTATCCTATGCTATAGATATGAGAGTAGTATCTTAAAATTGAAATTTCCTCCTCATTCCTCTCTGAAATATATGATTCTCCAGAACAAGTACTCTATTCTGATCCTATTCCCTCACCTTCCTACCACCCAAGCTCAACCTCTTTCTGAAAAATTACTGGATTGATAAATGAAAAAAAATAAGCAAAGCCATTTATCTTGAAAATATTGAGCTGGTGTGAAATTTTATCTACAGTGCATACTAATTAAATAGAGAAACATTTGAGATAAAAATACTTAATTTACTAATTAAATGACAAGTTTTGATACTCTTCTAAAATTGTCCCTTTGGCTTACTGTTCATTTCAGGAATTAATTAACATTTTCAAATCATGCTACAGTTGTGAAATTCCAATATAGATATGATTTGAAAATGTAGCTTCTGTTTTCTATCATGACTTCACAGGTTGTTGCTGTTATTTTTAAATGGGAGCTGCACCCTTCATTAGGTGCAAAATTAAAATGTTCATTTGTGTAAAATTAAAATGAGTTTGTGGAGTCTGCACACAACTCCATGGCACAATTAATGCCTAGTCCCTGACAGAGGCCTATGTGTTGATTAGCTTTCTTTAATTGTTTACTAGAAATGAGAAACAGAATGTCAGTTTGGGTTTTGATGGTGTCCCTATGTTGAACACTTTTGAACTGGTTGATAATAATGCTTCTTGGGTGTGGAAACAGCTCATTTGGTAGACTGAATTCAAAGCTGGTTAATGCTCTGAAGTAATTAGGAGAGGAAAAACAGAAATGTGCCTTCTCTTTTTTCTGCCTTGAAATATAAAGGGGTCAAAAGAACAGTCTTTAAAAACACTGTGAATTTTGCTACATTTATATTTGGTAATTTGCTTTTTCTTTATTCTTTCTTAATCTGCCATGCATTCACCCCGCCACCCATCCTATCTTGAAAGCCCCACCCAGTGAACTGCACATGCTGTAGCTCTGTCCTGAGTAGAGATTGGAGGAGAGTAAAGTGCTACCAGATGGGCACTGCAGAGGACAACAGGGAGGTGACAGAAGTTAGCAGTGAGAAGAGGAAGCGTTGATGGCAAGGTCTTCCCATTGGGTATGTTCTCATTCAACAGCAAAGTTAAACATTAAAGAGTGAAGCCCTGAGAGGGCACCTGGCAACTGTTCTGAGCTCTCTCCTTCCCTTATCAAAATTTGCTTTGAGAAGTGTTTTAAAATTAGCCATTTACTCCTATAATTCCATAATAATAAATTCTTTGTGAGTTATTTTTGCACATATTTCTACTTCTAACTGGATATTTGACATACAACAATTCCTTTTGGAAAAGAATATCAGACATCAGCTCAGTTGGCAACAACTAACCCTTTGAAGAAGTAGTAGAAAACATTCCTCCTGGAATCCCATCAGTTTTTTTGCATGAGGCTATTGGATAAAGTTGGACACTATTGTAATACAGTTCTTTCCAAATACAGTTACTCTTGAAAAACATAGGTTTGAACTGTGCAGGTCCAAATATACATACATTTTTTTAAATAGTAAATACTACAGTTCTACACAATACATTGTTGGTTGAATCCTCAGTTGTGGAACTGTGGTTACAGAGGAACCATAGATACAGAGGTCCAAATATAATTTACATGTGCATTTTCAACTCAGTGGAGAGTCACACCCCTAAACCCCTTGTTATTCAAAGGTTTACTGTATGTGCTTTTTATTTCATCCTGGAAACCAGCCTCCAGCCATCCTGTGATATACTTGATCCCTTCTGAACGTCAACCGTCTTGTCCTCATGATAGCTGTAGATATCATTCCTTGACATCAACACCCTTGTTTTCTGGTTTTTGCAGAAAGTAGACAATAAATGTAAGTGTCTTTCAAAAAAGTGATGGTGATTAAGTTTCCATAACTTTGTCAACAGACACATTCTAAACTGTGAGATCCAATGAATTTTTAAATAAATCATATTCTCTCACTTTCACTTTACCCTAGTAATATAATGCCTTGTTTATCTTGTTCTCTTTTTTATTAACATCTTTATTGGAGTATAATTGCTTTACAATGGTGTGTTATTCTCTGCTTTATAACAAAGTGAATCAGTTATACATATATCCCCATATCTCTTCCCTCTTGTGCCTTCCTCCCTCCCACCCTCCCTATCCCACACCTCTAGGTGGTCAAAAAGCACTGAGCTGATCTCCCTGTGCTATGCGGCTGCTTCCCACTAGCTATCTATTTTACATTTGGTAGTGTATATATGTCCATGCCACTCTCTCACTTTGTCCCAGCTTAACCTTCCCCCTCCCCATATCCTCAAGGCCATTTTATAGTAGGTCTGTGTTTTTATTCCCGTCTTGTCCCTGGGTTCTTCATGACCTTTTTTTTTTTTTTAGATTCCATATATATGTGTTAGCATATGGTATTTGTTGTTCTCTTTCTGACTTACTCTCTTTTGATGATTTTTCTGAACAATATCATTTTATCTTGACACCGGAAAAAAACCCTATGAGAAAGGCATGGTATTTGTTTTACTGTTTGTCCCCCATTATTACTTCTGCCTCAGATCCTATTATGTCCTCTTTTGCATTTGTTTATTCATTTATTTATCCATTTATTCAAAAACATCGTAATAGTGATAATAAAAATTATTACAGCTACAATTTATGAATACTTCAATTGTACTACTGTGTTTGAAATTAGAGACACAAAAATTAATGATGTACAGTTTCAGTCCTTAAAAAACGTGAAGAGTAATGAAGGAGACACCTGCATAAACAGTAATACTAAAATATATTTAATGAAAGAGAGATATCTAGGAAATTTAGGAACACACAAGTATTTAGTCCAGCATCAGGATCCAGCAAGTTTTTCTTGCTGGATCTCTCAGGATCCAGTGTTAACTATTTCTAGCTTTTGTAAATTTGATGCTTTAATATCTGCCCTGCATGCCTATACTGGACACACCTTGTTCTGTACAACATAATAATATGCCTGAGTTACCTTTCTTTGGCCTCCTGCCTTCCTCATTGTCATCACTTCTCAGGAGGAGACCTTCTCTTGGGTGTGCACTTGTAAATACAAACAATACAAATCCAGAGTCTGCACCCTCAACCACCCTTCTTACAGGGTTCTCACACTCTGAAGCACTATATACACATCCTAATAACCCCAGGTCAATGTACCAGACAACAAGGGACTGTCACCACGACCCAGAGCCTGTTAAATTATTCAAACTAGCCAATTCTAAATCCTCATACTCTATTTAGCTCATTCCTTCCCATGGAAAACACAATAAAGAAGATTGTGCACTGTTCGTCTCTCTCCCTCTGCCTCATGACTGACCCCCAGTGATTTCCCATGTCTGTGGCTCCCTTGTTGTATGACATATACTCCCTTTCTTGGGAACTGTGAATATAATAGAATACCTTTTCAACAGCAATTGTATCCTGATCTATGGCCTTACCATACTTAAATAATAATAAAACCTATTAAAACATACTCTCTTAATGAAACTGTTCAATATGCTCAAGACTTAGTTTCTCAAAGTGTTTTTACATATGGAATCTCCCTTGATCACTTCTCTAGTCCTCTGAGTGAAGAAGTTTAGCGGTGACTCCTCATTTTTCAGAGGAATAAAGGCACAAAACCATCAATTTGTCCAGAGTCACGTGGTAATGAGGTGACAGAGCCAGAACTGGAAACCAGATGCCCTGATCTCATTCAGTGATTTGGGAATTGTGCCAGGACTGGCTGTCTCCTGAGGAGAAAAGCAAACAGGAATTTTTGAACTATCAACCCTTAAAACGGGAGCAAATTGGAGCATGGTGACATCTAAAATCGTGGTATATCTAATTAATCAAAATATGGTCTATATGTAATAAATAAAATTAACTAGATAACAAATATTCTAAGTAAATGTTTTTTTAAAGACTCTATTACTATTCACGTGAAATTGTTTATGTGTAATTAATATCATCTAGGCATATAAACTCATGATAAAACTCCTTTAAAATGCTTGTTCTCTGAAATAGGTAAGTTCTTCCAGTGTAATCCTATTAATTTTATTCATTTCATGGGTAAAACCTTTATTGTTATATAATATTAATGTGTAAAAGTTATAGCAATGAGTTTGTCATTCATTCTAAATGAAGAACTGGATAGGAAATTAGATCCAAATCAAATTTCTTCTTAGTTTTACATAAAAATGAAGGCCCAACCTTACTGAAATCTTATTGTCTGTCCAGTTGGTGACAGATTTAAAACAAGACATGATTGTTTGAATCTTTTTTCATAAGTTTTCATGTTTCCCCCTTTGTTAGAATTATACTTCTATGTTCTCTGCCATGAGATTTCATGATTCCATACAATTCAGTGGAGTGAGCAAAATGTATTTCCCTGCTCCGTTCATGCTAAATTTGACCATGTCAAGCTGAAGTGTCAGTCTGACTCTTCTGGACCAAAATGTCAATATGTTATCACATGTTTCTGCTCACCCTCTTGCACTCCTGTCATTTGCCAAGAGTACACACCAGGTGTAGGCACTGGCCCAAGAAAACTAATGAGATCTGTGAACCAAGCCAAGCAGGGTTCCAGGCAACCTGCAAACTTGAGAAGGAAAATACTTGCTGCAATAAGTCACTAAATTTTGGGATGCTTTCTTCCAAGGCATTATTGTAACATTAGCTGACTTACACACTAGGCCATCACTTTCCTGCCTTTCAATCCAAGGTTCTTTTGATTGCACATATGTTTATTTTTATGAATTTGGCTTAACTGTATATAATGTTTTCTAAAGATGTATCAAGTCCCTCAGAATAATGTGATCTTGTTTACTTTATTTTAGGGTTCTTGATATACTATCCAAGTGAACAAAACTTTCCAAGTACGAGGTACACTGGTACAAAATAATCCAGTATCCTATGTTGAATGAATTTTTTAAATCTATTTAGTCAAGATCAACTTGTCAATAGGTTGAGCAGATTACTATCTGCTTCCAGTTACTTGAGATCTAAGTAAGGTACAAAACTTCCCTCAAATTTTTGTTCAAATACCTTGAATGTGTTTTTCCCTATTTTGGTAACTTAATAATAATCCCCCACCTTTAGGATATTTGAAGAGTCAGTTCCCTTAGATCGAAATAGTGCTCATTAAAACATCCCTGATAAATGTATAAAGCATTCTAATGTGCACATATAGACAGATTTGTAAAGCACCTTCTGTGCCTCATTATTAAATAGAGTTGTACAATTTACAAAGTGACTCCACATATATTATTTTAGTTGAGTTCATCAAGACAGAGAATGTGGTACCATTTTGGGGACAGAAATCTGAGACTTGGAGAAATTTCCTTAGGTCATACAGCTAAGAAATGGCCTGCTTCAAATCTCATGTACTTTCCCAAATATCTCATGAAGTTGAGATATTAAAAAAGAAAGCCATGTGAGATAAAGAATATGGGATGGAACAAGAAGTGACAAATCTTTGTGCTGTTAGGGAGCATTATGATTAAGTAAAGAAGGCAGTCTGAATTCCTCCAGTGTGATCTGACTCCTTTGCACTCTTTCCACTTGGCCTTTTTTTCTTTGTGCCACTCAGGATCAAGTAAGGAAAACAGAATCTATCCCAGGTAATTAGATAGAGGAAAAAAATATGCAAAATTAGCTATAAGGACATTTTAATAGCTGAAAGGGCAGATAAGGGATGATAAAGTGACCCACAGGTTAGCAAGAGGTCTGATGGTACAATGGAAGGAGGAAGTTTACCAGATTCTAGAAGCTGGAACCATCTGCAAGAGGCAGAATCTAGAAAGGAGGTGGTGTGCTAAGAGAACTGGGGTCACAACGGCGACACAACTCTCTGAGAGGCCACCAGCAGTCAAAAGGAGGGAACAAGCACCTTTTTTTCCCTCCTTTTTCTGTTCTATGTTCTCTCACCAGGGCCAAATCTAACCTGAAGCAAGTTGGCAAGAGTGTCTAAGAAACAGAATTTGCTAGAGTCTGTGCTCTGCTGTGCAGAACAGAGCAGGGTAAAATTATGAATCCAAGATCTGAGAGCATGTAGGCAAACAACAGGTAAAGACCCCTTCTAGACTGCAAATGCCTCAGAGAAGCAAGTTTTAAAGATATTTATTAAGTGAGAAATGTCTCGTTTTAGTGAGACTCAGATTAAGTAGCCTGACAAAGTGAGAGGAGTGACTGTTGGAGGTGGGGATTGGAGTGAGGAAGAGTTACTGAAACAGCATGTATTGCCTTTCCCAAGACACATTGAGTAGATAAGTATTTACTGTTGCTTTTATTGAGCAAACCCTCTACTCATGTCCTGTAATTGATTTAATTGTATTTATTTCTTGAATATCTTAATAACCTCTCTCCTTACACCAGTACCCCCTTACAAAAAGCAAGTAAATGAAGTGTGTGTGTGTGGGGGGGGGTATTCATACACACTCACCAGAATCAGTGGCACATACATTCATGGCAGGGGGCTTGGCCCAAGTATTTCCCTGGCTGTATCTGATCAGTGAAGGAGACACAAGGCCCATACACTCACCCTGCATGTTTGGCAACATCTCTGAAACTGGAATCCAGTGTACAAAGAACATACTAGCCAGGGGCACAGAGATGAAATGGAAAAGTACTTCTGAAAATGTATCTAATTTTTTTCAGATGTCTCCCATCAGCTTGGTGGTTGGCATGCTTTCCTGTTTTCCATTTAGTACATTTTATAGTTACATCTTCAAATATGAAATGAGTGAAAATAAAGTTTTTAAAATGAATGTCACCCATCCATATTCATACATATGTATATAGAAAGCAAAACTTAAAAACACATTTATAAAATGCAATCATATATAAAATATATACACATATATGCTTTAAAAAACTGGATTGATTTTACTTAATTAACTTTGATTTTTCTGTCTCATCTTTTGGTGTCTACAGAAGAAAATGATAACAAATCATTTAATAATGCCCCAGCCCTTTCTACTGGGAAATACAACCAGACAGGCTTTCTCATAAATTGTTTAGAATAATGTGAATCTCCAGTGATTTTTTTTCTCTGAATAGTGTGTTTAAAAGAAGAAAATAACAAACAATGAGCTTTGAAAAATGATTTTATTGAGTGGTGGGTGGGAATTACCAAGAGGAGAAAGGGCATACATTTGGAAAATCTGTATATTTTAATAAATAATGATGTAAGTTACTTCCTCATATTCTTGCTAAAGAAATAGACTCTGTTAGTTGAAAAACAAAAACTGGATCAGAGCCTAGAGACCACAGACAAAAATACTGATGGCTGTATGTAAGTAAGAAAGAAAGTAAATAAATATTCCCTCTTCCTGGGCCTTCCATTAGCTTTTCTCGCGTAGGGGACTTAAGTCTTGTAAATGCTGGATCTCCAAGCCAAACACTCTGGAACACCCCTTGCTCATTAACTGACAAAGAAACCACTTTCCAGTCGGGCCTAGTGAAGTGCTTCCTCATGGGAAAGATTTACCCAGTACTCATTATTTAAACATGAATCTTTTTTTCCATCTAAGTCAATTGTTCAAATTAAAAATTCAAGAAGAAATGCTTAACTTACCTAAGAAAAACTGTCCAAAAGGATATAAAACATGGTTTTAAAAAAACAAATAACAGATGACTTGCCAGTTCAGCACCATTAATTTCAATTCAGGGCCTCAGAGTCTCTTTTGTACCTTACTTTTATCATCACACTAAGCAATTTACAGACATCAATACATTAAAGTTTTTCCTTATGCATTTCTGTTGGACAATGAAGTTTGACCCATTATATGGTATCATCCACATTTAAAAAAAAAGAAAGACATTACATATCATTAAATATTCATATTGAAATATGAATACAAATTCATATTGTACAAATTCATATTGAAAGCTGAATATTATGTTGCAATAATATATATCATTTTATTTAACCAATAACTTAAGGTTGAACATTTTAAATCATTTTTATTTTTTCTTCATTAAAACAATGCTGTGATAACATAAACATCCTAAAAAGAAAATCTCAAAATATTATCATATTTAGTTTCTTCAGAAATGTTCCTACAAGTACAATCACTGGGTCAAAGAGTATTCAGAAAACTTTTTCAATACCCATTTATAGCAAACATCTAAAATATTTGCACCAATTTTTATTCCCATTAATGGTAGGAAAGTGCTTACTTATTTATTGTATCTTTTCCAACTGTGAGCATTGTTACTTATTATTTATTTTAATTTAAGTTTTATTTTATATTGGACTATAGTTGATTTACAATATTATGTTATTTTCAGGTGTACAGCAAACTGATTCAGTTATACATATACATGTATCCATTCTTTTTTAGATTCTTTTCCCATATGGGTTATTACAGAATACTGAGTAGAGTTCCCTGCGCTATGCACTAGGTCCTTGTTGATTATTTATTTTATATATAGTGGTGTGTATATGTTAATCCCCAAATCCTGTTTTATCCCTCCCTCAACCATTCCCCTTTGCTAACTACTTATTATATTATTTTTAATATGCATTTTGATTTCTACTGGAATATAATATTTTCATTTATTTAATTATCATCTTCATGTACTAATTGGTGAATTCTTATTCATATTCTTCAACAGTAACACCAACATGTATTAATTTATATATGCATCCAACCTTCTGCTAAGGATTTAGTATATAGAGGTGAACATGATAAGCAAAGACCATGCCTACAAGAAACTTACAGTTTAGTGGGGAAAGACATGCAATCACAAGGGTGTTGGAGGATTTGAAAGGCTAGAATGCTTCAAGGAATTTATCTAGAGAGATACGGAAGGGCTCACTCATGAAGAGTGGCCAGTTTATTTTTTTGTTTCATTGTTACTTTTGATTTGTAAGTACCATTCATCTATTAAGAATATTATGAATTCCTCTGGGATATACATAGAAAACACTGCTAATTTGCTATTATTTGTCTTTTAATTTTGTTTTTAATTTTTCTCTTGCTAAATTTAACAATTAATTACCCTAAATTTTGTTACTGCTCTTCTCTACAACAATATAATATCAATAGAAATCCTTACCAACATTTTCTCCAAATAAGTTTATGGTTTTTTTATATTTAAGTCTTTAATATGGAATATATTTTAAAATATACTTTGAGATAACATTAAAATTCTTTGGAGTTTTTTGTTGGTTGTTTGTTTTAAAGGTTCTTTTTTAACCCTAAATGCTGGCAATTGACCCAATATTTAATTTTTAATTATCCATTTTTTTCTCAATGAGTAAGGGAAATGTATGCTATACTAAATTATTACTGTGCTTTCTGCCCTTTAAAAATTTAATTTTGTTTTACATATGTCCACGACAATCAGTTTTAATTATATAGTTTTATAATTCATAAGACAAGATCCTCCAACACACATTTATGTTTCAAAAACTGCCTTTTTATTCTCACTGTAGGTATTTTGATTTCAACTGCCTTAACATTCTATATCAACTGGAGAAGAACTGATATATTCCAAATATGTGCAACCATAGATTATATTCATTCCGATGTATAACTCTTTAGTCAGCTCAGGATTAATCGCTCTACTCCTAACTCTTTTCCATCCTATCATACAACTTCCACTTCTTGTTCATTTTATCTAGAGCTTCAGAGCTAAGATAAAAACATTAAATTATTATATAGCAGATATTTGGTTTCTATAGTTAGTTTTGGCATATTCACTTAAAGGGCACTACAGATATTTATCATCAACTCTGCATTTGATATACAATGATTCCCTTTGTAAGTTCTTTAATTTTCTTCATTTCACAAAGTGCTAAAGTATATCTTCCCATAATACTTTCCAGTACGGAACACGCATATCACCTTTTGTAATCCAGAATTTTTTTTAACATCTTTATTGGAGTATAATTACTTTACAATGGTGTGTTAGTTTCTGCTTTATAACAAAGTGAATCAGCTATACATATACATATGTTCCCATATCTTTTGCATCTCTCTCCCTCCCACCCTCCCTATCCCCACCCTTAGGTGGTCACAAGCCACTGAGCTGATCTCCCTGTGCTATGCGGCTGCTTCCCACTAGCTATCTATTTTACATTTGGTAGTGTATATATGTCCATGCCACTCTCTCACTTTGTCAGAGCTTACCCTTCCCCTTCCCCATATCCTCAAGCCTATTGTCTAGTAGGTCTGTATCTTTATTACCGTCTTACCCCTAGGTTCTTCATGACCATTTGTTTTCTTAGATACCATATAAATGTGTTAGCATATGGTATTTATTTTTCTTTTCTGACCTACTTCACTCTGTATGACAGACTCTAGGTCCATCCACTTCACTACAAATAACTCAATTCGTTTCTTTTTATGGCTGAGTAATATTCCATTGTATATATGTGCCACATCTTCTTTATCCATTCATCTGTTGATGGACACTTAGGATGCTTCCATGTCCAGGCTATTGTAAATAGAGCTGCAATGAACATTTTGGTACATGACTAATTTTGAATTACGGTTTTCTCAGGGTATATGCCCAGTAGTGGGATTGCTGGGTGGTATGGTAGTTCTATGTGTAGTTTTTTAAGGAAGCTCCAAACTGTTTTCCATAGTGGCTGTATTAATTTACATTCCCACCAACAGTGCAAGAGTGTTCCCTTTTCTCCACACCCTCTCCAGCATTTATTGTTTCCAGATTTTCTGATGATGGCCATCCTGACCTGTGTGAGATGATATCTCATTGTAGATTTGATTTGCATTTCTCTAATGATTAATGATGTTGAACACTCTTTCATGGGTTTGTTGGCAATCTGTATATCTTCTTTGGAGAAATGTCTATTTAGGTCTTCTGCCCCTTTTTGGTTTCGGTTTTTTTTTTTGTTTGTTTGTTATTGAGCTGCAAGAGTTGCTTGTAAATTTTGGAGATTAATCCTTTGTCAGTTGCTTCATTTGCAAATATTTTCTCCCATTCTGAAGGTTGTCTTTTGGTCTTGTTTATGGTTTCCTTTGCTGTGCAAAAGCTTTGAAGTTTCATTAGGTCCCATTTGTTTATTTTTGTTTTTATTTCCATTTCTCTAGGAGGTGGGTCAAAAAGGATCTTGCTGTTATTTATGTCATAGAGTGTTCTGCCTATGTTTTCCTCTAAGATTTTGATAGTGTCTGGCCTTACATTTAGGTCTTTAATCCATTTTGAGTTTATTTTTATGCATGGTGTTAGGGAGTGTTCCAATTTCATACTTTTACATGTACCTGTCCAGTTTTCCCAGCACCACTTATTGAAGAGGCTGTCTCCACTGTATATTCTTGCCTCCTTTATCAAAGATAAGGTGACCATATGTGCGTGGGTTTGTCTCTGGGCTTTCTATCCTGTTCCATTGATCTATCTTTCTGTTTTTTGTGCCCGTACCGTACTGTCTTGATTACTGTAGCTTTGCACTATAGTCAGAAGTCAGGGAGCCTGATTCCTCCAGCTCCTTTTTTCGTTCTCAAGATTGCTTTGGATATTCAGGGTCTTTTGTGTTTCCATACAAATTGTGAAATTTTTTGTTCTAGTTCTGTGAAAAATGCCAGTGGTAGTTTGATAGGGATTGAATTGAATCTGTAGATTGCTGTGGGTAGTAGAGTCATTTTCACAATGTTGAATCTTCCAGTCCAAGAACATGGTTTATCTCTCCATCTATTTGTAACATCTTTAATTCTTGCATCAGTGTCTTATAATTTTCTGCATACAGGTCTTTTGTCCCCTTAGGTAGGTTTATTTCTAGATATTTTATCTTTTTTGTTGCAGTGGTAAATGGGAGTGCTTTTTGAAATTTTACATTCAGATTTTTCATCATTAGTATATAGGAATTCCAGAGATTTCTGTGCATTAATTTTGTACCCTGCTACTTTACCAAATTCGCTGATTAGCTCTAGTAGTTTTCTGTTAGCATCTTTAGGATTAATGTATACTATCATGTCATCTGCAAATAGTAAGAGCTTTATTAATTCTTTTCTGATATGGCTTCTGTTTATTTCTTTTTCTTCTCTAATTGCTGTGGCTAAAACTTCCAAAACTATGTTGAATAATAGTGGAGAGAGTGGGCAACCTTGTCTTGTTCCTGATCTTAATGGAAATGGTTTCAGCTTTTCCCCATTGAGGACGATGTTGGCTGTGGGTTTGTCATATATGACCTTTATTATGTTGAGGGAAGTTCTCTCTATGACTACTTTCTGCAGGGTTTTAACCATAAATGGGTGTCGAATTCTGTCAAAAACTTTCTCTGCATCTATTGAGATGATCATATGGTTTTTCTCTTTCAATGTGTTACTATGGTTTATCACATTGATTGATTTGCGTATATTGAAGAATCCTTGCATTCCTGGGATAAACCCCACTTGATCATAGTGTATGATCTTTTTAATGTGCTGTAGGATTCTGTTTGGTAGTGCTTTGTTGAGGATTTTCGCATCTTTGTTCAACAGTGATACTGGCCTGTAGTTTTCTTTCTTTGTGACATCTTTGTCTGGTTTTGGCACCAGGGTGATGGTGGCCTCGTAGAATGAGTTTCAGAGTGTTCCTCCCTCTGCTATATTTTGGAAGAGTTTGAGAAGGATAGGTGTTAGCTTTTCTCTAAATGTATGATAGAATTCTCCTGTGAAGCCATCTGGTCCTGGGCTTTTGTTTGTTGGAAGATTTTTAATCACAGTTTCAATTTCAGTGCTTGTGTTTGGTTTGTTTATATTTTCTATTTCTTCCTGGTTCAGTCTTGGCAGGTTGTGCATTTCTAGGAATTTGTCCATTTTTTCCAGGTTGTCCATTTTTTGGCATAGAGTTGCTTGTAGTAATCTTTCATGATCCTTTGTATTTCTGTAGTGTCAGTTGTTACTTCTCCTTTTTCATTTCTAATTCTATTGATTTGAGTCTTCTCCCTTTTGTTCTTGATGAGTCTGGCTAATGGTTTATCAATTTGTTTATCTTCTCAAAGAACCAACTTTTAGTTTTCTTGATCTTTCCTATCATTTCCTTCATTTATTTCGGATCTGATCTTTATGATTTCTTTCCTTATGCTAACTTTGGGGGTTTTTTTTGTTTGTTTTTCTTTCTCTTGTTGCTTTAGGTGCAAAGTTAGGTTGTTTATTTGAGATGTTTCCTGTTTCTTAAGGTAGGATTGTATTGCTATATACTTCCCTCTTAGAACTGCTTTTGCTGCATCCCATCAGTTTTGGGTCAATGTATCTTCACTGTCATTTGTTTCTAGTAGTTTTTTAATTTCCTCTTTGATTTCTTCAATGATCACTTTTTTATTAAGTAGTATATTGTTTAACCTCCATGTGTTTGTATTTTTTACAGATCTTTTCCTGTAATTGATATCTAGTCTCATAGTGTTGTGGTTGGAAAAGATACTTGACACAATTTCAATTTTTTTAATTTACCAAGGCTTAATTTGTGACCCAAGATATGATCTATCCTGGAGAATGCTCCATGAGCACTTGAGAAACATGTGTATTGTGTTGTTTTTGGCTGGAATGTCCTATAAATATCAATTAAGCCCATCTTGTTTAATTATCATTTAAAGCTTGTGTTTCCTTATTTATTTTCATTTTGGATGATCTGTCTATTCGTGAACGTGGGGTGTTAATGTCCCCTACTATGATTGTGTTACTGTCAATTTCTGCTTTCGTGGCTGTTAGTATTTCCCTTATGTATTAGGTGCTCCTACGTTGGGTGTATAAATATTTACAATTGTTATATCTTCTTCTTGGATCATTCCTTGATCATTATGTAGGGCCCTTCTCTGTCTCTTGTAATAGTCTTTATTTTAAAGTCTATTTTGTCTGATATGAGAATTGCTACTCCAGCTTTCTTTTGGTTTCTATTTGCATGGAATATCGTTTTCCATCCCCTCACTTTCAGTCTGTATGTGTCCCTAGGTCTGAAGTGGGTCTCTTGTAGACAGCATACATACGGGTCTTGTTTTTTATCCATTCAGCCAGTCTGTGTCTTTTGGTTGGAGCATTTAATCCATTTACATTTAAGATAATTATCGATATGTATGTTCCTATTTCCATTTTCTTAATTGTTTTAGGTTTGTTATTGTATTGTTATTGTCTTTTCCTTCTCTTGTGTTTCTTGCCTAGAGACGTTCCTTTACCATTTGTTGTAAAGCTGCTTTGGTGGTGCTGAACTCTCTCAGCTTTTGCTTGTCTGTAAAGGTTTTCATTTCTCCATCAAATCTGAATGAGATCCTTGCTGGGTAGAGTAGTCTTGGCTGCACGTTTTTCTCTTTCATCACTTTAAATATGTTCTGCCACTCCCTTCTGGCTTTCAGAGTTTCTGCTGGAAGATCATCTGTTAACCTTATGTGGATTCCCTTGTGTGTTATGTGTTGCTTTCCCCTTGCTGCTTTTAATATGATTTCTTTGTGTTTAATTTTTGATAGTTTGATTAATAGGTATCTTTGTGTGTGTCTCCTTGGATTTATCCTGTATGGGACTGTCTGTGCTTCCTGGACTTGATTAACTATTTCATTTCCCATATTAGGGAAGTTTGCAACTATAATCTCTTCAAATATTTTCTCTGTCCCTTTATATTTCTCTTCTTCTTCTGAGATGCCTATAATTCGAATGCTGGTGCATTTAATGTTTTCTCAGAGGTCTCTGAGACTTTCCTCAGTTCTTTTCATTCTTTTTTCTTTATTCTGCTTTTCAGTAGTTATTTCCACTATTTGATCTTCCAGATCACCTATCCATTCTTTTGTCTCAGTTATTCTGCTCCTGATCCCTTCTAGAGAATGTTTATTTTCAATTATTGTGTTGTTCATCATTGTTTGTTTGCTCTTTAGTTCTTCTAGGTCCTTGTTAAACGTTTCTTGTATTTTGTCTATTGTACTTGCAAGATTTTGGACCATCTTTACTATCATTATTCTGAATTCTTTTTCAGGTAGACTGCCTATTTCCTCTTCATTTATTAGTTCTGGTGGGTTTTTATCTTGCTCCTTCATCTGCTGTGTGTTTTTCTGTCTTCTCATTTTGCTTAACTTACTGTGTTTGGGTCTCCTTTTCACAGTCTGCAGATTCATAGTTCCCATTGTTTTTGGTGTCTGTCCCCAGGGGCTAAGGTTGGTTCAGTGGGTTGTATAGGCTTCCTGGTGCAGAGGACTAGTGCTTGTGTTCTGGTGGATGAAGCTTGATCTTGTCTTTCTGGTGGGCGGGTCCTTGTCTGGTGGTGTGTTTTGGGGTATCTGTGGCCTTATTATGATTTTAGGCAGCCTCTCTGGTATTGGATGGGGCTGTGTTCCTGTCTTGCCAGTTGTTTGGAATAGGTTGTCCAGCACTGTAGCTTGCTGGCCGTTGAGTAAAGCTGGGTCTTGGCATTGAGATGGAGATCTCTGGGAGATTTTTGCCATTTGATATTACATGGAGCTGGGAAGACTCTTGTGGAACGGTGTCCTGAAGTTGGCTCTCCTACCTCAGAGGTACAGCACTGACTCCTGGCTAGAGCACCAAGAGCCTTTCATCCACATGGTTCAGAATAAAAGGGAGAGAAAATTGAAAGAAAGAAAGAAAGAAAGTGGAATTAAAATAAAGTACAATAAAATAAAGTTATTAAAATAAAAAATAATTATTAAGAAAAAAATTTTTTTTTAATATTTGATTATATGTTTATTATAATCTTTAAACTATTTATTTTGAAATAATTTTAGACTTATAGGAAAGTCTCAAAAATAGTACAGAAAGTTCCTGTATATCTTTCATGCAGCTCACCCTAAAGTTAACATATTTATAACTATAGAGCAGTTATTAAAAACAGGAAATTAACATAGCATTATAATACTATTAACATAGCAATACAATACTATTAACTAAACTATAAATCTTATTAAAATTTCAACAGCTTTTTCATTAATCTCCTTTTCCCATTCCCAGAACCAATCTAGGATTCCAAATTGCATTC
Organism: Leucopleurus acutus; assembly: GCF_964270905.1. Taxonomy (NCBI): domain Eukaryota; kingdom Metazoa; phylum Chordata; class Mammalia; order Artiodactyla; family Delphinidae; genus Leucopleurus; species Leucopleurus acutus. The sequence goes on from NC_139155.1 coordinate 30,554,581, forward strand.
AATTGTTAGTCATCCAGTAGTGTCACTTCTTGTTTTTCTCTTGTCTTTTATAATCTCAACACTTTTTAAAAGTGCTACAAATTATTTTGTAGACTTTTCTTCAATTTCTTTGATATTTTCTCATTATTAGAATGAATTTATGAAAACAAAGATTCATCTTTAATTGTATGAACCATTGTGATGTCATTTCCAGTTTTTTTTTTAACATCTTTATTGGAGTATAATTGCTTTACAATGGTATGTTAGTTTCAGCTTCACAACAAAATGAATCAGTTATATATATACATATATTCCCATATCTCTTCCCGCTTGCGTCTCCCTCTCTCCCACCCTCCCTATCCCACCCCTCCAGGCGGTCACAAAGCACCGAGCTGATCTCCCTGTGCTATGCGGCTGCTTCCCACTAGCTATCTACCTTACGTTTGGTAGTGTATATATGTCCATGCCTCTTTATCGCTTTGTCACCGTTTACCCTTCCCCCTCCCCATAGCCTCAAGTCCATTCTCTAGTAAGTCTGTGTCTTTATTCCTGTTTTACCCCTAGGTTTTTCATGACATTTTTTTTAAATTCCATATATATGTGTTAGCATACGGTATTTGTCTCTTTCTTTCTGACTTACTTCACTCTGTATGACAGACTCTAGGTCTATCCACCTCATTACAAATAGCTCAATTTCGTCTCTTTTTATGGCTGAGTAATATTCCATTGTATATATGTGCCACATCTTCTTTATCCATTCATCCGATGATGGACACTTAGGTTGTTTCCATCTCTGGGCTATTGTAAATAGAGCTGCAATGAACATTTTGGTACATGACTCTTTTTGAATTATGGTTTTCTCAGGGTATATGCCCAGTAGTGGGATTGCTGGGTCATATGGTAGTTCTATTTGTAGCTTTTTAAGGAACCTCCATACTGTTCTCCACAGTGGCTGTATCAATTTACATTCCCACCAACAGTGTAAGAGGGTTCCCTTTTCTCCACACCCTCTCCAGCATTTATTGTTTCTAGATTTTTTGATGATGGCCATTCTGACTGGTGTGAGATGATATCTCATTGTAGTTTTGATTTGCATTTCTCTCATGATTAGTGATGTTGAGCATTCTTTCATGTGTTTGTTGGCACTCTGTATATCTTCTTTGGAGAAATGTCTATTTAGGTCTTCTGCCCATTGTTGGATTGGGTTGTTTGTTTTTTTGTTATTAAGCTGCATGAGCTGCTTATAAATTTTGGAGATCAATCCTTTGTCAGTTGCTTCATTTGCAAATATTTTCTCCCATTCTGAGGGATGTCTTTTGGTCTTCTTTATGGTTTCCTTTGCTGCACAAAAGCTTTTAAGTCTCATTAGGTCCCATTTGTTTACTCTTGTTTTTATTTCCATTTCTCTAGGAGGTGGGTCAAAAAGGACCTTGCTGTGATTTATGTCATAGAGTGTTCTGCCTATGTTTTCCTCTAAGAGTTTGATAGTTTCTGGCCTTACATTTAGGTCTTTAATCCATTTTGAGCTTATTTTTGTGTACGGTGTTAGGGAGTGATCTAATTTCATACTTTTACATGTAGCTGTCCAGTTTTCCCAGCACCACTTATTGAAGAGGCTGTCCTTTCTCCACTGTACATTTCTGCCTCCTTTGTCAAAGATAAGGTGACCATATGTGCGTGGGTTTATCTCTGGGCTTTCTATCCTGTTCCATTGATCTATCTTTCTGTTTTTGTGCCAGTACCATACCGTCTTGATAACTGTAGCTTTGTAGTATAGTCTGAAGTCTGGGAGCCTGATTCCTCCAGTTCCTCCTTTCGTTCTCAAGATTGCTTTGGCTATTCGGGGTCTTTTGTGTTTCCATACAAATTGCAAAATTTTTTGTTCTAGTTCTGTGAAAAATGCCAGTGGTAGTTTGATAGGGATTGCATTGAATCTATAGATTGCTTTCGGTAGTAGAGTCATTTTCACAATGTTGATTCTTCCAATCCAAGAACATGGTATATCTCTCCATCTATTTGTATCATCTTTAATTTCTTTCATCAGTGTCTTATAATTTTCTGCATACAGATCTTTTGTCTCCTTAGGTAGGTTTATTCCTAGATATTTTATTCTTTTTGTTGCAATGGTAAATGGGAGTGTTTTCTTGATTTCACTTTCAGATTTTTCATCATTAGTATATAGGAATGCCAGAGATTTCTGTGCATTAATTTTATATCCTGCCACTTTACCAAATTCATTGATTAGCTCTAGTAGTTTTCTGGTAGATTCTTTAGGGTTCTCTATGTATACTATCATGTCATCTGCAAACTGTGACAGCTTTACTTCTTCTTTTCTGATTTGGATTCCTTTTATTTCCTTTTCTTCTCTGATTGCTGTGGTTAAAACTTCCAAAACTATGTTGAATAAGAGTGGTGAGAGTGGGCAACCTTGTCTTGTTCCTGATCTTAGTGGAAATGCTTTCAGTTTTTCACCATTGAGGATGATGTTTGCTGTGGGCTTGTCATATATGGCCTTTATTATGTTGAGGAAAGTTCCCTCTATGCCTACTTTCTGCAGGGTTTTTATCATAAATGGGTGTTGAATTTTGTCAAAAGCTTTCTCTGCATCTATTGAGATGATCATATGGTTTTTCTCCTTCAGTTTGTTAATATGGTTTATCACATTGATAGATTTGCGTATATTGAAGAATCCTTGCATTCCTGGAATAAATCCCACTTGATCATGGTGTATGATCTTTTTAATGTGCTGTTGGATTCTGTTTGCTAGTATTTTGTTGAGGATTTTTGCATCTATGTTCATCAGTGATATTGGCCTGTAGTTTTCTTTCTTTGTGACATCCTTGTCTGGTTTTGGTATCAAGGTGATGGTGGCCTCGTAGAAGGAATTTGGGAGTGGTCCTCCCTCTGCTATATTTTGGAAGAGTTTGAGAAGGATAGGTGTTAGCTCTTCTCTAAATGTTTGATAGAATTCGCCTGTGAAGCCATCTGGTCCTGGGCTTTTCTTTGTTGGAAGATTTTTAATCACAGTTTCAATTTCAGTGCTTGTGATTGGTCTGTTCATATTTTCTATTTCTTCCTGATTCAGTCTTGGCAGGTTGTGCATTTCTAAGAATTTGTCCATTTCTTCCAGATTGTCCATTTTATTGGCATAGAGTTGCTTGTAGTAATCTCTCATGATCTCTTTTATTTCTGCAGTGTCAGTTGTTACCTCTCCTTTTTCATTTCTAATTCTATTGATTTGGGTCTTCTCCCTTTTTTTCTTGATGAGTCTGGCTAGTGGTTTATCTATTTTGTTTATCTTCTCAAAGAACCAGCTTTTAGTTTTATTGATCTTTGCTATTGTTTCCTTCATTTCTTTTTCATTTATTTCTGATCTGATTTTTATGATTTCTTTCCTTCTGCTAGCTTTGGGGTTTTTTTGTTCTTCTTTCTCTAATTGCTTGAGGTGCAAGGTTAGGTTGTTTATTCGAGATGCTTCCTGCTTCTTAAGGTGGGCTTGTATTGCTATAAACTTCCCCCTTAGAACTGCTTTTGCTGCATCCCACAGGTTTTGGGTCGTTGTGTCTCCATTGTCATTTGTTTCTAGGTATTTTTTGATTTCCTCTTTGATTTCTTCAGTGATCACTTCATTATTAAGTAGTGTATTGTTTAGCCTCCATGTGTTTGTATTTTTTACAGATCTTTTCCTGTAATTGATATCTAGTCTCATGGCGTTGTGGTCAGAAAAGATACTTGATACAATTTCAATTTTCTTAAATTTACCAAGGCTTGATTTGTGACCCAAGATATGATCTATCCTGGAGAATGTTCCATGAGCACTTGAGAAAAATGTGTATTCTGTTGTTTTTGGATGGAATGTCCTATAAATATCAATTAACTCCATCTCGTTTAATGTATCATTTAAAGCTTGTGTTTCCTTATTTATTTTCATTTTGGATGATCTGTCCATTGGTGAAAGTGGGGTGTTAAAGTCCCCTACTATGAATGTGTTACTGTCAATTTCCCCTTTTATGGTTGTCAGTATTTGCCTTATGTATTGAGGTGCACCTATGTTGGGTGCATAAATATTTACAATTGTTATATCTTCCTCTTGGATTGATCCCTTGACCATTATGTAGTGTCCTTCTTTGTCTCTTCTAATAGTCTTTGTTTTAAAGTCTATTTTGTCTGATATGAGAATTGCTATTCCAGCTTTCTTTTGGTTTCCACTTGCATGAAATACCTTTTTCCATCCCCTTACTTTCAGTCTGTATGTGTCTCTAGGTCTGAAGTGGGTCTCTTGTAGACAGCAAATATATGGGTCTTGTTTTTGTATCCATTCAGCCAATCTGTGTCTTTTGGTGGGAGCATTTAGTCCATTTACATTTAAGGTAATTATCAATATGTGTGTTCCTATTCCCATTTTCTTCATTGTTTTGGGTTTGTTATTGTAGGTCCTTTCCTTCTTTTGTGTTTCTTGCCTAGAGAAGTTCCTTTAGCAGTTGTTGTAGAGGTGGTTTGGTGGTGCTGAACTCTCTCAGCTTTTGCTTGTCTGTAAAGGTTTTAATTTCTCCATCAAATCTGAATGAGATCCTTGCTGGGTAGAGTAATCTTGGTTGCAGGTTTTTCTCCTTCATCACTTTCAATATGTCCTGCCACTCCCTTCTGGCTTGCAGAGTTTCTGCTGAAAGATCAGCTGTTAACCTTATGGGGATTCCCTTGTGTGTTATTTGTTGTTTTTCCCTTGCTGCTTTTAATATGTTTTCTTTGTATTTAATTTTTGACAGTTTGATTAATATGTGTCTTGGCGTATTTCTCCTTGGATTTATCCTGTATGGGACTCTCTGTGCTTCCTGGACTTGATTAACTATTTCCTTTCCCATATTAGGGAAGTTTTCAACTATAATCTCTTCAAATATTTTCTCAGTCCCTTTCTTTTTCTCTTCTTCTTCTGGAACCCCTATAATTCGAATGTTGGTGCGTTTAATGTTGTCCCAGAGGTCTCTGAGACTGTCTTCAGTTCTTTTCATTCTTTTTTCTTTATTCTGCTCTGCAGTAGTTATTTCCACTATTTTATCTTCCAGGTCACTTATCCGTTCTTCTGCCTCAGTTATTCTGCTATTGATCCCATCTAGAGTACTTTTAATTTCATTTATTGTGTTGTTCATCATTGCTTGTTTCATCTTTAGTTCTTCTAGGTCCTTGTTAACTGATTCTTGCAATTTGTCCATTCTATTGTCCCTTCTATCTCCAAGATTTCAGATCAACCTTACTATCATTATTCTGAATTCTTTTTCAGGTCGACTGCCTATTTCCTCTTCATTTGTTAGGTCTGGTGGGTTTTTATCTTGCTCCTTCATCTGCTGTGTGTTTTTCTGTCTTTTCATTTTGCTTATCTTACTGTGTTTGGGGTCTCCTTTTTTTTTTTTTTTTTTGCAGGCTGAAGGTTCGTAGTTCCTGTTGTTTTTTGAATCTGTCCCCAGTGGCTAAGGTTGGTTCAGTGGGTTGTGTAGGCTTCCTGGTGGAGGGTACTAGTGCCTGTGTTCTGGTGTATGAGGCTGGATCTTGTCTTTCTGGTGGGCAGGTCCACGTCTGGTGGTGTGTTTTGGGGTGTCTGTAGACTTATTATGATTGTGGGCAGCCTCTCTGCTAATGGGTGGGGTTGTGTTCCTGTCTTGCTAGTTGTTTGGCATAGGATGTCCAGCACTGTAGCTTGCTGGTCGTTGAGTGAAGCTGGGTGCTGGCGTTGAGATGGAGATCTCTCGGAGATTTTTGCTGTTTGATATTATGTGCAGCTGGGAGGCCTCTTGTGGACCAGTGTCCTGAAGTTGGCTCTCCCACCTCAGAGGCACAGCACTGAGTCCTGGCTGCAGCACCAAGAGCCTTTCATCCACAGGGCTCCTTAATTTGGGATGATTCGTTGTCTATTCAGGTATTCCACAGATGCAGGGTATATCAAGTTGATTGTGGAGCTTTAATCCGATGCTTCTGAGGCTGCTGGAAGAGATTTCCCTTTCTCTTCTTTGTTCTCACAGCTCCCAGGGGCTCTGCTTTGGATTTGGCCCCGCCTGTGCGTGTAGGTCGCCGGAGGGCGTCTGTTCTTTGCTCAGACAGGACGGGGTTAAAGGAGCCGCTGATTCGGAGGCTCTGGCTCACCCAGGCCGGGGGGTAGGGAGGGTCACGGAGTGCAGGGCGGGCCTGCAGCGGCAGAGGCCGGTGTGACGTTGCAGCCTGAGGCGCGCTGTGCACTCTCCCGGGGGAGCCGTCCCCGGATCCCGGGACCCCGGCAGCGGCGGGCTGCACAGGCTCCCCGGAAGGGCGTGTGTCTAGTGACCTGCGCTCGCACACAGGCCTCCTGGCGGCGGCAGCAGTGGCCTTAGCGTCCCATGTCCGTCTCTGGGCTCCGCACTCTTAGCCGCGGCTCGCGCCCGTCTCCGGAGCTCTCCCAAGCAGCGTTCCCAATCCCCCCTCCTCGTGCACCAGGAAACAAAGAGGGACGTAAAAGTCTCTTGCCTCTTCGGCAGGTCCAGACCCCTCCCCAGACTCTCTCCCGGCCAGCCGCGGCGCACCAACGCCCTGCAGGCTGTGTTCACGCCGCCAACCTCAGTCCTCTCCCGGCGCTCCGACAAAAGCCGGAGCCTCAGCTCCCAGTCCCGCCCGCCCCGGCAGGCGAGCAGACAAGCCTCTCGGCTGGTGAGTGCCGGTCGGCCCGATCCTCTGCGCTGGAATCTCTCCGCTTTGCCCTCCGCACCCCTGTTGCTGCGCTCTCCTCCGCGGCTCCCAAGCTCCCCCACTCCGCCTCCCGAAGTCTCCACCCGCGAAGGGGCTCCTAGTGTGTGGACACTTTTCCTCCTTCACAGCTCTCTCCCGCTGGTGCAGGACCCGTCCCTATTCTTTTGTCTCTGTTTAGTTTTTTCTTTTGCCCTAACCAGGTACGTGGGGGGTTCCTTGCCTTTTGGGAGGTCTGAGGTCTTCTGCCAGCGTTCAGTAGGTGCTCCGTAGGAGTTGTTCCACGCGTAGATGTATTTCTGGTGTATCTGAAGAAAAAAAAAAAATTTTTAAGAAAAAAAAATGGACGCACAGAACTCTGGGACAAATGGTGAAAGCAAAGCTATACAGACAAAATCTCACACAGAAGCCTACACATACACACTCACAAAAAAAGGAAAAGGGGAACAAATAATATATCTTGCTCCCAAAGTCTACCTCCTCAAATTGGGATGATTCGTTGTCTATTCAGGTATTCCACAGATGCAGGGTACATCAAGTTGATTGTGGAGATTAAATCCACTGCTCCTGAGGCTGCTGGGAGTTATTTCCCTTTCTCTTCTTTGTTCGCACAGCTCCCTGGGCTCAGCTTTGGATTTGGAACAGCCTCTGCCTTTAGGTCACCTGAGGGCATCTGTTCTTCACTCAGACAGGACACAGTTCAAGGAGCAGCTGATTCGGGGGCTGTGGCTCAATCAGGCGGGGGGGGGGGTTGGCTAGGGAGGGCTATGGATGCGGGGCGAGCCTACAGCGGCAGAGGTCAGTGTGATGTTGCAGCAGCCTGATGTGTGCCGTGTGTTCTCCTGGGAAAGTTGTCCCTAGATCACAGTACCCTGGCAATGGCGGGCTCCACAGGCTCCCGGGAGGGGGGGTGTGCTCACACACAGGCTTCTTGGTGGCTGCAGCAGAAGCCTTAGCATCTCATGCCCGTCTCTGGGGTCCACGCTGATAGCCGTGGCTCTCCCCTGTCTCTGGAGCTCCTTTAAGCAGCACTCTTAATCCCCTCTCCTCGCGCACCAGGAAACAAAGAGGGAAGACAAAGTTTCTTGCCTCTTCGGCAGCTCCAGACCTTTTCTGGACTCCCTCCCGGCTAGCTGTGGCGCACTAGCCCCCTTCAGGCTGTGTTCATGCCGCCCACTCCATTCCTCTCCCTGTGATCTGACCGAAGCCCAAGTCTCAGCTGCCAGCCCCCGCCCATTCCAGCGGGTGAGCAGACAAGCCTCTTGGGCTGGTGAGTGCTGGTCAGCGCTGATCCTCTGTGCAGGATTCTCTCCGTTTTGCCCTCCACACCCCTGTTGCTGTGCTGTCCTCTGTGGCTCCAAAGCTTCTCCCCCAGCACCCACAGTCTCTGCCCATAAAGGGGCTTCTAGTGTGTGGAAACCTTTCCTCCTTCACAGTTCCCTCCCACTGGTGCAGGTCCCGTCCCTATTCTTTTGTTTCTGTTTTCTCTTTTTTCTTTTGCCTTACCCAGGTATGTGGGGAGTTTCTTGCTTTTGGGAGGTCTGAGGTCTTCTGCCAGCGTTCAGTGGGTGTTCTATAGGAGCAGTTCCACGTGTAGATATATTTCTGATGTATCTGTGGGGAGGAAGGTGATCTCTGCGTCTTACTCTTCTGCCATCTTCTCCAATTTCTCCTAGAATGTTTTAAAATATCTTGTTTTTCTCAGACGTGAGCAACACCCTTGACTATGGATGTTTTTGGTCACAATCACCTCCCTTCAAAACCTGTGAGTATACATTGCTTATCTTTTGGTATTTAGTGGTATAAGAAAATATCTGAATCTACCCTTTATTAATAGCTATTATTATTATTATTTGCTTTAAGTATTTCACTTTTGACTTTATATGATTTTCTTTTTATTTGGAAATTCAAAACAAGTAAATTTTGTGTTCTAATATCTTTCTGTTCTTTAATATTTCTTGGTGCATGGTGATTTGCATACTCTGACACAAGCATATCCTCTTCCTAAAAATTCTTATTTGTACAATTCTTTAACCATTGTTTCAACTCAGTTTAGGTGTGCCTTTCTGAGATTACTGTAAATTACAAGAGATCCTGCCTCATTCTTTCATATATCTCATCTATCCTCTAATTATATGGTTATCATTTGACAGAACTGTAAGTTGTTTAACATTATCTAGCTGCTCTTCACTTTTTCTTAATTTTGCAAATAAGATTTTCTTCCTATGTAATCTTTCATGATCTCAGATTATTCTTCCTTTATGATGGCTTACTCTTCTCAGTTAATCTACCCTCTTGAATAATTTTCTAAGCATATAAAATATTCTAAAATTTTGTTCTGCTTTCTATAGGAAATTGTCAGAATGGCCATTTTCCAAATCTTCACAGGAGTTTTCCCTTAGATTGTGTCTTTTCATAGGCATCTTTATTTTTCTCTATTTTTCTGAAAGGAGTGATTGTCTGTTTCAGCAAAGTCACACCATTATGGCAACTAACTGTTTGCTGCACCCATATGGTCCAAGGGCTCATTCTAAGCACTCACTCTAAGCTTACTGTGACCACAGGATCCAAACAGAAGTTGTCTGCTCAATGGAGCAGCTTCCTGAGAAATATGCATTCCACTCCTACTTTCTTAGCTAATGCTCATGGCAGAAGAGGCCTTGCTCTGTTGATTTAATTTTCTTTCTGTCATCCCTTGGATGATTATTACCTCTGGAAAGGAGCTCTTCTACAACGACATAACTGTCTGTTCACTGCAAGCACCATTTCAAAGGAAGTATAGTTTCCTAGCTAGTTTACTACTAGTTGATTGGGATAACCCTATTGTCTTCTTTCTCCTTTCCAATTTAGGGGTGTCAATGAGGTTTTGACATAACTTTGTCTTCTTAAAAAGAAAACCACAAGCTCCAGATTGAGTCACTTACATTATGCCATGCAACCAAAAAGGGACTTAATTCCTAACCTAACCGAACATTCAAATTCCCCCAGAAATGTAGTCTTAACAGGTCAATCAGTAATTTTCTGGTGAACACCAATGAGGTAACCTGTCACACAGGCCCTTTCCATTCCCCAAAGGAAGATGAGGTAATCCACCTAATAAGATCCATTTTTTTCCACAAAAAGGAGAAGGTACAGAGATTTTCCATATACAATCTGCCTCCTCAAATGCAGTGTCCCCCACTATCCATATCTCCCATGAGAGGTATATTTGTTATAAGTGATGAGCCTACACTGACACAGCATAACCATCAAAAATCCATATTTTACATTGGAATTCACTTTTGGTATTGTGTATTCTATGGGTTTGGACAAATAGATAATGACAAATCCTCTGTGCTCCACTTATTCATTCTCCCTGCCCCAACCCCAGGGAACAATTAATCTTTTTACTCTCTCCATAGATTTGCCTTTTCCAGAATGTATGACTTCTTGTTTTGCCTTTAGAAACCTTTCTGTGTAGCCCTTTGGAGCTACTCTTTACTTGCTAAATGGGATGTTGCCTGATCTATGAATCATTCAGTAAAGCCAATTAAAACTTTAAAATATGCTCAATTGAATTTTGTTCCTTTAATAACCTAATTATGTCCTAAGTATACTACTCTTTAATAGTAGTGAAATAATTGAGACAAGTGGAATTTTAACTGCACTTTGAAGGACTAGTAAGAACCTAGGGGTAAGACAGGAATAAAGACACAGACCTACTAGAGAATGGACTTGAAGATATGGGAAGGGGGAAGGGTAAGCTGTGACAAAGTGAGAGGGTGGCATGGACATATATACACTGCCAAACATAAAATAGATAGCTAGTGGGAAGCAGCAGTATAGAACAGGGAGATCAGCTCGGTGCTTTGTGACCACTAGAGGTGTGGGATAGGGAGGGTGGGAGGGAGGGAGACGCAAGAGGGAAGAGATATGGGAACCTATGTATATGTATAACTGATTCACTTTGTTATAAAGCAGAAATTAACACACCATTGTAAAGCAATTATACTCCAATAAAGATGTTAAAAAAAGATACATATAGGTTAGAATAGAAGAAAAATACCACTTGGTGAGAAGTGTAATTATAATAATGATTAATATAATTACAACTTTCTATTTCTCAAGCACTTTACTGGCATTATTTTATTTAATCTTCTCAAACGTCCTTTGAGCTAACAGTAGCCCCAAATCACAGTGAAGAAACTGAGGCTTAGTATGGGTTTGAACTCAGACTGGCTAGTTTCTAATAAATAAGGTATTTAACTGCTAAGCCTTACTCCACAGGACAAAAGAGTTGATAATGAATAGAGTGTGTGTGTGGGGGGGGGGGGGAGATTCAGTGTAAAGATGAAAATCGTAAATATCCATGGGAGGATCTTTCAGAACATTATTTATTTATTTTGGGCTGTGTTGAGTCTTCGTTGCTGCGTGTAGGCTTTCTCTAATTGCGGTCAGCAGAGCCTACTATTCCTTGCAGTGTGCAGGCTTTTCATTGCAGTGGCTTCTCTTGTTGCAGAGCACAGCCTGTAGGCCTGTGGGCTTCAGTAGCTGTGGCACACAGGCACAGTAGTTGCAGCTCACGGACTCTAAAGCACAGGCTCTGTAGTTGTGGTGCGTGGGCTTAATTGCTCCATGGCATGTGGGATCTTCCCGGACCAGGGATCGAACCCATGTGCCCTGCATTAGCAGGGAGATTTTCAACCACTGTGTCACAAAGAAAGTCCCTCAGGACATTATTACATCAATAGCATTTGGACTTAAGAAGACCTGAGTGTTATTAATATCCATAGGAGGCAGTCTGAGTAGGCAGTTTAAAAAAATTATTAATAGACAATTTGTCTTTATATCTCACCTCTCAAAAGATTTTCTTTACCTTTCTTGTATAGGGCAAGCCCAGCAGAAACCTGAAAAACATTAAAAAATTGACTTTAATGTTGTTTCCTCTGTAGTGACACTATGATGAAAAGGTATTCCGAATGACCCTCAGAGACAAAACAGCCTGGATTTGGGGAGGTGGAGAGAATGTGATGTGATTCAGAAAACCCTCCACACGTTTGAGCTGAGCTTTCTTGGCATTTGCAGGAGACCAAAGAGAATTGGGAAGGATTTATTTCTATGGCTCTTTCACTTCTAATCATTTAGAATTAGTTAACATTTTATAATTGAATTCTTGAATGCTACATGGAGTGTCTGAAGTATCCTTCTCTTCTCATTGAATTCTACTAATTCTACCTAGGTGGATTGGTGTTTCATGTGTCATCTCTGATTCCCTTAATAAGTGGCACAAGAAGTCAATATTTTTTCTGAGTCTGAAAACTTGTATGATCTTTCTTCACTTTCTCTCTCCCACTCCTAGCTTTAATCTGACGGGTTTAGTTTCTCCCTAATTTATGCCACAGCTTCTCAATCAACCACAGAAACGTCAGTGTGTCCACTTGTGTGCTTATCTTGAAGAAGGATAAATCCCCATGATTTTAAACAAAGGTTTTGTTTTGCTTTGCTTTGTTTTTGTGAGAGATTTTCCTGAAACCATTTCTCATACATAAAGATAAAATACCTGTTGGAAGTTGCTACAGATATTAAATAATTAGTATTTATTGAAATAATAGTAGTGCTAAGTCTTTTTTTCTCTAGTCCCTTTCTATGTTCCCGTTTTAGATATTCCTATACAAGTTTCTCAAGTTTAGTATATATTTAACTTATCTATATAGGATACTAGGTTATGGTATCCAGATTGTAACTCCAGATAGCTGGCAGATACTTGGCATCAACATTAAGACTGATAGGATTCTAATATCCTTACAGAGCGTCTTTATGACTATTTTTGGTTTTGACATCTCAGGTCAATTCTTCTATCCCTGGATTGTTTGTTACTTCTTTTCTATGATCACCCTAATATATGTCAGTCTTACTTTGATCCCTTAATTCATGAACAAAAGACACTTTCTTCTTCCCCTTGGTTTCTTACTATGCTGCACTGACCTCTGGTTTCTTCCCATGATAGATGACACTGTGTCCATGACTCCTGAAAATTGTCTTCTTTGCCTTACATATTTCTTTCCATTTGATTTGACTTTTACCTGCAATGCATGTCCCATTATGAAGGCTTACTCATGTAAAGTTAGCTTCAAAAATCTCAGTTTTGCCGAAGGCCATGTGGCTTTGTGAGAAGGTGATATTTTCCCGGCATCTTGCCCATATCCTATTATTCTTCTCTGGTGCTCAAGAGTAGACCATCTTCTCTTTCTATTCCAAATCTCTTATGCTATTGAATTACTAACATTCAAATGCTTGCTTCCAGTCTCAAGTTTCATCCTGGCTTTCAGCTGTCATTAAAACAGAGGTATCCACCCTGCTCTAGCCCTATGATTGACCATACTCTGGAAGACTCATCATGTTGCCTAATATTCAGATTCTCTCTAGAGACCAATTTGGGTTCCTGACTTTATGGAACCCTATTTTCTCAAATCCTAACAGTACAGGTCAAGAATAGAAAAACAGTATAAATTTAAAACAACAAGAAACACTTTGAGTTAAGAGCCAGATAATGACTGTTCTCTTTAAACCTTCATTAATGTTCCTTACATTAAATAAACTTCTCTAATTAACCTAGTTGAATTATTTTCTTTTTTCCATGCCCTTGTAACACTTGTTTTATCACTCAGTAGTACTTGTTATACGTTTTTATATTGCCTTTATGTATACCTCAATCTTTTCTTCTACAGTAAAACCTTCTTGAGGGCATGGGCTCTATCTTGTACTTTGTCATTCTCTCAAGCTATTGGTGCCTCCTTTCCCTAGGCTGAAACTCAAACACTTTGAAAAAACTCAAGGGGGGTTTTAGTTCTCTCCCACCTGGGTCTAGTTAATTATTTTCCTCTCTTCATATGGGTGGAACTCTAGCACTTCCAGAGAAAATGCGTAACCATTCTGATGGACTTGCTTTTTTAATTAATATGTTCCAATATTATGTGGTCCTCAAAAATGTTATGCAAAATGTTGACTTATCCCTACCTCACAACCTTGCCTTCCTAAGTAGTTCCAAGCCTTTCTCTTCCAGATTCCTCTGTCAATAAGCTTCTCACTTTCAGTCACTTGGACTTCAACTTCCTAGGAAATAGATGTAAGGTCTTTACATCTCCTTCACTATGTATTGCCAATCTATATTTTATCCATTTTTCTTCTCTGAATCAAGGAGGCTTCCTTACTATTTTTTTTCCACAGAGAATCTCTCTACATGTGCCTTTGATTTGTGTGTGTGTGTGTGTGTGGTACGTGGGCCTCTCACTGTTGTGGCCTCTCCCATTGCAGAGCACAGGCTCCAGATGCACAGGCTCAGTGGCCATGGCTCATGGGCCCAGCCGCTCCATGACATGTGGGATCTTCCCAGACTGGGCACGAACCCATGTCCGCTGCATCGGCAGGTGGACTCTCAACCACTGTGCCACCAGGGAAGCCCCAGATCTTATTTTTTAAATCTTCTTTGTGACATTTTCTATTAAATACTTCATCTTTCTCTAATTTTTCCTCTTTCATGGATGTTATTCCTTTTGCCTGACCCACATTCTAACAAAACCATCTTCTCCATCCCACACTCCACTTAACCTATAGTTTGCTTACCTTCAATATCAAACAAACTGAATATTGTCATTTCACTTCATTCTCTTTCTTACTTCCAAGCCTGTACATCAAACTTCTACTCTGACAGTCCAGCTGGAACTGTTCCAAACAAAGGTCACCCAAAACCTGCTACCTTTCAAATCTCTTTTCAGCACTCTTCTTTTTTTACCTGTGGGAAAATTGATTGGGAATGTGATTCTCTAGTCCTTCTACATTTTGAATCTCTTCTTTCCATGAGGCTTTATGAAATAGCTCAACCCCCTGGCTCTTGCTATCTTTTTGACTTTCTCTCTTTTATCAATTTTTGCATTAATGCTAATGTTTTCTAGGGTTTCATCTTAGCGTTCTTCAATAATAACACTAATTGAGATTTTTGAGTTCTACTTTATGCCAGTACCATTTGTATGGCTTAAAGTTTATCTATAAAGGTAGCCAGCACAATAAACTAAAGAAGTGGTTAATTCTCTCGTGGTTATTTGTTAAAGTAAATCCTGAAATTTAGGTAGATAACTTGCCCACAGAGCTAATAAATGGCGGAGGTAATATAGTGTATAAGCATGCTGATTCTCCAGCCTGTTCAAAAGGTTTTCACAGATAGTTTTTCCATATCAATGATGCTACGTATTGTATTTATATTCCCCATTCTAAGATCCATATCTCTAACCCTAACCTTGTCTGTAATTTATGTTTGCCTTTTTACATAGGATAAAAATCAATATGTCTTGCACATAGTATGGCCTCAGTAATAATTTCTTGAATAAATGTGTAACTTCTCCAAAGTTACATTTTAAAAATAACAATTTTAGAATTGGCATGTGATCCTTATTTATTTCTAGGTGGTGTCTATAGCTAATCAAGGCCTCTAGGACATATCATTATGATCTCTGAACTCTTCCCCACACAATTTCTGCCATGTCAGAAGTCATTTGATGGAGATAAGCACTGATTTAGATGTCATTATCTAAATATCAAGGTAGACACCAAATAAGTGCATGACATGAATACATTATTAAATTAATAAATATTTTTCTGTCTTCCATGTCTGCTTATCTAATTCGTACCTAGCTTTTAAAAATCCAGTCAAAGATTATTCCTTCCATGGCTCTTTCCAAGAATGTGCAATTGCAATATATCTTTTTTAAATTTTTTCTCTGAATTATTTTAGCTATGTGTCTTCCATGATGCAGCTCTTTATATCTTTCATCTGATTATTTCTACTTGTCTATATGATGCTTAAGAATAAGTCTCCCTTTCTTTCTTTTCTTTGGTATTCCTTGTTCCTGACCCTGTTTTTTTTTATAGTAGGCACACAGTAAGGCTAATGATCCACATGTGGTTAGTCAAAAATTCCCCTTTAAATAGTTAATTTTAAAAAACCATGAATGACTTAAGGTTATTCATTCAAGCCAATATGCATCAATTAACTCTTAACACTATCCTCAGCTACATGAACAGTCTCTATGAATTTTATAGAAGAAAAACACATCACTCCTCCCCTTATAGTTTTAAAAAAGTAGTTGGAGAGACAGACCTTTACAAATGAAACTGGAGAACTCTGTGTAATCAGATGAGTGATTTTTTTCCAATTACATCATCATCATTTATATGATGGTAGAAGATTCTTTCTCTACCTCTTAACTGTGTCCAGTGATTCTGAACTTTAACAGCTGGAAGTGAACAGTTTGACTGACAATAGTTAGTGAAAACTCAAGCTTTGGATGAGTACAAAGCACTGTGATTACCAAGAGTGGGCTTGTCAAAATCAAGTATAGTCCATAGGGAATAACCTCTCATCATAAAGACTATCTAGACAGGGGATGGAGGTGAATTAATGTAATTTGAGATTCAAGCTGTGAAACTGGAAGCTATTTGGGTGAGATTTGGTGCTGAGATCATTATTGAATTTAATGGCTTTGTATTACTAACAGTAACAACCAGACAAGAGTTAGGAACAATTTGTTCCACTCTAGGAAAATTGCCAATCTAAAGTACATATATATCCAGAATCCATCCACTCCCTCCTCCCTGCCTTTAATACCATTCAGCTCTTGACCCTGGCAGTTTTCTTAAGTGAGCTTTGTTTGAACCAAAAATCCAGAAAGCACTTGTTGACCTTTGAAATATTGGTCAGAAAATTTAATTATTTAAAAAATAAAATGTTATGAGTATGCAACTCTTTGTTTAAAATGACATCTGGCCACTGATGCAGCCCCCAGTAGTTTATCTAAAATATCTATGAATATACAGAAAGGTTAAAAACACAAAAATGAGTAAAAATGCTCTCTAAACCCTGAAAAATTATTTCCAGAATCTGGGAAATATTAACTTTTATTATAAGCCTGATAGATACAGATTATTAGAAACAATTAATGCTTCTCCTTATGAAAATAATTGCCACCAAATTCAGGAGGAATAAACTTACATTCTGGTTTATGCCTGGCTCTCAGACTATCTTCTGCCTTAGGGACACAATCTGTGCAGACTGGAAAACTGAAGGAGTGCTCTTCCCTACCTCTATATAGCTGCTGCTTTTTAACATTACCTAAAACCTCACTTATGCCAAATAAAAATATCTTCAATGTTTAGTTATCTTAGCACTTCAAGAGCCCAGCTGATTAAGAAAACATATGTGTTATTACTAGCCCATAGATACATTTGTTCACATGAGAAAAAGTGTCCTCCATTTAAAACACTGTGCTTCCATGTTTTGAAAAGCTATAGTAATAAATTAATTTTATTAGGGCAGGATATTTTACTGTCATTTACCAGAAAATTTTCTTAATAATAAACAATACTTTACCAGAATGACCCCTAGATGTTTTGTTGTTGTTGTTGCTGTTTTTTGCAGTACGCAGGCCTCTCACTGTTGTGGTCTCTCCCATTGCGGAGCACAGGCTCCGGACGCACAGGCTCAGCGGCCATGGCTCACGGGCCTAGAACTAAAGAGCAAACAAACAATGATGAAAAACACAATAAATAAAATTTAAAATTCTATAGAAGAAATTGATAGCATACTAACTGAGGCAGAAGAATGGATAAGTGACCTGGAAGATAAAGTAGTGGAAATAAATACCACAGAGCAGAATAAAGAATAAATAACAAAAAGAAATGAGGACAGTCTCAGAGACCTCTGGGACAAAATTAAATACACCAACTTTCGAATTACAAGGGTCCCAGAGAAGAAGAGAAAGAGAAAGGGCTTGAGGAAATATATGAAGTGATTATAGTTGAAAATTTAACTAATATGGGAAAGGAAATAATCAATCAAGTCCAGGAAGTTCAGAGAATCCCACACAGGATAAATCCAAAGAGAAGCATGCCAAGACACATATTAATGAAACTTTCAAAAATTAAATACAAAAAAATATTAAAAACAACAAAGGAAAATCAACAAACAACATACAAGGGAATCCCCATAAGGTTAACAACTGATCTTTCAGCAGAAACACTGTAACCCAGAATGGAGAGGCAGGACATATTTAAAGTGATGGAAGGGAAAAACCTACAGCCAAGATTACTCTACCCAGCAAGGATCTCATTCAGATTTGTTGGAGAAATTAAAACATTTACCAACAAGCAAAAGGTAAGAGAACTCAGCACCACAAAACCAGCTTTACAACAAATGCTGAAGGAACTTCTTTAGGCAGAAAACACAGGAGATGGAAAAGACTTACAAAAACAAAACCAAAACAATTAATAAAATGGTAATAGGAACATACATATCGATAATTACCTTAAATGTAAATGGATTAAATGCTCCAACCAAAAGACATAGACTGGCTGAATGTATACAAAAACAAGACCTATATATATGCTGCCTACAAGAGACCTACTTCAGACCTACGAACACACACAGACTGAAAGTCGAGTGATGGAAAAAGATAGTTTATGGAAATCAAAGGAAAGCTGGAGTAGA
This sequence comes from Leucopleurus acutus, assembly GCF_964270905.1. Classification (NCBI taxonomy): domain Eukaryota; kingdom Metazoa; phylum Chordata; class Mammalia; order Artiodactyla; family Delphinidae; genus Leucopleurus; species Leucopleurus acutus. The sequence continues at coordinate 30,572,786 of NC_139155.1, forward strand.
AATAGTTATATCAGACAAAATAGACTTTAAAATAAAGACTATTACAAGAGACAAAGAAGGACACTACATAATGATCAAGGGATCAATTCAAGAAGAAAATGTAACAGTTGTAAATATATATGCACCCTATATAGTAACACTTGAATACATAAGGCAAATGCTAACAGCCATAAAAGGGGAAATCAACAGTAACACAATAATAGTAGGGGACTTGAACACCCCACTTTCACCAGTGGACAGATCATCCAAAATAAAATAAATAAGAAAACACAAGCTTTAAATGACACATTGGACCAGTTGGACTTAACTGATATTTATAGGACCTTCCATCCCAAAACAACAGAATACACTTTCTTCTCAAGTGCTCATGGAACATTCACCAGGATAGATCATATCTTGGGTCACAAAATAAGCCTTGGTTAATTTAAGAAAAATGAAATTGTATCATGTATCTTTTCTGACCACAATGATATGACACTAGATATAAACTACAGGAAAAAAAAGTGTAAAAAATACAAACACATGGAGCCTAAACAATACACTACTAAATAACCAAGAGCTCACTGAAGAAATAAAAGAGGAAATCAAAAAATGCCTAGAAACAAATGGCAATGAAAACATGACAACCAAAAACCAATGTGATGCAGCAAAAACAATTCTAAGAGGTAAGTTTATAGTAATACAACTCTACCTCAAGAAACAAGAACCACCTCAAATAAGCAACTTAACCTTATGCCTAAAACAATTAGAGAAAGAAGAAGAAAAAACAACCCCAAATGAGCAGCAGGAAAGAAATCATAAAGTTCAGATCAGAAATAAATGAAAAAGAAATGAAGGAAATAATAGCAAAGATCAATAAAACTAAAATCTGGCTCTTTGAGGAGATAAAGAAAATTGGTAAACCATTAGCCAGATTCATCAAGAAAAATGGGAGAAGACTCAATTCAACAGAATTAGAAATGAAAAAGGAGAAGTAACAACTGACACTATAGAAATACAAAGGGTCATGAGACTACTACAAGCAACTATATGCCAATAAAATGGACAACTGAGAAGAAATGGACTAATTCTTACAAAAGTACAACCTACCAAGACTGAACTAGGCAGAAATAGAATATATGAACAGACCAGTCACAAGCGCTGATATTGAACCTGTGATTAAAAATCTTCCAACAAACAAAAACCCAGGACCAGATGGCTTGACAGGTGAATTCTATCAAACATTTCAAAAAGAGTTAACACCTACCCTTCTCAATTTTTTTCCAAAATATAGCAGAGGTAGGAACACTCCCAAACTCATTCTATGAGCCCATAATCCCCCTGATACCAAGACCAGAGAAAGATGTCAAAAAGAACAACAACAAAAAAAAATGCAGGCCAATATCACTCCTGAAGCTAGATGCAAAAATCCTCAACTAGCAAAGAGAATCCAATAGCATATTAAAAGGATCATACAACATGATCAAGTTGGGTTTATCCCAGGAATGCAAGGATTCCTCAATATAAACAAATCAATCAATGTGATACAGCATATTAACAAATTGAGGATAAAAACCATATGACCAACTCAATACATGCAGAAAATTTTTTGACAGCATTCAACACCCATTTATGATAAAAACCCTGCAGAAAGTGGGCATAGAGGGAACCTACCTCAACATAATAAAGGCCATATATGACAAACCCACAGCCAACATCGTTCTTCAAAGGTGAAAAAGTGAAACCATTTCCTCTAAGGTCAGGCACAAGACAAGGTTGCCCACTCTCAATGCTATTATTCAACATAGTTTTGGAAGTTTTAGCCACGGCAATCAGAGAAGGAAAAGTAATAAAAGGAATCCAAATTGGAAAAGAAGTAAAACTGTCACTGTTTTCAGATGACATGATAGTATACATAGAGAATCCTAAAGATTCTGCCTGAAAACTACTGGAGCTCATCAGTCAATTTGGTAAAGTGGCAGGATACAAAATTGATGAACAGAAATCTCTTGCATTCCTATACCCCTACAATGAAATATCTGAAAGAGGAATTAAGGAAACACTCCCATATACCATTGCAAAAAACAATAAAATACCAAGGAATAAACCTAACTAAGGAGGCAAAAGACCTGTATGCAGTCAACTATATAACATGGATGAAAGAAATCAAAAAGATGATACAAACAGATACTATGTTCTTGGATTAGAGGACATATTGTTCTTGGATTAGAGGAATCAACTAATTAGAGGACATACTATGTTCTTGGATTAGGGACATACTATGTTCTTGGATTAGAGGAATCAACATTGTGAAAATGTCTATACTACCCAAAGCAGTCTACATATTCAAGGCAATCCCTATCAAATTACCAATGGCATTTTTCACAGAACTAGAACAAAATATTTTACAACTTGCATAGAAACACAAAAGATTGGGAATAGCCTAAGCAATTTTGAGAAGAAAAATGGAGCTGGAGGAATCAGGCTCCCTGACTTCAGACTATGCTACAAAGCTACAGTAATCAAGACAGTATAGTTCTGGCACAAAAACAGAAGTATAGATCAATGGAACAGGAGAGAAAGCCCAGAGATAAACCCACTCACATATGGTCACCTTATTTTTTGATAAAGGAGGTAGGAATATAGAATGGAGAAAAGACAGCCTCTGATTAAGTGGTGCTGGGAAAACTGGACAACTACATGTAAAAGAATGAAATTAGAAACCTTCCTAACATCATACACAAAAATAAACTCAAAATGGAATAAGGACCTAAATGTAAGTCCAGACACTATCAAACTCTTAGAGGAAACCATAGGCAGAACACTCTACAATATAAATCACAGCAAGATCCTTTTTGACCCACCCCCTAGCGAAATGGAAATAAAAACAAAAATAAACAAATGGGACCTAATGAAACTTCAAAGCTTTTGCACAGCAAAGGAAACCATAAACAAGACCAAAAGACAACCCTCAGAATGGGAGAAACTATTTGCAACTGAAGCAACTGACAAAGGATTAATCTCCAAAATTTACAAGCAGCAGCTCATGCAGCTCAATAACAAAAAAACAAACAACCTAATCCAAAAATGACCTAAATGGACATTTCTGCAAAGAAGATATACAGATTGCCAACAAACACATGAAAGGATCCTCAACATCACTTATCATTAGAGAAATGCAAACCAAAACTAAATGAGGTATCACATCACACTGGTCAGAATGGCCACCATCAAAAAATCTACACACAATAAATGCTGCAGAGGGTGTGGAGAAAAGGGAATCTTCCTGCACTGTTGGTGGTAATGTAAATTGATACAGCCACTATGGAGAACAGTATGGAGCTTCCTCAAAAAACTAAAAATAGAATATCATATGATGCAGCAATCCCATTACTGGGCATGTTCCCTGAGAAAACCATAATTTAAAAAGGTACATGTTCCACAATGTTCATTGCAGCACTATTTACAATAGACAGGACATGTAAGCGATCTAAGTGTCCATTGACAGATGAATGGATAAAGAAGATGTGGCACATCTATACAGTGGTATATTACTCAGCCATATAAAAAACAAAATTGAGTTATTTTTTGTTAATTGGATGGACTTAGAGTCTGTCATACAGAGTGAAATAAATCAGAAAGAGAAAAACAAATACGCTATGCTAACACATATACATGGACTCTAAAGAAAATGGTTTTGATGAACCTAGGGGCAGGGCAGGAATAAAGACACAGACATAGAGAATGGACTTTTGAGGACACGGGGTGGGGAACGATAAGTCTGGGACGAAGTGAGAAAGTAGCATTGACATATATACGTTGCCAAATGTAAAATAGATAGCTAGTGGGAAGCAGCTGCATAGTACAGGGAGATCAGCTCGGTGCTTTGTGACCACCTAGAGGGGTGTTATAGGGAAGGTGGGAGGGAGGTGATATGGGGATATATGTATACATATAGCTGATTCAGTTTGTTATACAGCAGAAACTAACACAAGATTGTAAAGCAATTACTCCAACAAATATGTTAAAAATAATAATAATAAATAAAAATAAATTTAAAAGAAGGGTTTATGGAAAAAATCATAAATATAGGCACATACGTATACGTGTGTTTACACACATAGATAAAAATCTGAATTCAGTAGAACTTATTCATGTAATTATAATAAATTTTAAATTACAAAATAAATGCAAACATTGTATCAGAATTTATTTAAAATGAAGTAATATTCAATTCTAAATTTTTAAAACATAATTTCTAGCTATTTTGTTCAATCTCCAAAAAAACATTATCCAAAAGACAGGAAAACACGGGTGAAGAACACATCAAATTAAAATTAAATGATTAATTATATACACAAACTTTCTGGATATGTATGGTGTTTTTGAAATACAGTACTTCCACAGAAAAATAGATCTTTATGTACTGGGGTATATATGACTCTCTGTTTTCAATTTCTTGTTACAATCCATGGAAAAACTACCATGTTAATACATGGTACCTACCAGCAGTGTAGGAGCATTCCAGTTGATTCATATCCTCACCAATGAGGAAATATATATAGTATTAGCTCATCATTATTTTTATTTGCATCTGCTTAATGACTACCATAACAAATTTTAATGTCCCTACTGGTCATTTATATGTACTTATTCCTTTAGAAATTGTTCATTTTTGTTGTTGGCCTACATTTTAGGGGGCATGTTGTCTTTTTTTTTCTTTCCAGTTGTATTGACATATAATTGACATACAGCATTGTGTACGTTCAAGTTGTACAGCACAATGATTTGTCTCACATACATCATGAAATGATTGCTACAATAAGTTTAGTGAACTTTCATAATCTCATATAGATACAAAATAAAAGAAAAAGAAAAAAAGTTTTCCTTGTGATGAGAATTCCAAGGATCCATGCTTAACAACTTTCACATATAATAATAAGCAGAGTTAATTATATTTATCATGTTGTACATTACATCCCTAGAATCTGTTTATTTTATCACTGGAACTTTTTACCTTTAGACTACCTTCATCCAATTCCCCCTTCCCCCAACCCCTGCTCTGGTAACCACAAATCTGATTTTACTATTAGTTAGTTAGTTAGTTAGTTAGTTAGTTTTAAAGTATAATTGGTCTACAACTTTATGTGAGTTTCTGGTACACAACATATTGATTCAATATTTCATAGATTCCAAAATGATCACCATGATAAGTCTAGTTACCATCTGTTACCATGTAAAGATATTATATAATTGTTAACAATATTTTCCACATTGTACCTTTCATACCTCTGACTCATTTATTTTGGAACTGGAAGTTTTTGCCACTTACTTGCCTTCACTTATCTCTCTCATTTTCCCACCCTCATCCCTTCTGATCACCATCTGCTTCTTCTCTATGTTTATGACTCTGTTTCTGTATTGTTATGCTTGTTTATTTGTTTGTTTTTTAAGATTCCATATGTAAGTGAAATGATAAGTTATTGGTCTTTCTCTAATTTATTTCACTTAGCATAATACCTTCTAAGTTCATCCATGTTGTCACAAAAGGCAAGATTTTATTTTTTGAATGGCCGAGTAATATTCCATTATATATATGGAATAGTATACACACACACACACACACACACACACACACACACTACATCTTCACTTCATTATCCATTCATCAACTGATGGGCACAACTTAGGTTGCTTCCATATCTTGGCTATTGTACATAATGCAGCAGTGAACACAGGGGTGCTTATATCTTTTACAATTAATGTTTTTTTGTTTTTGTTTTTTTACATCTTTATTGGAGTATAATTGTTTTACAATGATGTGTTAGTTTCTGCTTTATAACAGAGTGAATCATTTATACATATACGTATGTTCCCATATCTCCTCCCTCTTGTGTCTCCCTCCCTCCCATCCTCCCTATCCCACCCATCCAGGTGGTCACAAAGCACCGAGCTGATCTCCCTGTGCTATGTGGCTGCTTCCCACTAGTTATCTATTTTACGTTTGGTAGTGTATATATGTCCATGCCGCTCTCTCACTTTGTCACAGCATACCCTTCTCCCGCCCCATATCCTCAAGTCCATTCTCTAGTAGGTCTGTGTCTTTATTCCCGTCTTACCCCTAGGTTCAATTAGTGTTGTCATTTTCTTCAGAAAAATATCCAAAAGTAGAATTACTAGATCATATGGTAGTTCTATTTTTAATTATTTGAGAAAACTCCATCTTGTTTTTCATAATGGCGGCAACAATTTACATTTACATCCACCAACAAGTGCACAATGGTTCTCTTTTCTCCACATCCTTGCCAACATTTGTTATTTGTTTCCTTTTTGACAATAGCCATTCGGACAGGTGTGAGGTAATATCTCATTGTGGTTTTAATTTACATTTCTCTGATGACTAGAGATGTTGAGCATCTTTTCATGTGCCTGTTGGCCATCTATATGTCTTCTCTGAAAAAATGTTTATTAAAGTCGTCTACTCATTTTTAATTGGGTTGTGGTATTTTTTAATGTTGAGTTGAATGAATTCTTTATGTATTTTACATATTAACCCCTTAGTTGATATATCATTTGTAAATATCTTTCTCATTCAGTAGGCAGCCTTTTCCTTTTGTTGATAGTTTCCTTTGCTGTGCAAAAGCTTTTTGGTTTGATTTGGTCCCATTTGCTTATTTTTGCTTTTGTTTCCCTTTCCCATGGAGATGTTAAAAAATATTGCTAAGGCTGAGATCAAAAAGTGTAATGCCTATGTTTTCTTTTAGGACTCCTTCTGGACTCTCTCTTCTGTTATATTGGTCTATGTGTCTGCATTTGTGCCAGTGCATACTGTTTTGATTACTGCAGTTTTGTAGTACAGTTTGAAATCAGGGAGCATGATGCCTCCACCTTTGTTCTTCTTCCTCAAGATTGTTTGGTCTATTTGGGGTCTTTAGTGTTTCCATAAGAATTTTAGAATTATTTGTTCTAGTTCTGTGAAAAAAATGCCATTGGTAATTGGATAGGGATTACACTGAATCTGTAGATGACCTTGGGTAGTACAGACATTTTAACAATATTTATTCTTTCAATCCATGAGCACAGTATACTTTTCCATTTGTTTGTGTTGTCTTCAATTTCATTCATCAGTGTTTAGAGTTTTCCAAATACAGGTCTTTAACTTCCTTAAGTAGGTTCATTCCTAGGTATTTTATTTTTGATGCAATTGTAAATGAGATTGCTTTCTTAATTTCTCTTTCTGATAGTTCATTGTTAGCATATAGAAACACAGCAGGTTTCTGTATATTAATTTTACCTGCAACTCTACTAAATTCATCAGTGAGCTCTGGTAGTTTTTCATGTCATAGAAGATTTTCATGTATGTAAAGGATTTTTTATATACTTTATCATGTCATCTGCAAATAGCGACAGTTTTGCTTCTTCTTTTCTAATTTGGATTCCTTTTATTTCTTTTCCTTTTCTGATTACTGTGGCTCAGATTTCCAATTCTATGCTGAATAAAATTGGTGAGAATGGGCATCCTTGTGTTGTTTCTGATCTTAGAGGAAATGCTTTCAGCTTTTCAGTGTTGAACATAATATTGGCTGTAGATTTGTCATATCTGGCCTTTTATTTGTTGCTGGGGTATACCCATTTTTTGAGAGTTTTTATTATAAATGGATGTAGAATTTTATCAAAAGCTTTTGTTTTATATATTAATATGATATAATCCTTTTAATGTATGGTTGAATTTGATTTGCAAAAAATTTGTTGAAGAGTTTTGAACCTATGTTTTTCAGTGATACTAGGCTGTGATTTGTGTGTGTGTGTGTGTGCGTGTGTGTGTGTGTAGTGTCTTTGTCTGGTTTTGATATCAGGGTGATGATGCTGGCCTTGTAGAATGAGTTTGAAAGTGTTCCTTACTGTTCAGTATTTGGAATAGTTTGAGAAAGATAAATGATAACTGTTTAAATATTTGGTAAAATTCACCTTGGCAGCCATCTAGTACTGGACTTTTGTTTGTTGGGAGTATTCTGTTTTTTGTTTTATTACTGATTCAATTTCTTTACTTGTAATTGGTCTGTTTATATCTTCCTGATTCAGTCTTGAGAGATTGTACATTGTTAGAAATTTGTCCGTTATCTAGGTTGTCCATTTTCTTGTATTAAAATTATTCATAGTAATTTCTTATGATCCTTTGTATTTTTGTGGTGTTCATTGCAACAACTTATGTTTAATTTCTGATTTTATCTGGGTCCTCTTTTTTCTTGATGAGTCTGTCTAAATATTTATCAATTTTGTTTATCTTTCAAAGAACCAGCTCTTAGTTTTATTGATTGTTTATATTTTTTAGACTCTATTTCATTTATGTCTGCACTGATATTTATTATTTCTTTCCTTCTACTAATTTTGGGTTCAGATTTTTTTTTCTTTTTCTAGTTCCTTTACACCTAAGGTTAGATTGTTTATTTGAGATTTTTCTTGTTACCTGAGGTAAGCATGTATTACTATAAACTTCCCTCTTAGAACTGCTTTTGGTGTGTCCCACAGATTTTGGATCATTTTGTTTCCATTTTCATTTGTATTCAGGTATTTTTAAATTTCCTCTTTGATTTCTTCAGTGAAACATTGGTTGTTAACTTGCATATTGTTTAGCCTCCCATATTTGTGTATTTTGCATTTTTCTTTTCCTTTTACTTGATTTCTAGTCTCATAGTGTTGTGTTTGGAAAATATGCTTAATTTCAAATATATTGAAATTTGTGTTTTGACCTAGCATATGATCAAAGCTGAAGAATATTTCACATGTACTTGAAAAGTATGTGTATTCTATTGCTTTGGGATGGAATGTTCTGTACATATCTGTTAAATCCAACTATTAAAATATGTTGTTTAAGGGCTGTGTTTCTTTATGGATTTTCCCTTTTGTTTAAATATTCCAGAATTGAAACTGAATAAGGCAGCAAGTTGGAAACACCAAAGTATAAAGATTTAAAAATCTTAAAACTCCAACAAACGGCTTCTCACTCTAGACTAAGAGCCAGGAAAGAGGCAACAATTTAGACAACAATTATTCTATTCCAGTCAAACACCACAGAAAAAACTGTGGTCCTTACCCACCCACTCTGGAAAAAGCCAACTGGGGGGACACTCACAAGGCTGTAAGAAGGTACCCTAATCCATCTCTTACTGGATTGTGACAGAGTAGGTCAATGGCTGGATAGGGAAGCCAGGACTTTGTTACCCATTTAGAGGTGATGAGGCCCCTGTCCTTCCCTTGTGGTGCCAGTGAAGACCAGGGAGAGAAAAGTAACAGGCAGTACTCTCCTCCATTCCAGGGAAGAATCAGTAGAGGCTTACTGTTGCACCTGTCCTGCTGTAACTAAGAGGCCCTCCCTGCTTACACTCATCTGGTAGTAGTGAAGCAACACTTCTCTATCTCTTCACACTTTTGCAGTTTCAGAGATAGCTGGCTAAAACCAAACTTTAAATAAGATTCAGAATCTCATAATATAATACTCATATATACAGGTTTCAATTAAAAATGACTCTTTATACTGAGAATCAGGAAAATCTCAACATGATTTAAAAAGACATTAAATACTTAGATGACACTAATATTAGAATTACCTGACAAAGACTTTAGGAAACCCATGCACTTGTAACAAATTAAAATAATTGTCTCATCAAACAAATGGAAGATATAAAGAAGAACCCAATGGAAATTTTAAAACATGAAAGTACAATAACTAAAATATAGAAAACTCACTATATAGGCTCAATAGCAGAGTGGATGTGATAGAGGAAAGAGTCAATGTACTTGAAGACAGAACAACAGAAATCACGCAATCTGAACAACAAAGAGAAAAATTTACTAATGAATAGAGACTTGTAAGACCATAGTAGAATTCTACCATTCATGTGCTCAGAGTCTCAGAAGGGGAGGGAAAGGGAGCAGGGCTTAAAAATACATGAAGGAGACAGCAGAAAGATGTCGGAAGAGTAAGACGCAGAGATCACCTTCCTCCCCACAGATACACCAGAAATACATCTACACGTGGAACAGCTCTTACAGAACACCTGCTGAAGGCTGGCAGAAGACCTCAGACCTCCCAAAAGGCAAGAAACTCCCCACATACCTGGGTAGGGCAAAAGAAAAAAAGAAAAAACAGAGACAAAAGAATAGGGACGGCACCTGCACCAGTGGGAGGGAGCTGTGAAGGAGGAAAAGTTTCCACACACTAGGAAGCCCCTTCGTGGGCGGAGACTGCGGGAGGTGGAGGGGGGAGCTTCGAAGCCACGGGAGGAGTGCACAGCAACGGGTGCGGAGGGCAAAGCGGGGAGATTCCCACACAGAGGATCGGTGCCAACCGGCACTCACCAGCCCGAGAGGCTTGTCTGCTCACCCGCCGGGGCGGGCGGGGCTGCGAGCTGAGGCTCTGAGGCTCGGGTTTAGGTTTCGGATGGAGCGCAGGGAGAGGACTGGGGTTGGCGGCTTGAACATAGCCTGAAGGGGTTGGTGCACCACAGCTAGCCGGGAGGGAGTCCGGGGAAAAGTCTGCACCTGCCGAAGAGGCAGGAGACTTTTCCTTCCCTCTTTGTTTCCTGGGGCGTGAGAAGAGGGGTTTAAGAACGCTGCTTAAAGGAACTCCAGAGACGGGCGCGAGCCGCGGCGAAAAGCGCGAACCACAGAGATGGGCGCGAGCCGCGGCTGAAAGCGCGAACCCCAGAGACGGGCACGAGCCGCAGCTGAAAGCGCGGAATCCAGAGACGGGCGCAAACCGCGGCTAAAAGCGCAGACCCCAGAGGCGGGCGGGAGACGTTAAAGCTGCTGCTGCCGCCACCAAGGGGCCTGTGTGCGAGCACAGGTCACTCTCCACACCCCTCTCCCGCGGAGCCTGTGCAGCCCGCCACTGCCAGGTTCCCGGGATCCAGGGACAACTTCCCCGGGAGAACGCACAGCACGCCTCAGGCTGGTGCAAAGTCACGCCGGCCTTTGCCACCGCAGGCCCGCCCTGCACTCCGTGCCCCTCCCTCCCCGCCGGCCTGAGTGCGCCAGAGCCCCCGAATCAGCGGCTCTTTTAACCCCATCCTGTCTGAGCAAAAAACAAACGCCCTCCAGCGACGTACACACAGTGGCAGGGCCAAATCCAAAGCTGAGCCCTGGGAGCTGTGAGAACATAGAAGAGAAAGGGAAATCTCTCCCAGCAGCGTCAGAAGCAGCGGATTAAAGCTCCACAATCAACTTGATATACCCTGCATCTGTGGAATACCTGAATAGACAACCAATCATCCCAAATTAAGGAAGTGGACTTTAGGAGCAAGATCTATGATTTTTTCCCTTTTCCTCTTTTTGTGAATGTGTATGTGTATGCTTCTGTGTGAGATATTGTCTGTATAGTCTTGCTTCCACCATTTGTCCTAGGGTTCTATCCGTCCATGTTTTTTTTGTTTTTTGTTTTGTTTTTAATTTTTTTCTTAATAATTAATTTTAATAACATTATACTTTACCTTCTTTCTTTCTTTCTTTCTTTCTTTCTTTCTTTCTTTCTTTCTTTCTTTCTTTCTTTCTTTCCTTCCTTCCTTCCCTCCTTTAGACAACGAATCATCCCAAATTGAGGAGGTGGTCTCTGACAGCAAGATTTATGATTTTTCCCCATTTACCCCTTTTAGTGAGGGTGTATGTGTATGCTTCTGTGTAAGATTTTGTCAGTATAGCTTTGCTTCCAACATTTGTAATAAGGTTCTATCTGTCCCCTTTTTTTTTAAATAAGAATTTTTTAATTCAATAACTTTATTATACTTTATTTTATTTTTACTGTATCTTCTTTCTTTCTTTTTTCCTTCTTTCCCTCCTTCCTTCCTTCCTCCCTCCCTCCCTCCTTTCTTTCCTTCTTGCCTTCTTTCCTTCTTTGCTTCTTTCTTTCTTCCTTCCTTCCTTCCTACCCTCCTTTCCTTCTTTCTTTCCTCATACTTCTACTAATTCCCTCTACTTTTTCTCCCTTTTATCCTGAGCCGTGTGGATGAAAAGTTCTTGGTGCTCCAGCCAGGAGGCAGGGCTCTGCCTCTGAGGTAGGAGAGCCAACTTCAGGACACTGGTCAACAAGAGACCTCCCAGCTCCACATAATATCAAATGGCGAAAATCTCCCAGAGACCTCCATCTTAACACCAGCACCCAGCTTCACTCAACGACCAGCAAGCCACAGTGCTGGAAAACCTATGCCAAACAACTAGCAAAACAGGAACACAACCCCACCCATTAGCAGAGAGGCCGCCTAAAATCATAATAAGGCCACAGACACCCCAAAACACACCACCAGACGTGAATCTGCCCACTAGAGAGACAAGATCCAGCCTCATCCACCACACCACAGGCACTAGTCCCCTCCACCAGGAAGCCTACACAACCCACAGAACAAACCTTAGCCACTGGAGACAGACATCAAAAACAGGAGGAACTACGAACCTGCAGCCTGCAAAAAAGAGACACCAAACACAGTAAGATAAGCAAAATGAGAAGACAGAAAAACACACAGCAGATGAAGGAGCAAGATAAAAACCCACCAGACCTAACAAATGAAGAGGAAATAGGCAGTCTACCTGAAAAGGAATTCAGAATAATGATAGTAAGGTTGATCCGAAATCTTGGAGATAGAATGGACAATAGAATGGACAAAATGCAAGAATCAGTTAACAAGGACCTAGAAGAACTAAAGATGAAACAAGCAATGATGAACAACACAATAAATGAAATTAAAAGTACTCTAGATGGGATCAATAGCAGAATAACTGAGGCAGAAGAACGGATAAGTGACCTGGAAGATAAAATAGTGGAAATAACTACTGCAGAGCAGAATAAAGAAAAAAGAATGAAAAGAACTGAGGACAGTCTCAGAGACCTCTGGGACAACATTAAACGCACCAACATTCGAATATAGGGGTTCCAGAAGAAGAAGAGAAAAAGAAAGAGACTGAGAAAATATTTGAAGAGATTATAGTTGAAGACTTCCCTAATATGGGAAAGGAAATAGTTAATCAAGTCCAGGAAGCACAGAGAGTCCCATACAGGATAAATCCAAGGAGAAATACGCCAAGACACATATTAATCAAACTGTCAAAAATTAAATACAAAGAAAGCATATTAAAAGCAGCAAGGGAAAAACAACAAATAACACATAAGGGAATCCCCATAAGGTTAACAGCTGATCTCTCAGCAGAAACCCTACAAGCCAGAAGGGAGTGGCAGGACATACTGAAAGTGATGAAGGAGAAAAACGTGCAGCCAAGACTACTCTACCCAGCAAGGATCTCATTCAGATTTGATGGAGAAATTAAAACCTTTACAGACAAGCAAAGCTGAGAGAGTTCAGCACCACCAAACCAGCTTTACAACAAATGCTAAAGGATCTTCTATAGGCAAGAAACACAAGAGAAGGAAAAGACCTATAATAATGAACTCAAAACAATTTAGAAAATGGGAATAGGAACATACATATCAATAATTATCTTAAATGTAAATGGACTAAATGCTCCCACCAAAAGACACAGATTAGCTGAATGGATACAAAAACAAGACGCTTATATATGCTGTCTACAAGAGACCCACTTCAGACCTAGAGACACATACAGTCTGAAAGTAAGGGGATGGAAAAAGATATTCCTGCAAATGGAAACCAAAAGAAAGCTGGAGTAGCAATTCTCATATCAGACAAAATAGACTTTAAAATAAGGACTATTAAAAGAGACAAAGAAGGACACTACATAATGATCAAGGGATCGATCCAAGAAGAAGATATAACAATTGTAAATATTTATGCACCCAACATAGGAGCACCTCAATACATAAGGCAAATACTAACAGCCATAAAAGGGGAAATCGACAGTAACACATTCATAGTAGGGGACTTAAACACCCCACTTTCACCCATGGACAGATCATCCAAAATGAAAATAAATAAGGAAACACAAGCTTTAAATGATACATTAAACAAGATGGACTTAATTGATATTTATAGGACACTCCATCCAAAAACAACAGAATACACATTTTTCTCAAGTGCTCATGGAACATTCTCCAGGATAGATCATATCTTAGGTCACAAATCAAGCCTTGGTAAATTTAAGAAAATTGAAATTTTATCAAGTATCTTTTCTGACCACAATGCCATGAGACTAGATATCAATTACAGGAAAAGATCTGTAAAAAATACAAACACATGGAGGCTAAACAATACACTACTTAATAATGAAGTGATCACTGAAGAAATCAAAGAGGAAATCAAAAAATACCTAGAAACAAAGGACAATGGAGACACAACGACCCAAAACCTGTGGGATGCAGCAAAAGCAGTTCTAAGGGGGAAGTTTATAGCAATACAAGCCCACCTTAAGAAGCAGGAAGCATCTCGAATAAACAACCTAACCTTGCACCTCAAGCAATTAGAGAAAGAAGAACAAAAAAACCCCAAAGCTAGCAGAAGGAAAGAAATCATAAAGATCAGATCAGAAATAAATGAAAAAGAAATGAAGGAAACAATAGCAAAGATCAATAAAACTAAAAGCTGGTTCTTTGAGAAGATAAACAAAATAGATAAACCACTAGCCAGACTCATCAAGAAAAAAAGGGAGAAGACTCAAATCAATAGAATTAGAAATGAAAAAAGAGAGGTAACAACTGACACTGCAGAAATAAAAGAGATCATGAGAGATTACTACAAGCAACTCTATGCCAATAAAATGGACAATCTGGAAGAAATGGACAAATTCTTAGAAATGTACAACCTGCCAAGACTGAATCAGGAAGAAATAGAAAATATGAACAGACCAATCACAAGCACTGAAATTGAAACTGTGATTAAAAATCTTCCAACAAAGAAAAGCCCAGGACCAGATGGCTTCACAGGTGAATTCTATCAAACATTTAGAGAAGAGCTAACACCTATCCTTCTCAAACTCTTCCAAAATATAGCAGAGGGAGGAACACTCCCAAACTCCTTCTACGAGGCCACCATCATCTTGATACCAAAACTAGACAAGGATGTCACAAAGAAAGAAAACTACAGGCCAATATCACTGATGAACATAGATGCAAAAATCCTCAACAAAATACTAGCAAACAGAATCCAACAGCACATTAAAAGGATCATACACCATGATCAAGTGGGGTTTATTCCAGTAATGCAAGGATTCTTCAATATACGCAAATCTATCATTGTGATACACCATATTAACAAAATGAAGGAGAAAAACCATATGATCATCTCAATAGATGCAAAGAAAGCTTTCGACAAAATTCAACACCCATTTATGATAAAAACCCTGCAGAAAGTAGGCATAGAGGGAACTTTCCTCAACATAATAAAGGCCATATATGACAAGCCCACAGCCAACATCATCCTCAATGGTGAAAAACTGAAAGCATTTCCACTAAGATCAGGAACAAGACAAGGTTGCCCACTCTCACCACTCTTATTCAACATAGCTTTGGAAGTTTTAGCCACAGCAATCAGAGAAGGAAAGGAAATAAAAGGAATCCAAATCGGAAAAGAAGAAGTAAAGCTGCCACTGTTTGCAGATGACATGATCCTATACATAGAGAACCCCAAAGATGCTACCAGAAAACTACTAGAGCTAATCAATGAATTTGGTAAAGTGGCAGGATATAAAATTAATGCACAGAAATCTCTGGCATTCCTATATATTAATGATGAAAAATCTGAAAGTGAAATCAAGAAAACACTCCCATTTACCATTGCAACAAAAAGAATAAAATATCTAGGAATAAACCTACCTAAGGAGACAAAAGACCTGTATGCAGAAAATTATAAGACACTGATGAAAGAAATTAAAGATGATACAAATAGATGGAGAGATATATCGTGTTCTTGGATTGGAAGAATCAACATTGTGAAAATGACTCTACTACCCAAAGCAATCTATAGATTCAATGCAATCCCTATCAAACTACCACTGGCATTTTTCACAGAACTAGAACAAAAAATTTCGCAATTTGTATGGAAACACAAAAGACCCCGAATACCCAAAGCAATCTTGAGAATGAAAGAAGGAACTGGAATAATCAGGCTCCCTGACTTCAGACAATACTACAAAGCTACAGTTATCAAGATGGTATGGTACTGGCACAAAAACAGAAAGATAGATCAATGGAACAGGATAGAAAGCCCAGAGATAAACCCATGCACATATGGACACCTTATCTTTGATAAAGGTGGCAGTAATGTACAGTGGAGAAAGGACAGCCTCTTCAATAAGTGGTACTGGGAAAACTGGACAGGTACATGTAAAAGTATGAGATTAGATCACTCCCTAACACCATACACAAAAATAAGCTCAAAATGGATTAAAGACCTAAATGTAAGGCCAGAAACTATCAAGCTCTTAGAGGAAAACATAGGCAGAACACTCTATGACATAAATCACAGCAAGATCCTTTCTAACCCACCTCCTAGAGTAATGGAAATAAAAACAAAAATAAACAAATGGGACCTAATGAAACTTAAAAGCTTTTGCACAGCAAAGGAAACCATAAACAGGACCAAAAGACAACCCTCAGAATGGGAGAAAATATTT
This sequence comes from Leucopleurus acutus, assembly GCF_964270905.1. Classification (NCBI taxonomy): domain Eukaryota; kingdom Metazoa; phylum Chordata; class Mammalia; order Artiodactyla; family Delphinidae; genus Leucopleurus; species Leucopleurus acutus. The sequence continues at coordinate 30,589,334 of NC_139155.1, forward strand.
GCAAATGAAGCAACCGACAAAGGATTAATCTCCAAAATTTACAAGCAACTCATGCAGCTCAATAACAAGAAAACAAACAACCCAATCCAAAAATGGGCAGAAGACCTAAATAGACATTTCTCCAAAGAAGATATACAGACTGCCAACAAACACATGAAAGAATGCTCAACATCATTCATCATTAGAGAAATGCAAATCAAAACTACAATGAGATATCATCTCACACCAGTCGGAATGGCCATCATCAAAAAATCTAGAAACAATAAATGCTGGAGAGGGTGTGGAGAAAAGGGAACACTCTTGCACTGCTGGTGGGAATGTGAATTGGTTCAGCCACTATGGAGAACAGTATGGAGGTTCCTTAAAAAACTACAAATAAAACTACCATATGACCCAGCAATCCCACTACTGGGCATATACCCTGAGAAAACCGAAATTCAAAAAGAGTCATGTACCAAAATGTTCATTGCAGCTCTATTTACAATAGCCCGGAGATGGAAACAACCTAAGTGCCCATCATCAGATGAATGGATAAAGAAGATGTGGCACATATATACAATGGAATATTACTCAGCCATAAAAAGAAACGAAATTGAGCTATTTATAATGAGGTGGATAGACCTAGAGTCTGTCATACAGAGTGAAGTAAGTCAGAAAGAAAAAGACAAATACCATATGCTAACACATATATATGGAATTTAAGAAAAAAAAATGTCATGAAGAACCTAGGGGTAAGGCAGGAATAAAGACGCAGACCTCCTAGAGAATGGACTTGAGGTTATGGGGAAGGGGAAGGGTGAGCTGTGACAGGGCGAGAGAGAGTCATGGGCATATACACACTAACAAACGTAGTAAGGTAGATAGCTAGTGGGAAGCAGCCGCATGGCACAGGGATATTGGCTCGGTGCTTTGTGACAGCCTGGAGGGGTGGGATAGGGAGGGTGGGAGAGAGGGAGATGCAAGAGGGAAGAGATATGGGAACATTTGTATATGTATAACTGATTCACTTTGTTATAAAGCAGAAACTAACACACCATTGTACCCCAATAAATGTGTTAAAAAAAAAACTGTGGGACAGAATTAATCATTAAAAATAAAAAAAGTTACATGAAGGGGGTCTTCCCTGGTGGTGCAGTGGTTGAGAATCTGCCTGCCAATTCAGGGGACATGGGTTCGAGCCCTGGTCCAGGAAGATCCCACATGCTGTGGAGCAACTGGGCCCGTGAGCCACAACTACTGAGCCTGTGTTTCTGGAGCCTGTGCTCCACAATAAGAGAGGCTGAGATAGTGAGAGGCCCGCACACCACAATGAAGAGTGGCCCCCACTCGCCACAACTAGAGAAAGCCCTTACACAGAAACGAAGACCCAACACAGCCAAAAATAAATAAATTAATTAATTTAAAAAATAATTACATGAAGGAATAACAATAGAAAACTTCCTAAATTTAGCAAAAGATATATACCCATAAATTAAATTTCCTGAGTGATCTCCAACAAGATAAGCTCAAAGAAACTCATGCCAAGACACATCATAGACAAGCTTCTGAAAGACTGAAACTTTCACTAAAGACAAAGAAAAATCTAGAAAGCAAAGAGAAAGGATGCCTTACTTACAAGGAAAAAACAATTTGAATGATAATGGATTTCTCATCAGAAACTGTAGAGGACAGAAAAAAGTGGCACAATTTTAAAACAAACCCCAAACCTGCCAAATCTGAACTCCAAATCCAGTGAAAATATCCCTTGGAAACAAAGCTGAAATAAAGACATTCTCCATAAAGGAAAAGAGAATTTGTCATGAGCAGATCTATCATAAATAAATGACTAAAGGTAATTCTCTAACTAGAAAGGGAGGGGAAAAAGGTGTCAGAAGAAATCTTGAAACATTAGGTAGAAAAAAGTAAAACAGAAAGAATAAAAATATAGGTAAATAAAATATATTATCCTTTTCATCTTTGCTGCTTTCATTACTACAGGCAAATGGGACTATTTAGGAGTGTCTTGTTTGAGGACCAGTGGCTTGGAAAGCCTGGAACTTTGCTGTTGTTGATGCCACTGCCACTGCTGCCAGGTCAGACTGCTCACTAGGCCAGGTGTGGAGCAAGGACTGATATGATGTTGCCAGTGGTTAAAATGCTTGCTGGGGCTTCAGTTGTAGAACAAGAAATTAGCCTCTACTCTAGGTCTCCATTGAACTTCCCCTTTTCCAGTTCTTTTGCTAGAGAGAACAGACCTTCCTTGGACTTTTTGTTTTGCTTTGTTTCATTTTGTTTAAACCTGTTGTCAGTCCTGGGTTGCAAGCCTCCTCAGTACCTAGTCAGGGAGTAGATAGGAAATAAAAGAAAATTCAGGGAATTTATCACGTTGTTGTTTCTCAAGTTGTCAGGTCTTTGGCCAGTCTTCCCTCTTCTTTCTAGCTTACAGTCATTTTATCACTGTCTATTGATAATGTCTAGGGTATTTAGTTATATTTAAAGTGGAAAAGCACAGCTTTACTTTCAAGAGTATACTCCGTCATTATCTAGAAATCAATGGTTTTGAACTATACTCCAAGTATCTCACTATCAAGTATTCCACTGGCTATAATCATCTGATTTAACTGTTGACTGTTTAAGCTGCCTTTGCTTGGTCTCAAGTGTGAGCAACATTATTTAATTCAGTTATTCAGATAAGGCCTTATGGAAGAAGTTTTGTCTTTGCATAAATACAGTTGCTTTAATGTAACCTGATATAGAGTAGATATTCCAGTCTAAAGGAATGAACCTGAAATATGGAACTATTTCACTGGGAAGCATTGAGTTAGTTTAAGCAAAGGAAAAACTGAAAACTTGGTAGTACAGAAAAAAAATTAAAGAAGTGGATTTGAATCTTGATCTTGTTCCTAAATTCTCATTTTGGAGACTTCCTAGATTCCAGAATTTGTCTTCTCCTTCCCTCTTGCCTCTCCCTCTCCCTCCTTCCCCCTCCCCCAAGGCAGTTGTACCCTTTGGTCTGCTGCTCTTTCCAATTAATTCTTCTCACATAAGTAGTAAACTGAAAGATGAAAATCTCTTAAGAAGGCCAAGGTTGTAAAGCACCCTCGTGAGTTAAAGAATCCCCATAAGTTTTCTGTATGTCATTCTGTTTAATAATAATAAATTACTAATCAATATTGTCTACAATATTAATAGCTATGATAATCATAATTTATTTTATACTTCAAATGAATATGACAACATCTCATTATAACAGAGCATTGTCATTTCTGCAACAATATTATTTCACCATGGACTTCATTATTGGTGATAGTAATGAAGATTCTCTGTCAAAAGTCATAACTATTAGTTATGTTACATGTAGAATAAAGCATAAAAATTATTTTATCCTTTGTCAAAAAAAGGAAAACTGAGCCATATAGAAACAACTTTTATAAGATGTATAATTTTATACATCAGATGATTTATATAAAATTCATTTGTTCATGAATGACTATAAGATTAATTTTTAACCATATCCCCTGCCCAGTGTCATTTTACTGTATATTAAGTCATGGTATTTTATTAATCACTAACTATAACTTCATGAAGTAGGGAAAGTAAAGCCCCATGACTGCACAGTAAGGAAAACTGAATAATAGGACAAATGACAACTCCTATTTTATTAAGTAGATTAATTTTTCTTTTAGAGGAGAGACATTTTTCCTAAGTTCAGGAGAACACAAAAAGCATCACATAAAGATTTCAAATAATAGAATATTTCTTTTTACTTCATTCTTTTCAATTACTTATGGTCACTTATGACCCCAACATCCAGTGAAAACCACTATTTACATTTTCACACATAACCTTCAAATAGCTATTCCTCATTTATAGGAGACCAGATAAATAGATGCCAATTTAGGGTATTAAAAACAAGACAAATTGGATTTCCCTGGTGGTCCAGTGGTAAAGAATCCACCTTCCAATGCAGGGGACATATGTTCAATCCCTGGTTGGGGAACTAAGATCCCACATGACGTGGGGCAACTAAGCCTGCATGCCACAACCATTGAGCTTGTGCACCTCAACAAGAGAGCCTGTGCTCCATAACTACAGAAGCCCTGTGCCCTGGAGCCCATGTGCCACAACTAGAGAGAGAAAACCTGCATGTCACCACTAGAGAGAATCCCGCGCACCACAACTAGAGAGAAACCCAAGCAGACCATGCATTGTAATAAAAAAAAATCCCACATGCCTCAACAAAGATCCCATGGGCTGCAACTAGGATCTGACACAACCAAAAAAAATAAGGAAAATAAATAAATATCAAAAATTAAATAAAATAATAAAAATAGGACAAATTATTATTATTAGATTGCCTTTTTCTTTGACTATATATTCTAAACATTAATTATACCTATTAAGGGATGCAGGCATGAAACAATATCTTAGAACCTTATAATCAACTTTGAAGAATGTGACCAACACAGATGCAAGAATATAATATTCACAATACCAAGAACTCATTCACTACTACAGCTCTGCACTGCACATTGCGAATGACTCAGAGTAAGAACTCAAGAGGTGCAATTGAATAGATGAATGAATAAAAGAGTAACTTAAATGTAGTAAAACACAAACAACTGAAGAGGATGAAGTGGTTTGGATTTGTTTTTGATAATCAGAGAAGTCTCACGGAGGAGGTGACTTATTTTGGGAATTGAAAGGCAGATGGATTTAGATAGAAGAAAGGAAAGGCATAGTTCTTCAGAAAGGCAACAAGAGGAAAGGCATAAAAAATGGACAGCATGAGGTCTTTCTGCAATAGCCTTTTAGACATTTGACTTGGAACATAATTTGCATATCTTATGAGGCAACTATTGGCTTAGACTAGACTGCATGGTCTATACAAGCTTGACTAAGGAGAGTGTTTTATCTTTCAGAGATTTAATAGCCAGTTTGTAGATGCTATCACCTTGCTGCCCACAAGAATTGTATATGAATAAAATGTCCCTAGTTTGCAGAAAAATTGTGAGGAAGGAAAAGCTGAACACAGGAAGAATTGACAATGGAAATAATCTAGGTGTAAAATAAAAGTGTCTGAAGCAGAGGGGCGGCTGTAAGAAAGAGATGAATGTAAATAAATGTAACTACACAATAATGGGCACTGCACAAAGAATGAGAGAAATGTTGTATACTCTTGACCCTAAAAAAGCAGGGAATGAATGGAGAGAGTTAAATTAACATGTTTTGGGTCAAGCACTAGGAGAAGCAGCTAGAACATGGTAGAGTAAGAACAAAATCATGATAGATTTGGCTTTATTCTTTACTAACTGTGTAGTGTTGAGGAGTTGGTTTAACCTTTTGATCATCAATGTCCTAAAATCTATAACTAGAACCCTAAAACTACCCCATAAATTTATACAAAGATAAAATCAACTCAGGCTTATAAAGGATTATTACATAGTAATAACTTCATAAATCTGGCAACTTTGATCAGCACTTTACATATGGTAACTTGGCAAAATGTTTTAGTTCCTTCAAATATTTTATTATGTAATATTTGATAAATGACAGATTATATGTGCACTGTATAGTTTATGAAGCATGATAATAAACCAAGCACTTGTGAACTGACTATCCATATCCATCTTCAAAACTAAAGCAGAACCAATGTAACTGAAGATCCCTGTGCTCCTACATCATCTTAGAGGTAACCATTAGATTGATTTTTTAAGTAAACTTTTGAGTAATAATTTACATACAATAAAATACAGCCATCTTAAGTGTATATGTCTATGAATTTTGACATATATATATAACTATATTATATATATAAATATATAAATAAATAAATAAATATATTTACCACCTCAATACCAAATGTAACAAATATGTAACCATCACCCTAACAATGAAATAATTCCATCACCCATAGTAGTCCCCTTTTACCCCTTTACAGTCAATCCTAACCACTTATTTCCGTACAATAATTTTGCCTGCTTGAGAACTCATATAAATGGAATCACTTGTTGTACCTGGCTTCTTCACTAACCCAACATTTAGATTCATCCATATTATGTGTATCCACAGTTTGTTCATTTTTATTGCTGAGAAGGCTGTGCCATGTAGACTATACCACAAATGATGACACTTGGGTTGCTTCTAGTTTTGGCTATTATGAATAAAGCTGTTATGATCATTCAGGTACAAGATTTTTTGTAGGTATACTTTTACTTCAGTTAAATACCTATGGGTGAAATTTTCAGGTAATAGAGTAGATAAATATTTAACTTTGTAAGAAACTGCTAAGGAATTTTCCAAAGTTTTTGTTTTGTTCTGTTTTTTAACATTTCACTTCCACCAGAAATGTATCTTGCCAACAAAATGTATGTAAAACTTCAATTGTAGACATTTTAATTGGTATAAAATAGGTATCTCATTGTGGGTTTCATTTTTATTTGCCTATGACTGCCATGTTAACCATCTTTTCATTTACTTATTGGCCAGAATTACATTTCTTTTCTAAAGCGTCTATTAAAGTCCTTTGTCCACTTATTTTTAGCAGACTCTTTCTTTTCTTATAATTGAATTATAAGACTTATTTATAAATTCTGAATGTAAGTCCTTTGTCAGATATATACATTGTGAATATTTTCTCCTGAACTGTGAATATCCTTATTTTTGTAATGGTGTCTTTGAAAGAGTAGAGATTTTTAATTTTGAAGACATTCACTTTATTGTTTTACTTTATGGTTTGTGTTTTTTGTTACATAAGAAATATTTGCTTACCTCAAAATTGTAAAGATTTTCCCTTGTGTTTTCTCTCAGAAGTGCAATAGTTTAATCAATCGCCTAGTAAGGTAGATTTTTGTTAACATGACTTCAAAATTATGGAAAAAGACATTGAAGCAAATGTGGTAAAGACACACATACATTAATGCCAGGTCTGACTTCCTAATGAATTACAGTTGGGGGAAAATAGGTCTTAAAATTGAAAACAAGATAGGACTTGAAATTGAAATTCCTGAAATCTAAACCCAAATCCTCTACCTCTGCACTGGGTGACCTTGTGTAAGTTACTTCTCTGTCTCAGGGCTCATTTTCTTCATTTTTTAAATGAGTGGTTAGCATGAAAATCCTCCATGTTCACTGCAGCTCTAGTTTCATAAGCAAAGACCAGTTTTCTTTATTGAGCACTCTTCAGGGTCAACCACAGCTGCTTCTGGAATATTCCCATGTATATTGTAAATGATGTGTAAACTTCTTCATCTTGGCAAACAGAAGAATCCAGGCACTGCTGTGTCATTTCACTCCATGTGCTGGCCAAATTCCAATCCATGTAATTGCATTTCACAGCTCTCTCTTCCTCTGCGGTTTCCCTCACCCCAGTCCACCCTGCCTTCCACAGCAGTGGGGATATATTGCTCTGTGTCATGAAGCAGCCATCAGGTTAGCCCTGAGGTGGCTTCTGTGTGCAAGGGAATTCCTGAAGGTTGCATTAATGCCAGTGGCTTTTAGATCAAAGTCTTCCTATCGGTGGAAATGTCTCTGGTTACTTCCTCCAAGCACCTAGAAGAAACCCAGAGTCTAGGCAACAAGAGAAACAATGATGTAGGCAATGACACAATTTGGAAGGAAGATTACATTTTTAAAATTTTAAAGGAAATGAAAAAATATGATTCTAGGCACAAAATAAATGCAAGCTTGTGATTATTTCCATGGGAATGCTGCTCCAGAGGTAACCTTACTAATTAGATTTTTTGTATGATTTTGTTATTAGATCTTTGTTAATGAGCTTGCACCATCTCATCTCATCTGCATTTTCCTCAGGCTGCTCTGGAAGTATGCACAGGAGAAAAGAGAGAGGTGTCTGCACACATGTTTATTATGTGTGCAAAAATACCTGTTTTGTATTGGACATTTCAAACACTCTGAAAGCCCAATAAGGCAGATAGGCCATACATCTCTGTCTTTTAGTAGAAATTGATGAACTAAGTACTTAAATGGCAACCTGGCTGAAGAGGGGAGTGGTTAGATAGAAAATAGACAGTCACCTGTGACCTAATCTTGCCTAAGGTTACTGTTATTCCAATAGTGATTCACTGATTTCTTTTCTCTAATCTTTCCCCATCCCAGTCTTAAAATTTTTTTTCCCAATGTCTCTATGCCTTCTGAATAACTTTGTTCAATCAACATCCAGAAAACCATGATGAAGTTCAATTCTGTAACCTGTGCCTTCACTGTCCTGCCTTATTCTTTTATGCAGTAGGGTTGGAATCCTCTGAGATTTCCTCCAACTGCATCAGTCTACAGTTTATGATCAGAACATCTGTGTGTGTGTTGCACATTTGTGCATGCATGTGAATATGGTTGACTTTTGTCCACCGGAGTTGTAAGGATTGACTTGAGAAAGAAGTTGCAAATATTACAAATTACTTCACTGACAAAAAAGAGAACAATAGTTCTCTTATTGAAGAATATATTTGACCTTGAAGAGTAGCAGAATATGCCACCCTAAAATATGGCTTTTTGATTTACGATTATTTTGAGCTGGTTATTCTGAGAAACGGCAGACATAGGAGAAGCTCTGAAAACAGAGTCGAAGTTACCCTTCTGTAAGATAAATTTATATTTATAAAGGAAATCTCCATTTGTAAGGGTGTCTTCCTTTAAGTACCAGGCTAAAAATAATGACTGTAAATCACAGGAGAATTTTATCAATGGAGAAGGCACAGACTTAAATCTGCAAAACAATCCTTACCATTTTTCATGTTGCTTTTTCTAGTAATGTCCCATAACTGCCCCCACATCCCCAAATATTTCTTTTGTCTCAGTTGAAAATGTTATATAAGGTAGTGGCTTGGGCCATCTCAGGGAGTTTACTCATGTTTTCTGGGCATCTCTCACGTATGTATGAGGTATACATGTAAATAAACTTCTGTTTGTTTCTCTCTTGTTAATCTGACTTTTATTACTGAGGGGACACAGCAAGACCTCAGAAGGGTAAAGGGAAAACTATTTTTCTTGCCCTACACCCTTCATATCACTACTAAATTTGGCAAAAGTTTTTAATTAAGAATTGCTCTATAAGCAGTCTACCTGAAAAGAATTCAGAATAATGATAGTAAGGATGATCCAAAATCTTAGAAATAGAAAGGACAAAATGCAAGAAACAGTTAACACGGACCCAGAAGAAATAAAGATGAAACAAGCAACGATGAACAACACAATAAATGAAATTAAAAGTACTCTAGATGGGATCAATAGCAGAATAACTGAGGCAGAAGAATGGATAAGTGATCTGGAAGATAAAATAGTGGAAATAAATACTGCAGAGCAGAATAAAGAAAAAAGAATGAAAAGAACTGAGGACAGTCTCAGAGACCTCTGGGACAACATTAAATGCACTAACATTCGAATTATAGGGGATCCAGAAGGAGAAGAGAAAAAGAAAGGAACTGAGAAAATATTTGAAGAGATTATAGTTGAAAACTTCCCTAATATGGGAAAGGAAATAGTTAATCAAGTCCAGGAAGCACAGAGAGTCCCATACAGGATAAATCCAAGGAGAAATACGCCAAGACACATATTAATCAAACTGTCAAAAATTAAATACAAAGAAAGCATATTAAAAGCAGCAAGGGAAAAACAACAAATAACACACAAGGGAATCCCCATAAGGTTAACAGCTGATCTCTCAGCAGAAACCCTACAAGCCAGAAGGGAGTAGCAGGACATACTTAAATTGATGAAGGAGAAAAACCTGCAACCAAGATTACTCTACCCAGGAAGGATCTCTTTCAGATTTGATGGATAAATTAAAATCTTTACAGACAAGCAAAAGCTGAGAGAGTTCAGCACCACCAAATCAGCTTTAAAATGAATGCTAAAGGAACTTTTCCAGACAAGAAACACAAGAGAAGGAAAAGACCTATGATAATGAAACCAAAACAACTTGGAAAATGGGGAAAAGAACATACATATCGACAATTACCTTAAATGTAAATGGACTAAATGCTCCCACCAAAAGAAACAGATTGGCTGAATGGATACAGAAACAAGACCCTTATATATGCTGTCTACAAGAGACCCACTTCAGACCTAGAGACACATACAGACTGAAAGTAAGGGGATGGAAAAAGATATTCCATGCAAATGGAAACCAAGAGAAAGCTGGAGTAGCAATTCTCATATCAGACAAAATAGACTTTAAAATAAGGACTATTAGAAGAGACAAAGAAGGACACTACCTAATGATCAAGGGATCGATCCAAGAAGAAGATATAACAATTGTAAATATTTATGCACCCAACATAGGAGCACCTTAATATATAAGGCAAATACTAACAGCCATGAAAGGGGAAATCGACAGTAACACATTCATAGTAGGGAACTTAAACACCCCACTTTCACCCATGGACAGATCATCCAAAATGAAAATAAATAAGGAAACACAAGCTTTAAATGATACATTAAACAAGATGGACTTAATTGATATTTATAGGACACTCCATCCAAAAACAACAGAATACACATTTTTCTCAAGTGCTCATGGAACATTCTCCAGGATAGATCATATCTTAGGTCACAAATCAAGCCTTGGTAAATTTAAGAAAATTGAAATTGTATCAAGTATCTTTTCTGACCACAATGCCATGAGACTAGATATCAATTACAGGAAAAGATCTGTAAAAAATACAAACACATGGAGGCTAAACAATACACTACTTAATAATGAAGTGATCACTGAAGAAATCAAAGAGGAAATCAAAAAATACCTAGAAACAAATGACAATGGAGACACAACGACCCAAAACCTGTGGGATGCAGCAAAAGCAGTTCTAAGGGGGAAGTTTATAGCAATACAAGCCCACCTTAAGAAGCAGGAAACACCTCGAATAAACAACCTAACCTTGCACCTCAAGCAATTAGAGAAAGAAGAACAAAAATACCCCAAAGCTAGCAGAAGGAAAGAAATCATAAAGATCAGATCAGAAATAAATGAAAAAGAAATGAAGGAAACAATAGCAAAGATCAATAAAACTAAAAGCTGGTTCTTTGAGAAGATAAACAAAATAGATAAACCACTAGCCAGACTCATCAAGAAAAAAAGGGAGAAGACTCAAATCAATAGAATTAGAAATGAAAAAGGAGAGGTAACAACTGACACTGCAGAAATAAAAGAGATCATGAGAGATTACTACAAGCAACTCTATGCCAATAAAATGGACAATCTGGAAGAAATGGACAAATTCTTAGAAATGCACAACCTGCCAAGACTGAATCAGGAAGAAATAGAAAATATGCACAGACCAATCACAAGCACTGAAATTGAAACTGTGATTAAAAATCCTCCAACAAAGAAAAGCCCAGGACCAGATGGCTTCACAGGCGAATTCTATCAAACATTTAGAGAAGAGCTAACACCTATCCTTCTCAAACTCTTCCAAAATATAGCAGAGGGAGGAACACTCCCAAACTCCTTCTACAAGGCCACCATCACCTTGATACCAAAACTAGACAAGGATGTCACAAAGAAAGAAAACTACAGGCCAATATCACTGATGAACATAGATGCAAAAATCCTCAACAAAATACTAGCAAACAGAATCCAACAGCACATTAAAAGGATCATACACCATGATCAAGTGGAGTTTATTCCAGGAACGCAAGGATTCTTCAATATACGCAAATCTAACAATGTGATACAACATATTAACAAATTGAAGGAGAAAACCATATGATCATCTCAATAGATGCAGAAAAAGCTTTTGACAAAATTCAACACCCATTTACGATAAAAACCCTGCAGAAAGTAGGCATAGAAGGAACCTTCCTCAACATAATAAAGGCCATATATGACAAGCCCACAGCCAACATCATCCTCAATGGTGAAAAACTGAAAGCATTTCCACTAAGATCAGGAACAAGACAAGGTTGCCCAGTCTCACCACTCTTATTCAACATAGTTTTGGAAGTTTTAGCCACAGCAATCAGAGAAGAAAAGGAAATAAAAGGAATCCAAATCGGAAAAGAAGAAGTAAAGCTGTCACTGTTTGCAGATGACATGATCCTATACACAGAGAATCCTAAAGATGCTACCAGGAAACTACTAGAGCTAATCAATGAATTTGGTAAAGTGGCAGGATACAAAATTAATGCACAGAAATCTCTGGCATTCCTATATACTAATGATGAGAAATCTGAAAGTGAAATCAAGAGAACACTCCCATTTACCATTGCAACAAAAAGAATAAAATATCTAGGAATAAACCTACCTAAGGAGACAAAAGACCTGTATGCAGAAAATTATAAGACACTGATGAAAGAAATTAAAGATGATACAAATAGATGGAGAGATATACCATGTTCTTGGATTGGAAGAATCAACATTGTGAAAATGACTCTACTACCCAAAGCAATCTATATATTCAATGCAATCCCTATCAAACTACCACTGGCATTTTTCAGAGAACTAGAACAAAAAAATTCGCAGTTTGTTTGGAAACACAAAAGACCCCGAATAGCAAAAACAATCTTGAGAACGAAAAAAGGAGCTGGAGGAATCAGGCTCCTTGACTTCAGACTATACTACAAAGCTACAGTAATCAAGACAGTATGGTACTGGCACAAAAACAGAAAGATAGGTCAATGGAACAGGATAGAAAGCCCAGAGATAAACCCATGCTCATATGGATAACTTATCTTTGATAAAGGTGGCAGGAATGTACAGTGGAGAAAGGACAGCCTCTTCAATAAGTGGTCCTGGGAAAACTGGACAGATACATGTAAAAGTATGAGATTAGTTCACTCCCTAACACCATACACAAAAATAAGCTCAAAATGGATTAAAGACCTAAATATAAGGCCAGAAACTATCAAGCTCTTAGAGGAAAACATAGGCAGAACACTCTGTGACATAAATCACAGCAAGACCCTTTCTGACCCACCTCCTAGAGTAATGGAAATAAAAACAAAAATAAACAAATGGGACCTAATGAAACTTCAAAGCTTTTGCACAGCAAAGGAAGCCATAAACAAGACCAAAAGACAACACTCAAAATGGGAGAAAATATTTGCAAATGAAGCAACCGACAAAGGATTAATCTCCAAAATTTACAAGCAGCTCATGCAGCTCAATAACAAAAAAACAAACAACCCAATCCAACAATGGGCAGAAGACCTAAATAGACATTTCTCCAAAGAAGATATACAGACTGCCAACAAACACATGAAAGAATGCTCAACATCATTCATCATTAGAGAAATGCAAATCAAAACTACAATGAGATATCATCTCACACCAGTCGGAATGGCCATCATCAAAAAATCTGGAAACAATAAATGCTGGAGAGGGTGTGGAGAAAAGGGAACACTCTTGCACTGCTGGTGGGAATGTGAATTGGTACAGCCACTATGGAGAACAGTATGGAGGTTCCTTAAAAACTACAAATAGAACTACCATACGACCCAGCAATCCCACTACTGGGCATATACCCTGAGAAAACCAAAATTCAAAAAGAGTCATGTACCAAAATGTTCATTGCAGCTCTGTTTACAATAGCCCGGAGATGGAAACAACCTAAGTGCCCATCATTGGATGAATGGATATAGAAGATGTGGCACATATATATAATGGAATATTACTCAGCCATAAAAAGAAATGAAATTGAGCTATTTGTAATGAGGTGGATAGACCTAGAGTCTGTCATACAGAGTGAAGTAAGTCAGAAAGAAAAAGACAAATACCATATGCTAACACATATATATGGAATTTAAGAGAAAAAAATGTCATGAAGAACCTAGGGGTAAGACAGGAATAAAGACACAGACCTATTGGAGAACGGACTTGAGGATATGGGGAGGGGGAAGGGTGAGCTGTGAAGGGCGAGAGAGAGTCATGGACATATACACACTAACAAACATAAGGTAGATAGCTAGTGGGAAGCAGCCGCATGGCACAGGGATATCGGCTCAGTGCTTTGTGACCGCCTGGAGGGGTGGGATAGGGAGGGTGAGAGGGAGGGATATGCAAGAGGGAAGAGATATGGGATCATATGTATATGTATAACTGATTCACTTTGTTTTAAAGCAGAAACTAACACACCATTGTAAAGTAATTATACCCCAATAAAGATGTTTAAAAAGAAAAAAGAATTGCTCTTAAATTAAAAGCAGAATCACAGTTTATTGTCTCCCAGAAACATCTCCTCTTTCATTTGTCATAATGTTGCTTTTATTTATGTTGTCATCTGTTATATCTGCTTACCTTTGCCTTTATCTTTAACTGTAGTTTTTTTTTTTAACTTCCCTAATGCCAGGATGCAGAAGCTGCCAAGAAAATATTATGACAATAGCTTTAATGCTCATTGAGTCTTTCTTTCTTTGCAGTGTTATCCATCTTGTCTTCCTATGATCCACAGATGAGTGGCCTGTAGGGAAAGAAAGGACCAAATAAATTGATGGCGTTATTCTAACTATTATACTAACTAAATTTCCCTGGACTACTCAATGTAATTTTTCTGGCTTAGTTTCTAAAATATGAATATCAGTCTCACCAAAGTCACAAGGATATAGAGAAAAATAAATGTATTCATTCAAAAATATTTGCTGAATTCTTGCTACAAAAAACAAAATTTGATGAGTAAGATGCATTTCCTCTCTCAAATTTATGTTCTAGAGGAGAAGATATAAAAACTAAATTAATGGAATAAAATGTATGTAAAGATATGATGTGATTTCCATGGAAGACTTCATTGGGAAAGTATCTTGAGCTGGGCCTAGAAGCACAATGTTGTGGATTGTATCACACCCAGGGATGACTGTAACAAAACAGTGTTTCAGAAGAACTGCCCTGAAAATAATGGTCTGAAGGAATATAGAAAGAAACAGATGGGATCAAATGCAAAATTTTGGAAAGTGCTTTGTATAAATAAATGTTAATGTGAATGAGCATCATTATCAAAAACCAAGTGGAATCTGTTTGAGGACATTTTTTGTCTCAATATTAGAAATCCCTAAAGGCAAATACAAATGCTACTGAGTGCTTTTTTCCCCCCAAGAATTGTGAAGCTGGTGACAAAAAGAAGCTGAGGGCAGAGAACCCTAGCAAGATTTGTAATATTCCTCTCTAGCTTTAGCTGCACTCAGAGGCCTTTTTTCACCATCCTTCATGGATTATGCCTCAAAATAATAAACACAGTCACTTAGAAACCACTTGATTTTCCTTGGTAAAAGGAAAATTGTATTAGTTTCCTAGGGCTGCATTAACAAATTATGATAAACTTGGTGGCTTAAAACAACAGAAACCTTTATTCTCACACAATTCTGGAGACCAAAGTTCAAAATGAACTGCACTCCCTCTGAAGACTCTAGGAGAACATCCTTCCTTGCTTCTTTCAGCATTTGGTAACTCCAGATGTTTCTTGGCATCACTATAGTGTTAATTTCCTAAGGCTGCCATAACAAAGTATCATAGACAGTGTGGCTTAAACAAAGGTTTATTTTCTCATAGTATGGAGACTAGAAACCTAAAATAAAGGTGTCAGTAGGAGACCTCTCTCCTTGTCTTATAGATGACTATCTTCTCTCTCTGCCTTCATATGGTCTTTCCTCTGTGTGTGTATCTGTGTCCTAATCTCCTCTGCTCATAAGGATGTCAATTACATTGGATTAGAGCCCACCTTAATAACCTCATTTAACTTTAATTATCCATTTAAAAGTCTTAACTCCAAATGCTGTCATAATCTGAAGTACTAGGTGTTAGTACTTCAATTTCAGGTGTCAAATTCAGCCCATAACAACTATAATCTCTGCCTTCATCTCCAAATGACTATCTCCTCTTTTTGCTTCTTCTCCTCTTCTATGTTAAATTTTCCTCTGCTTTTCTTTTACAAGGACAATTGTCGTTGGATTTAGGGCTCATCCAGATAATCCAGGATTATCTCCTCATCTCAAGCTCTGTGGTTTAATTGTGTCTGTAAGGGCCAATTTTCAAAATTAGGTTACATTCACAGGTTCTGAGGAATAGGGCATGGACACATCTTTTGGAGACCTATCATCAAATGCAACATAGTTGTGTTCTACTAAGATACTGGTTACCCCAACTCTTTCATTCTATTTTCTTTCTTTTGAGTAATAGAAACTATTATATAACTTAAACGGAGAAAGCATCTCCTAGGGGAGGTGGGATATCACTATAGAGAGATAGCTACTTACAGCATAATCAAAAGTATTTTGTCTTATCTGGCACTTTTTTATGTTATCTTTTAATATCAAAGATTCAGATAGTATGAAGATTTCTGGTTCTTGGCTAAGATTTAATTTCTATATCTGTATTTAGAGAAGAGCTAGCAGGGGAAAGTGGAAATAATATTGCTAAGTAGTAAGATTTATAGCTATAAATACTATTATTTTGGTTCTAATTCATGATTTAAAAATCATTTGTAAATGTTTAATATAGATGCAGGTCATCTATAAATTCACTTATAATTTTTGATTAAACTACTTATGCATTGGCAAAAAAAGAATTGTGACTAATAATCTAAGATATTACTATTTATTGAGTAAGTAACTATTGGTAAGCTATTAAAAAATATTGAGTACCCATTCTATGGATTTTCTTTGTACTTAAAGGCAATATCACATTGTTTTGTACATATTCATATAAGCATAGTTTTATTCCTATAAGACATAAAATAACAAATAGGTTTTCAAGGCTACAAATAGTGACATTTATGAAGTAGCAAAAATATTACAGAGCAGTTCAGAGTGACTTGAAAGAAGGATTTTGGGGAGACTATGACATCAAATAAGAAAAGAAAGCTAGGGCTACTTTAGAGTGGTCTTGGTACACCATGTTTAGGAATTTACATTTTATCTTCTAGGAAGAAGGACATCATTGAAAATGTTATTAAAATAGGGAGAACAGTATAATTCAACTCTAGAAAGGGAACTATAAATCTGGCACAAATTTGCAAAGCAAGAAATGAAATTAATACTAGTATCAGGTTATCTCATAATACATGAAAAGTGACCTAAGTATATGAAAGTTATACTTTGTGAACATGCCAGTTCTTCCCTTATATTGGGTTGGCCAAAAAGTTTGTTCAGGTTTTTTTGTAACATCTTATGGTAAAATCCAAACAAATATTTTGGCCAACCAAATAATTTGATAAATTTAATGTAATCTTAATTGATATAATTTGTTTATTTGCTCTTTAACTATAGAAGCTACTTCTATATTTCAAGTGGAAAAACAAACACTAAAAACAGCCAGCAGGTAAAAGAAATAGTAATAATGGGGAGAAACATACAAAAAAAAGTAAAATATATCATAAATCTGCTGTAATTAGAACAGTTTGGCCCAGCATAGGAAGACTAACAGATCAATGGAACAGAACAGCAGGAGGCGGCTCTATAAAAAGTTATGCATATACATAAGATTTTAATATGTGAAGTCACTATTAAAAGTTTTACCATTAATTTCTTTCACAAAAACTATTGATAAATCAAAAACATGAAAAAGTATGTGAAAAAATACTCCATAATACTAACAAAAATTTTTAATGTTTCAGGAGAAAAGTTTTTTGATACAGGATTAAAAATATAAAATATTAAAAGATATATTAATTTCTGAACAAATTAACAAGTAAAAAATCAACTTAGAAAATATTTTTGTGATATTTTTATAAATGACTGACATATTAAATATCACTTAAGATCAATTGTTTATAAAGATTTATAATTACATAAGATACTTATTTACATGTGTCTTAAATTTCTTACAAATAAAAACCTAAAATAACAAATAAAATTAGTCAATAGATACTTAAAAAGGAAATATGAATGACTTATAACATATAAAAGTATTGGTAGGAGAGTAATACAAGTATAAATTTATGCAATATCTTGTATGATAACTTAGAATGTCTATCAAAATGTGAAATGTGTCCTTTCAGTAAGCAATTCTACTTCTAGGAATTTAACTCATAAATACACTGAAATAAATTCAAAATAATTTATGTACAAGGATATTTATTACAGAAATCTTTGTAATAACTAAATTTTGGTAACATCCTGGATGCTCCTAGAGAACATTTTTACTAGTCTACCATTTTGTTGAACTATTTATTTAGCAGTCTCTTTAAATGAAATAGTCAGAAGCTCTTATAACATAGGATATACATGAAATGGAATATTACAAAGCAATCAAAAAATAACTTAGATAATAATATAGCAATTCCCAAGACTTGGTTAATTCAAGTAAATGAAACTAAAAAGACCAGCAACGTGTACAATATGGTTCCATTTGTGCAGAAACATTGGAAACACATATAAAGTATATGTGTTTATGCAATTTTGTATATGAGAAAATATCTGAATAAACATATATGAACTTTTGACACTTGATGTCACTGATGAGGGTGTCTATTGACCTGGAATGTGAAATTTTATTCTTGGTCTATGCTTTTTTTTTTAATACTTTCAATATTTTAGAATATTTTAATGCCTATACACACATACACATGCAAAAATAAAAAAGCAAAACAGGTTTAACAAGATGGATAAATTGCAAGAGAAGAGAAACAAATGATTCAGGAGTTTAGTTAAATAATTTAGTCAAAAGATTAGCCAAAGTCTACATTAAGGCACAGGAAGGGTGATAGGGAAAAGTAGACAGCTTTAAAGACATTTAAGGGCCAAATTTTAGTATTTGATAACTGAATGTATGTGGGGAATGGAGGAAATGGTAAGGGAGGTGTCAAGAATGAGCATGGAGTTGGGCAACTGATGTGATAATCAATAGATTTTTTTAAGCATAGAAACAGGCTTGGTGAATAGATATTGAGATAACTGTGGATATATACTATTTGAAATCCCTATAGTATGGACATCCCTATAGAGATGGACATTTCTAAATAATAGATGGAAAGGATAATAGAAAATTGTAGACTACTGATCATTGACATTAAATTTAGTGTTTCTCAGACATCATTACCTATAGAAATGAGATAAAATAGTACTCTGTCAAAGGTACATCTTCCCCAGTCTTCTAATTTTTGACAATAATTGTAAATTCATTTTACTCCCTGCCACTTTCCTTTTTCTTCTATTTTACTATCAGGATACAACATAGAGAATTTTACTAGTTGAATAGTCCAAAGTATTTAGAATTGGGAAACACTAATCTAGTCTTACCTTCTCATTCGTAATTATGAGGGAAACAGAGCAGAGTTTTAAATAACTTGACTTTTAATCATCTATCTAGAGACAGTATCTGGAAAAGCCTGAACTGACTTCTAAGGTAACAGTGGTTCTACAATCACTACTTGGTGCGGCAAGTTTTACTTTGATTTCAGGTGGGTGAGGCTAAAATTTTAAAATGTGCTTGTCAACAACAAATTGGCACATACCATTGGCACTTGCCAACTACCTCTACAAGGATTAAATCATGTGCTGCTGCAGCTGCTGATTTTCAACACCCCCATGAAAGGAGTTCAGGGTGGAGAGCTGAAATGAGGCACTCTGGGAGAAACTGGCAGAACAAGTCTTCAGATAGTTAAATATTTTCAGGAGCCAATTTTATGAGCCCAAATTTTGTATCTCATCATATCTAGAAAAGCACTAAAATCCTTCATGGTGACTCTGCTCCTCGTGACTAGCAGTAGCCTTCACGAGACTAAGAGAAACCTTCTGCAAAAAGATGTGCTCAATTGCATGTAATCCCCCTTCATCAAAACCACAAATATACTGACCTTCCCCCCTTTCTTTTCTGGAGCAGTTTCTCAGAGTTATCTGAAGTGCTGTCTCCCAGGCGATTGTCCTCTTTTTGCCCCAAATAATACTTAACTTACAACTCTTATGTTGTGCTTTTTTTTAAAAGTCAACATGCTTAATGAAGAGAAAGAGCCAAATCCATAATAGAAACTTTGCATTATCTGATGAAAAATAAATAAATCCCTTAAGATAGATCACCAATAAGAGTGTAATAGCTGATGCACATTTCCTGAATTTTTCAGGTGCTAAAACCACCAAAAAAGGAAGAAATTAACTACTTGATGATCATAAGCACATAGCTCTCAGACATTCTGGCATGTAAGGACTGATCACTATCAACCAGAGAATTGTGCACAAACTGGTCACATACTCTGGGATGTCCCTCCCTCACCTTGCCTTTAAAAATATATACACTACCAAACGTAAAATAAATAGCTAGTGGGAAGCAGCCGCATAGCACAGGAAGATCAGCTCAGTGCTTTGTGACCACTTAGAGGGTGGGATAGGGAAGGTGGGAGGGAGGGAGACTCAAGAAGGAAGAGATATGAGGATATATGTATATGTATAATTGACTCACTTTGTTATAAAGCAGAAACTAACACACCATTGTAAAGAAATTATATTCCAATAAAGATGTTAAAAATAGGGCTTTCCTGGTGGCACAGTGGTTGAGAGTCCGCCTGCCGATGCAGGGGACACGGGTTTGTGCCCCGGTCTGGGAAGATCCCACATGTCGCGGAGCGGGTGGGCCCGTGAGCCATGGTCGCTGAGCCTGCGCGTCCGGATCCTGTGCTCCGCAACGGGAGAGGCCACAACAGTGAGAGGCACGCTTACCGCAAATAAATAAATAAATAAATAAATAATATGTGAACTGTGGAATATATGGCACTCTAGCCTGGGCAACTCCCATCTCTGCAGCTTTGTTAATATAGGGCAGGGCAGGGCAGGGCATGAGGAATGGCATCTGCCACTATTAAAAATATCTCATTTCACAGGTTATATGCTTGTACTTCCCCTTCCATAAATGCCAGAGAAAATTTACCTTATCAAAAGGACCATATATAGGGAAGTGTTAGTACTTTTGGTACCCAGCAACCCTAATGAACTCTTGAGCTACACGTTCTTGTGAATAATAATTTTGCTGATTAGATACTCCAACAATTGGAGGTAGTCTTTATCCAGAGGCACCACTTGGGATTTTGGCCTTGTCACCTCCCTCAAATGAATTTCAGGTACAATCTTTTTTTTCTTTACATCTTTATTAGAGTATAATTGCTTTACAATGGTGTGTTGGTTTCTGCTTTATAACAAAGCCAATCAGTTACACATATACATATGTTCCCATATCTTTTCTCTCTTGCATCTTCCTCCCTCCCACCCTACCTATCCCACCCCTCCAGGTGGTCACAAAGCACCAAGCTGATCTCCCTGTGCTATGCGGCTGCTTCCCACTAGCTATCTACCTTACATTTGGTAGTGTATATATGTCTATGCCTATCTCTCGCTTTGTCACAGCTTACCCTTCCCCCTCCCCTTATCCTCAAGTACATTCTCTAGTAGGTCTGTGTCTTTATTACTGTCTTACCCCTAGGTTCTCCATGACATTTTTTTTCTTAAATTCCATATATATGTGTTCACATACAGTATTTGTCTTTCTCTTTCTGCTTACTTCACTCTGTATGACAGACTCTAGGTCTATCCACCTCAATACAAATAACTCACTTTCGTTTCTTTTCATGGCTGAGTAATATTCCATTGTATATATGTGCCACATCTTTGTTATCCATTCATCCAATGATGGACACTTAGGTTGCTTCCATCTCCTGGCTATTGTAAATAGAGCTGCAATGAATATTTTGGTACATGTCTCTTTTTGAATTATAGTTTTCTCAGAGTTTATGCCCAGTAGTAGGATTGATGGGTCATATGGTAGTTCTATTTGTAGTTTTTTAAGGAACCTCCATACTGTTCTCCATAGTAGCTGTACCAATTCACATTCCCACCAGCAGTGTAAGAGTGTTCCCTTTTCTCCACACCCTCTCCAGCATTTATTGTTTCTAGATTTTTTGATGATGGTCATTCTGACAGGAGTGAGATGATATCTCATTGTAGTTTTGATTTGCATTTCTCTAATGATTAATGATGTTGAGCATTCAATCATGTGTTTGTTGGCAGTCTGTATATCTGCTTTGGATAAATGTCTATTTAGGTCTTCTGCCCATTTTTGGATTGGTTTTTTTGGTTTTTTATTATTGAGCAGCATGTGCTGCTTATAAATTTTGCAGATTAATCCTTTGTCAGTTGCTTCATTTGCAAATATTTTCTCCCATTCTGAGGGTTGTCTTTTGGTCTTGTTTATGGTTTTGTTTGCTGTGCAAAAGCTTTTAAGTTTCATAAGGTCGCACTTGTTTATTTTTGTTTTTATTTCCATTTCTCTAGGAGATGGGACAAAAATGATCTTGCTGTGATTTATGTCACAGAGTGGTCTGCCTATATTTTCCTCTAAGAGTTTGATAGTTTCCCAACTTACATTTAGGTCTTTAATCTATTTTGAGCTTATTTTTGTGTATGGTGTTAGGGAGTGATATAATCTCATACTTTTACATGTACCTGTCCATTTTTCCCAGCACCACTTATTGAAGAGGCTGTCCTTTCTCCACTATACATTCCTGCCTCCTTTATCAAAGATAAGGTGACCATATGTGCATGGCTTTATCTCTGGGCTTTCTATCCTGTTCCATTGACCTATCTTTCTGTTTTTGTGCCATTACCATACTGTCTTGATTACTGTAACTTTGTAGTATTGTCTGAAGTCAGGGAGCCTGATTCCTCCAGCTCCATTTTTTGTTCTCAAGATTGCTTTTGCTATTTGGGGTCTTTTGTGTTTCCATACAAATTGTGAAATTTTTTGTTCTAGTTCTGTGAAAAATTCCAGTGGTAGTTTGATAGGAATTGCATTGAATCTGTAGATCGTTTTGCGTAGTAGTCATTTTCACAATTTTGATTCTTCCAAACCAAGAACATGGTATATCTCTCCATCTATTTGTATCATCTTTAATTTCTTTCATCAGTGTCTTATAATTTTCTGCATACAGATCTTTTGTCTCCTCAGGTAGGTTTATTCCTAGATATTTTATTCTTTTTGTTGCAATGGTAAATGGGAGTGTTTTCTTGATTTCACTTTCAGATTTTTCATCATTATTGTATAGGAATGCCAGAGATATCTGTGCATTAATTTTGTATCCTACTACTTTACCAAATTCATTGATTAGCTCTAGTAGTTTTCTGGTAGCATCTTTAGGATTCTCTATGTATACTATCATGTCATCTGCAAACTGTGAGAGCTTTACTTCTTCTTTTCTGATTTGGATTCCTTTTATTTCCTTTTCTTCTCTGATTGCTGTGGTTAAAACTTCCAAAACTATGTTGAATAAGAGGGTTAGAGTGCGTAACCTTTTCTTGTTCCTGATCTTAATGGAAATACTTTCAGTTTTTCACCATTGAGGACAATGTTGGCTATGGGTTTGTCATATATGACCTTTATTTTGTTGACAGAAGTTCCCTCTATGCCTATTTTCTGCATGGTTTTTGTCATTAATGGGTGTTGAATTTTGTTGAAAGCTTTCTCTGCATCTATTCAGGTGATCATATGGTTTTTCTCCTTCAATTTGTTAATATGGTATATCACGTTGATCAATTTGTGTATATTGAAGAATCTTTGCATTCCTGGAATAAACCCCACTTGATCATGGTGTATGATCCTTTTAATGTGCTGTTGGATTCTGTTTGCTAGTATTTTGTTGAGGACTTTTGCATCTATGTTCATGAGTGATATTGCCCTGCAGCTTTTTTTCTTTGTGGCATCCTTGTCTGGTTTTGCTCTCAGGTGATGGTGGCCTCATAGAATGAGTTTGGGAATATTCCTCACTCTGCTATATTTTGGAAGAGTTTGAGAAGGATATGTTTTAGCTCTTCTCTAAATGTTTGATAGCATTCACCTGTGAAGCCATCTGGTCCTGGGATTTTTTGGTTGGAAGATTTTTAATCACAGTTTCAATTTCAGTGCTTGTGATTGGTCTGTTCATATTTTCTATTTCATCCTGATTCAGTCTTGGCAGGTTGTGCATTTCTAAGAATATGTCCATTTCTTCCAGGTTGTCCATTTTATTGGCATAGAGTTGCTTGTAGTAATCTCTCATGATCTTTTGTATTTCTGCAGTGTCAGTTGTTACTTCTCCTTTTTCATTTCTAATTCTATTGATTTGAGTCTTCTCCTTTTTTCTCTTGATGAGTCTGGCTAAGGTTTATCAATTTTGTTTATATTCTCAAAGAACCAGGTTTTAGCTTTATTGATCTTTGCTATTGTTTCCTTCATTTCTTCTTCATTTATTTCAGATCTGATCTTTATGATTTCTTTCCTTATGCTAACTTTGGGGTGTTTTTTTTCTTCTTTCTCTAATTGCTTTAGGTGCAATGTTAGGTTGTTCATTCAATATGCTTCCTGTTTTTTAAGGTAGGATTTTATTGATATAAACATCCCTTTTTGAACTGCTTTTGCTGCATCCCATAGGTTTTGGGTCGTTGTGTCTCCATTGTCATTTGTTTCTAGGTAGTTTTTGATTTCCTCTTTGATTTCTTCAGTGATCACTTCATTATTAAGTAGTGTATTGTTTAGCCTCCATGTGTTTGTATTTTTTACAGATCTTTTCTTGTTATTGATATCTAGTCTCATAGGGTTGTGGTCGGAAAAGATACTTGATACAATTTCAATTTCCTTAAATTTACCAAGGCTTGATTTGTGACCCAAGATATGATCTATCCTGGAGAATGTTGCATGAGCAGTTGAGAAAAATGTGTATTCTGTTGTTTTTGGATGGAGTGTCCTATAAATATCAATTAAGTCCATCTTGTTTAATGTAACGTTTAAAGCTTGTGTTTTCTTATTTATTTTCATTTTGGATGATCTGTCCATGGGTGAAAGTGGGGTGTTATAGTCCCCTGCAATGAATGGGTTACTGTTGATTTCCCCTTTTATGGCTGTTAGTATTTGCCTTATGTATTGAGGTGCTCCTATGTTGGGTGCATAAATATTTATAATTGTTATATCTTCTTCTTGGATCGATCCCTTGATCATTATGTAGTGTCCTTCTTTGTCTCTTTTAATAGTCCTTATTTTAAAGTCTATTTTTTCTGATATGAGAATTGCTACTCCAGCTTTCTTTTGGTTTCCATTTGCATGGAATATCTTTTTCCATCCCCTTACTTTCAGACTGTATGTGTCTCTAGGTCTGAAGTGGGTCTCTTGTAGACAGCATATATATGGGTCTTGTTTTTATGTCCATTCAGCCAATCTGGGTCTTTTGGTGGGAGCATTTAGTCCATTTACATTTAAGGTAATTATCGATATGTATGTTCCTATTCCCATTTTCTTAATTGTTTTGGGTTCGTTATTGTAGGTCTTTTCCTTCTCTTGTGTTTCTTGGCTAGAGAAGTTCCTTTAGCATTCTTTGTAAATCTGGTTTGGTGTTGCTGAACTCTCCCAGCTTTTGACTGCCTGTAAAGGTTTTAATTTCACCATCAAATCTGAATGAGATCCTTGCTGGGTAGAGTAATCTTGGTTGCAGGTTTTTCTCCTTCATCACTTTAAATATGTCTTGCCACTCCCTTCTGGCTTGCAGAGTTTCTGCTGAAAGATCAGCTGTTAACCTTATGGGGATTCCCTTGTTTGTCATTTGCTGTTTTTCCCTTGCTGCTTTTAATATGTTTTGTTTGTATTTAATTTTTGACAGTTTGATTAATATGTGTCTTGATGTATTTTTCCTTGGATTTATCCTGTATGGGACTCTCTGTGCTTCCTGGTCTTGATTAATTATTTGCTTTCCCATATTAGGGAAGTTTTCAACTATAATCTCTTCAAATATTTTCTCAATTCCTTTCTTTTTCTCTTCTTCTTCTGGAACTCCTATAATTCGAATGTTGGTGCATTTAATGTTGTCCCAGAGGTCTCTGAGACTGTCCTCAGTTCTTTTCATTCTTTTTTCTTTATTCTGCTCTGCAGTATTTATTTCCAATATTTTATCTTCCAGGTCACTGATCCATTCTTCTGCCTCAGTAATTCTGCTATTGATCCCATCTAGAGTATTTTGAATTTCATTTATTGTGGTGTTCATCATTGTTTGTTTCATCTTTTGTTCTTCTAAGTCCTTGTTAAATGTTTCTTGCATTTTGTCAATTCTATTTTCAAGATTTTGGATCATCATTACTATATTTATTCTCAATTCTTTTTCAGGTAGACTGCCTATTTCCTCTTCATTTGTTAGGTCTGGTGGGTTTTTATCTTGCTCCTTCAACTGCTGTGTTTTTTCTGTCTTCTAATTTTGCTTTTCTTACTGTGTTTTGGGTCTCCGTTTTGCAGCCTGCAGTTTCGTAGTTCCCTTTGCTTTTGGTGTCTGACCCCAGTGGCTAAGGTTGGTTCAGTGGGTTGTGTAGGCTTCCTGGTGGAGGGGACTAGTGCTTGTGTTCTGGTGGATGAGCTTGATATTGTCTTTCTGGTGGGCAGGTCCTTGTCTGGTGGTGTGTTTTTGGGTGTCTGTGGCCTTATTATGATTTTAGGCAGCCTCTCTGCTAATTGGTGGCTTTGTGCTCCTGTCTTGCTAGTTGTTTGTCATAGGGTGTCCAGCACTGTAGCTTGCTGGTCGTTGAGTGAAGCTGGGTGCTGGTGTTGATATGGTGATCTCTGGGAGATTTTCGCCGTTTGATATTATGTGGAGCTGGGAGGTTTCTTTTGGACCAGTGTCCTGAAGTTGGCTCTCCCCACTCAGAGGCACAGCACTGACTCCTTGCTGCAGCCCCAAGAGTCTTTCATCCACACAGCTCAGAATAAAAGGGAGAAAATGTGTAAAGAAAGAATTAGTAGAAGTAGAAAGAAAGAAAGAAGGAAAGAAAGACAGAAGGGAGGAAGGGAGAGACAGAGGAAGGAAGGAAGGAAGGAGGGAAGCAAGGAAAAAAGGAAGAAAGAAAGAAGATAAAGTAAAATAAAATAAAGTTATTAAAATAAAAAATAATTACTAAGAAAAAGAAAAAAAATTATAAAAAGAAAAAACTGATGGATAGAAACCTAGGACAGATGGTGGAAGCAAAGCTATACATACAAAATCTCACACAGAAGCATACACATACACACTCACAAAAAGAGGAAAAGGGGAAAAAATCATAAATCTTGCTCTCAAAATCCACCTCCTCAATTTGGGATTATTGTTGCCTATTCATGTATTCCACAGATTCAGGGTACATCAAGTGGATTGTGGAGTTTTAATCTGCTGCTTCTGAGGCTGCTGGGAGAGATTTCCTTTTCTCTTCTTTGTTCTCACAGCTCCCAGGGGCTCTGCTTTGGATTTGGCCCCGCCTCTGCATGTAGGTTGCCGGAGGGCATCTGTTCTTCACTCAGAGAGGACAGGGTTAAAGGAGAGCTGCTTCGGGGACGCTAGCTCACTCAGGCCGGTTGGAGGGAGGGGCACGGAGTGCGGGGCGAGCCTGCGGCGGCAGAGGCTGACATGACGTTGCATCAGCCTGAGGCACGACGTGCGTTCTCCCGGAGAAGTTGTCTCTGGATCCCGGGGCACTGGTAGTGGCGGGCTGCACAGGCTCCCCAGAAGGGAGGTCTGGAAAGTGACCTGTGCTCGCACACAGGCTTCTTGGTGGTGGCAGCAGCAGCCTTAGTGTCTCATGACCGTCCCTGTGGTCTGCGACTTTAGTCACGGCTCGCGCCCGTCTCTGGAGCTCCTTCAAGCAGGACTCTTAATACCCTCTCCTCGGGCACCAGGAAACAAAGAGGGAAGAAAAAGTCTCTTGCCTCTTTGGAAGGTCCAGACTTTTCCCCGGACTTCCTCCTGGCTAGCCGTGGTGCACTAATCCCCTGCAGGCTGTGTTCCTGCTGCCTACCCCAATCCTCTCCCTGTGCTCCAACCGAAGCCAGAGACTTTGCTCCCAGCCCCACCCGCCCTGGCGGGTGAGCACACAAGCCTCTAGGGCTTTTGAGTGACGGTCGGCACCGATCCTCTGTGCAGGAATCTCTCCGCTTTGCCCTCTGCAACCCTGTTGCTGTGCTCTCCTCCGTAAGTCCAAAGCTTCCCCCCTCAACCCTCCACTGTCTCTGCCTGTGAAGGGTCTTCTAGTGTGTGGAAACCTTTCCTCCTTCACAGCCCCCTCCCACTGGTGCAGGCCCCATCCCTATTCTTTTGTCTTTGTTTTTTCTTTTTTCTTTTTCCCTACCCAGGTATGTGGGGACTTTCTTGCCTTTTGGGAGGTCTGAGGTCTTCTGTCAGCGTTCAGTAGGTGTTCTGTAGAAATTGTTCCACGTGTAGATGCATTTCTGTTGTATCTGTGGGGTGGAAGGTGAACTCCGTGTCTTACTCTTCCACCATCTTCCCTATGACTTGTTGGGTACATCCTTTTTGAAAAGTGACTACTACCTTACTCTTAGCTCTTGTGAGAACTAAAGGCCTGACCCATAGGAGCCTTGTGACTCTCTTGCCAGATTAGTTCACTTAGGGGAAAATCAATTCAAGTGCAACAAGTTATAAGATGAAGAGGACCCAATAACCCTAGCTTGTCAAATGGAAATGCAAGAAAGCTGCTGTCCTGATTCTACTGACATTTCAGCTTTATATGAAAAAGTGTCATTTCATTCTTGCATACAAAAATGAAAGCTATTTCCTTGGAGAAAACTACAATCCCCCATTCCGCTGTATCAAGCAAAATTACTGGCTCAATGGGGCCCTACATTCACTTAGACCTCCCTAAATGCCTGGGCTTCCTTCACTGATGGTTCTTCTTATTGAAGCTCAGTGGTGTCTGCTGGGCTGCTATGGCTAGAGTCCAGCTCCAGTTAAACAGGAACAAAAGCAGATATTTTCTCCCAACTCAGTGGGCAGAACTTAAGACATGTCTCATGACTCTGAACAATACTCCCCTTGATGAATATTGACATAGTTTTACTCGTTCTTAGGCTATTTCTAGTGACCAAGCTATTTGGTCTTCCACTTAAATAATTATAGACTGGCAAATTAAAGGCTTCCCTCTTTGGGGCCACAAAATATGAAAACAAATAGTCTGATAATGGGCTGACAGTCATAGTATTTGATGGAACTTCTTTCTATCACCCAGAGGCATTTGGTATTATTGAACATTGGAACAGCCTGACACAAAAATATTCCTGATTCTACCTCCCTTAGCTTCTCCTGATCCACACACCTTAGCAGGATATTTTAAGTCATTGAGTGTGGCTGTCCCTAGAATGGGATTGTCTCTATTCATCTCAGAATAAAAGACCTATTTTGAAAGTTTAATATGCCATCTTGAATGCTGATGATTTTCTTTCACATAGAAGCAACCCTAGGCTGACTACTTGGTTAACCCTCTGTTTGGCAACCTGGCCAAAAGTGGGCCTAGGATATAAAAACTTAATTTTGGTTCAGTCACTTGGATTTATTGGATTGGCATGGTTATAGTTCATAAGAATAATGACCACTAGGTTGAGTACAGAGGTAATCATAAAAACATACCCTTTTCCCACTTGCACCTGGC
Organism: Leucopleurus acutus; assembly: GCF_964270905.1. Taxonomy (NCBI): domain Eukaryota; kingdom Metazoa; phylum Chordata; class Mammalia; order Artiodactyla; family Delphinidae; genus Leucopleurus; species Leucopleurus acutus. Next base: position 30,618,659 of record NC_139155.1, read on the forward strand.
CCTTCTGGACGAAAAGTCTAGGTATAAGAAGGGGATGATGGGAGAGGGGTGTGAAATTATAGCCAGTGGAATAGGATATAACAATTTTATGGCATTCGAGAGACAGCAGCAACATAGTCACCTCAGGAGAAAACACCCTTAGATCTTGGGAGGAATGGAGGAAGGAGGACAATTAATCATTTGTATTTCAATGTTGGCCTTATAGAATTTCTCACAAGGGAAAACACCCTAGTGTCATTCTCCTAAACTGTTGCAAGTAACTGATAGTTGAGTCCACCATTCACCATGTGTTCAGTAGAGCTCTGAACAAAATTTGATCATTATTCTTGTTAACCTTAGTAAGAAGTCTGTCAAGGATAGCTGAGAATGGCCCTAGCTCATGAACCTCCTACATAGATAACCTGTCAACACTTCTGGATGTCTTCCCCATTCCCATTCTCATTCATTCTATGAGAGCAGACAAATGTCACCCAATAGGGAAGAATGAACTTGACCCTCCTTTGACAGCCTTCTAAAACCAAAATTAGATTCAATTATTACAAGTGAACTGGGAAAACTTATGCCTAAAAACTGTCTGAAAACCCACTTTAAAGATGTTGTCAATCTGCCCAACTTTCCTCCCCTCAACAAATACAGTTCCCATTTGGTGTCTCCAACAATTGTTAATAACACTTTCTTTGCAAATGCACCAGGTATATTCTGGGATGGTATTTCTTGTATGAGATTGAGGAATTAAATTGCCTCATTTCCAAAAATATGGTGACTTTCTTCTTAAGTTTGGCCATAAAGTGACTACAAGTATGTTAACATCATGTTTCTGGAGAGCATTCAGTTTAGTCTTAACTCACTGAGAAAAGCTGTTATAGATAGAATTCCCCTATGTTTCCTTATAGCTGTTTTATTTTTTATACATCTTAATTGGAGTATATTTGCTTTACAATATTGTGTTAGTCTCTGCTGTACAACAAAGTGAGTCAGCTCTATGTATACATATATCCCCATATCCCTTCCCTCTGAAGCCTCCCTCCCACCCTCCCTATAGCACCCCTCTACATCGTCACAAAGCACCAAGCTGATGTCCCTGTGCAATGCAACAGCTTCCCACTAGCTATCTATTTTTCATTTGGTAGTGTATATACATCAGTGCTACTCTCTCACAACGTCCCAGCCCCCCTTCCTGCCCTGTGTCCTCAAGTCCATTCTCAACGTCTTCATCTTTATTCCTGCCCTACCACTAGGTTCATCAGTACCATTTTTCTAGATCCCATGTGTATGCGTTAGCATAGGGTATTTGTTTTTCTCTTTCTGACTTACTTCACTCTGTATGAGAGACAGGTGAAGGTCCATCCACTTCACTACAAATAACTCAATTTCATTCCTTTTTATTGCTGAGTAATATTCCATTGTATATATGTGCCACATCTTCTTTATCCATTCATCTGTCAATGGACATTTTGGTTGTTTCTATGTCCTGGCTATTGTAAATAGTCCTGCAATGAGAATTGTGATACATGTATCTTTTTAAATCATGGTTTTCTCAGGGTAAAAGACCAGTACTGGGATTGCAGGGTCATGTGGTAGTTCTATTTATATTTTTTAAGCAATCTCCATACTGTTCACCATAGTGGTTGTGACAATTTGCATTCCCACCAACAGAGCAGGAGGGTTCCTTTTTCTCCACACCCTCTCCAGCATTTATTGCTTCTAGACTTTTTGATGATGGCCATTCTGATGGGTGTGAGGTGATGCCTCATTGTGGGTTTTCTGTTTTTAATTTTTTTTAATTCATTTATTTATTTTTGGCTGCACTGGGTATTTGTTGCTATGCACAGGCTTTCTCTAGTTGCGGCAGGTGGGGGCTGCTCTTTGTTGTGGTGTGCAGGCTTCTCATTGTGGTTACTTCTTTTGTGCAGAGCACAGGCTCTAAGCACACGGGCTTCAGTAGCTCTGGCACATGGGCTCAGTAGTTATGGCTCTAGGACTCTAGAGCACAGGTTCAGTAGTTGTGGTGCATGGGCTTAGTTGCTCTGCAGCATGTGGGATCTTCATGGACCAGGGTTCGAACCCGTGTCCCCTGCATTGGCAGGTGGATTCTTAACCACTGAGCCACAATAAAAGCCCCTCATTGTGGTTTTGATTTGCATTTATCTAATGATTAGTGATGCTGAGAATTTTTTCATGTGTTTGTTGGAAATATCTGTCTTCTTTGGAGAAATGTCTATTTAGGTCTTCTCCCCATTTTTAGATTTTTTTTTTTGGTATTGAACTGCAAGCTGCTTCTATATTTTGGAGATTAATCTTTGTCAGTTCTTTCATTTGCAAATATTTTCTCCCATTTTGAGGGTTGTCTTTTCATCTTGTTCATGGTTTCCTTTGCTGTGCAAAAGCCTTTAAGTTTCATTAGGTCCCATTTGTTTAGTTTTGTTTTTACTTCCATTATTTTAAGGTAGATCAAAAAGGATCTTGCTGTGATTTATGTCATAGAGTGTTCTGCCTATGTTTTCCTCTAAGAGTTTTATAGTGTCCGGCCTTATATTTAGATCTTTAATTGATTTTGAGTTTATTTTTGCATATGGTATTAGGAAGTGTTCTAATTTCATTCTTTACATGTAGCTGTCCAGTTTTTCCAGCACCACTTATTGAAGAGGCTGTCTTTTCTCTTCTCCATTGTATATTCTTACCTCCTTTATCAAAAATAAGATGACCATATATGTGTGGGTTTATTTCTGGGCTTTCCATCCTGTTCCATTGATCTATATTTCTTTTTTTGTGCCAGTACCATAATGTCTTGATTAGTGTAGCTTTGTAGTATAGTCTGAAGCTGGGGAGCCTGATTCTTCCAGCTCCATTTTTCTTTCTCAAGATTGCTTTGGCTATTCACGTTCTTCTGTGTTTCCATACAAATTGTAAAATTTTTGTTCTAGTTCTGTGAAAAATGTCATTGGTAATTTGATAGGGATTGCTCTGAATCTGTAGATTGCTTTGGGGAGAATAGTCAATTTTACAATGTTGATTCTTCCAATCCAAGAACATGGTATATCTCTCCATCTGTTTTTACTGTCTTTGATTTCTTCCTTCAGTGTCTTATAGTTTTCTGCTTATGGGTCTTTTGCCTCCTTAGGTAAGTTTATTTCTAGGTATTTTATTCATTTGTTGCAATGTAAATGGGAATGTTTCCTTAATTTATCCTCCTGATCTTTCGTTGTTAGTATATAGGAGTGCAAGAGATTTCTATGCATTAATTTTTACCCTGCTACCTTACCAAATTCATTGACTAGCTCTAGTAGTTTTCTGGTGGCATCTTTAGGACTTCTTATGTATAAAATCATGTCATCTACAAGCAGTGACAGTTTTACTTCTTCTTTTCCAATTTGTATTCATTTTATTTCTTTTTCTTGTCTGATTGACATGGCTAAACCTTCCAAAATTATGCTAAATAATAGTGGCAAGAATGTACATCCTTTTCTTTTTCCTGATCTTAGAGGAAATGCTATCAGTTTTTCATCATTGAGAATTGTTTGCTGTGGGTTTGCCATATATGACCTTTATTATGTTGAAGTAGGTTCCCTCTATGCCCACTTTCTGGAGAGTTTTTATCATAAATGGGTGTTGAATTTCATCAAAAAGCTTTTTCTGCACCTATCAAGAGTCTCATATGGTTTTTATACTTCAATTTGTTAATATGGTGTATCACATTGATTTATTTGCATATGAAACTCAATGCAATGATTGATTGCATTGCAATGAAGAATCCTTGCATTCCTGGGATGAACCCCATTTGATCATGCTGTATGATCTTTTTAATGTGCTGTTGGATTCTGTTTGCTAGTATTTTGTCAAGGATTTTGGAATTTATGTTCATCAGTGATATTGGCCTGTAAGTTTCTTTTTTTGTGGCATCTTTGTCTGGTTTTGGTATCAGGGTGATGATGGCCTCATAAAATGAGCTTGGGAGTGTTCCTCCCTCTGCTATATTTTGGAAGAGTTTGAGAAGGATAGGTTTTAGCTCTTCTCTAAATGTTTGAGAAAATTCACCTATGAAGCCATCTGGCCCAGGGTTTTTATTTGTTGGAAGATTTTTAATCATAGTTTCACTTTCAGTGTTTGTGATTGGTCTGTTCATATTGTCTATTTCTGCCTGGTTCAGTCTTGGAAGGTTGTATTTTCTAAGAACTTGTCCATTTCTTCCAGGTTGTTCATTTTATTGGCCTATAGTTACTTGCAACAGTCTCTTATAACACAGTATTTCTGCAGTGTCAGTTGTTACTTCTCCTTTTTTGTTTCTATTTCTGTAGGTGTGAGTCTTCTCCCTTTTTTTCTTGATGAGTCTGGCTAATGGTTTATCAATTTTGCTTATCTTCTCAGAGAACCGGCTGGATCTTTGCTATTGTTTCCTTCATTTCTTTTTCATTTATTTCCAATCTGATCTTTATGATTTCTTTCTTTCTGCTAACTTTGGGTTTGTTTTTTTTTTCTTCTACTTCTTTCTCTAATTGCTTTAGGTGTAAGGTCACGTTGTTTATTTGAAATTTTTCTTGTTTCTTGAGGTAAGATCGTATTGCTATAAACTTCCCTCTTAGAACTGCTTTTGCTCTATCCCATAGGATTTGGGTTGTTGTGTTTTCATTGTTATTTGTATCTAGGTATTTTTTAAATTTCCTCTTTGATTTCTTCAGTGATATCTTGGTTATTTACTAGCATATTGTTTAGCCTCCATGTATTTGTATTTTTTACAGTTTTTTTTCCATTATTGATATCTAGTCTCATAGCATTGTGTTCAGCAAAGATGCTTAATATGATTTCAATTTTCTTAAATTTACTAGGGCTTAATTTGTAACCCAAGACATGATATATTCTGCAGAATGTTCCATGTGCACTTAAGAAACTGTATTCTGTCACTTTTGGATGGAATGTTCTATAAATATCAATTAACTTCCTCTAGTCTATTGTGTCATTTAAAGCTTGTGTTTCTTTATTTATTTTCATTTTGGATGATATGTTCATTGATGAAAGTGGGGTGTTAAAGTCCCCTACTGTTATTGTGTTACTGTTGATTTCCCCTTTTATGGTTGGTGCCATTTGCCTTATGTATTGTGGTACACCTATGTTGGGTGCATAAATGTTTACAATTGTAATATCTTCTTCCAGAATTGATGCTTTGATCATTATGTAGTGTCCTTCTTTGTTTCATGTAATAGTCTTATTTTAAAGTATAGTTTTTCTTCTATGAGTATTGCAACTCAGCTTTCTTTTGATTTCCATTTGCATGGAGTATCTTTTTCCATCCCTCATTTTCAGTCTGTATGTGTCCCTAGGACTGAAGTGGGTCTCTTGCAGACAGCATATACACGTGGGCTATTTTGTATCCATTCAGCCAGTCTGTGTCTTTTGTTTGGAGCATTTAATCCATTCAAATTTAAAGTAATTATCGACATGTTTTCCTGTTACCATTTTCTTAATTGATTTGGGTTTGTTTTTGTAGGTCATTTTCTTCTCTTGTGTTTCCTGCTTAGAGAAGTTCTTTTAGCATTTGTTGTAGAGCAGGTTTGGAGGTGCTGAATTCTCTTAGCTTTTGCTTATCTGTCAAGCTTTTGATTTCTCCATCAAATCTGAATGAGATCCTTACTGGGTAGAGTAATATTTATTGTAGGTTTTTCCCTTTCATCATTTTATATATATCCTGCCACTCCCTTCTGGCCTGCAGAGTTTCTGCTGATAAATGAGCTGATAACCTTATAAGGATTTCCTTGTATGTTATTTGTTGTTTTTCCCTTGCTGCTTTTAATATTTTTTCTTGGTGTATAATTTTTATAGTTTGATTAATATGTGTCTCACTGTGTTTCTCTTTGGGTTTATCCTGTATGGGCCTCTCTGTTCTTCCTGGACTTGATTGGATATTTCCTTTCCCATGTTATGGAAGTTTTCAACTCTAATCCCTTCAAATATTTTCTCAGGCCCTTTCTTTTTTTCTTCTTCTAGGACCCCTATAGTTCGAATGTTGGTGCATTTAATGTTGCCTAAGAAGTCTCTGAAACTGTTCTCCATTCTTTTCATTCTTTTTGCTTTTTTCTGCTCCATGACAGTTATTTCCACCATTCTATCTTCCAGCTCACTTATCTGTTCTTCTGACTCAGTTATTCTGCTATTGATTCCTTCTAGAGTATTTTGAATTTCAGTTATTGTGCTGTTCATCACTATTTGTTTGTTCTTTAGTTCTTCTAGGTCCTTTTTAAATGTTTCTTGTATTTTCTCCATTCTATTTCTGAGCTTTTGGATCATCTTTACTAACACTACTCTGAATTTTCTTTTCTGGTAGACTGCTTATCTTTTCCTCATTTGTTTGGTTTTGTGGGTTTTTACATTGCTCTTTTATCTGCTGAATATTTCCCTGTCTTCTCATTTTATTTAACTTACTGTATTTGAGGTTTCCTTTCTGCAGACTGTAGGGTCATAGTTCCTGTTACGTCTGTTGTCTGTACCCAGTGGGTGAGGTTGGTCCAGAGGCTTGTGTAGGTCTCCTGGTGTGTGGACTGGTACCTTCATTCTGTTGGGTGGAGCTCAATCTTGTCCCTCTGATAGACAGGGCCATATCCTTTGGTGTGTTTTATGCAGTCTGTGAGCTTAGTATGACTTTAGCCAGCCTGTCTGCTAACAGGTGGGATTGTGTTCCTCTCTTGCTAATTGTTTGGTATGAGGTATCCAGCACTGGAGCTTGCTGGCCAATGGGCAGAGCCAGGTCTTAGTGTTGAGATGGAGACCTCAGGGAGAGGTCTCACCAATTAATATTACATGGGGTCAGGGGTTCCCTGGTGGTCCAAAGTCCTGGACTCAGCTGTCCTACTTTGGAGGCTCAGGCCCAACACCCAGCTAGAGCACTAAGACCCTTTTTGGAAGTCTGAGATCCCCTCCTACCATTCAGTAGTTGTTCTGTGGGTACTGTTCCACAGGTAGATGTATTCTTGATGTATTTGTGTGGAAGAAGGTGATCTCCATGTCTTATTCCTCTGCCACCTTGCAGGTCTCTTTGTCTCATAGCTGTTTTAGGTTGAATTGTGTCTCCAAAAAGATATGTTAAATCCTAATAAGCAGTACCTATGAATGTGACCTTGTTTGGAAACAGGGTATTCGCATGTGTAATCAAATTAAGATGAAGTTATACTGGATAAGAGTGGATCCTAGGGGCTTCCCTGTTGGCACAGTTGTTGAGAGTCCACCTGCCGATGCAGGAGACACGGGTTCATGCCCCAGTCTGGGAAGATCCCACATGCTGTGGAGCAGCTGGGCCCATGAGCCATGGCCACTGAGCCTGCACGTCCGGAGGCTGTGCTCTGCAATGCGAGAGGCCACAGCAGTGAGAGGCCCACGTGCCACAAAAAAAAGGGGGGGGGTCCTAAACCTAATGATTAGTGTCCTTGTAAGGTGAGATATACAGAGCCACAGAGCAAAGCATAGTGAAGAAGACTATATGATGATGGAAATGGGGATTGCAGTGATGCATATAAAAACCAAAGAATGCCAAGAATTGCTGGCAATCATAAGAAGCTGGAAGAAAAAAGGAAAGATTCTTCCCCAGGGCTTTCAGAGGATCATGTCACCATGGACACGTTGATTTTGGACTTCTAGCCTCTAGAAATCTGAGAGAATAAGTTTCTGTTGTTTTAAGCCACCCAGTTTGTAGTAATTTTTATAGCAGCCCTAGGAAAATAATACATGGACCAAGGTAGTGTCTGGACATTTGCTAATACATCTTGCTGTACCTGGATAAATGCCTCAGTTCAAGTGAAAAGTTCAAGATATTAGCTATGATATTTATGGTGAGGAAAAAATGAAGTTTCAACTTAGATTTATGAGTATATTTTTTCCATTTTATCTTTGAAATCACACTCTCTACCTGTAGATATTACTCTGATCTTTCAAGGCCAAGCTGAAAATAATTTACTTCAAGTAATGTCAAAATATCTTAGTAAAATTTGGTATCCCCTTCTCTAAATTCCTTCAATAACCCTTTCAGAACTTTGTTTATCCATATCATCTTGCACTAATTACTTGTTTTTGCATATACAGGTTGAATATTATCAAGGTTGAATGGGATCTCCATTTATTCATTTTAGTGTCTTCTGGAATAAATCTGATGCCTGGCTTATTTTATGCATTCTAAGTTGCCAATTAAAGTTTAGTGAATGGATCAATGCTTTACACCTGTTTATTCTTCATTTTATCTCTCTCATATGGTTATACTTAATTGCAATTAAAGTATGGAACTGACAGTCATAGTCAAGAGAGCAGAGTAGGAGGATGCAGAGTTCACGTCTGCTCACAACTAGAGCACATACCAGGCACTGGTGGGGGAACCTCTGATCAACTAGGTAGAACATAGGAAGGAGGGAGGGGGAGGAGAAGTGGAGGCAGGATAGAACCAGCACTGCTCAGGGGAAGCTGCTGGTGAGAAGGGGTTCCCACACATGGAGTGGTCCACCTTTGGTGAGGAGAACCATGGGAATGGGAAGAGACCCTTGAGAGATTGCAGGATCAGAAGGGAATGAGGTCAGCATTTACCCTGCTCACTGTGTCCCCGGGAGGTTGCTGAGGTCCTGGGCCTGTTCTTCTACCCTCTGAGGTCTCATCTGGTCACATGGGTCCTGAGGATGTTGTAGGGAGAGATAGGGGGAGAAAAAGGAGATGTCAGATGGGACCAGCACTCCTGGAGGAGGGGAGGTGTTCCTATGCTTGGGAAAGGCGCATCTGCAATGAAGGGATCAGCAGAGATGGGAAGAGACCCTCAGGAGATCGGGGGATCAAAAGAGAACTCAGCCAGCATTTTCCCTGCCCACTCGGCCCCCAGGAGCCTGCTGAGGTCCCAAACCTGATCTTCCACACTCTGAGGTCCCCTCTGGCCATGATGAGGCTACACTCCACCCCTGTATCCACTCCAAGGGCCTTACCTCCAAACTCGGCAATCTAACACCCTCTGCGGCCATGCTGCCTATTCTGGCCACATTGTATTTTCCTGCCTCATGGGTCCTGAGCCTAAGCCCCGCCCCCTGCTTAAACCCCACCTTGTCTAATCCCCACCCCCACCGAGGCTCTGTTACCCCACAGCCAAGGCATTTTCCTGCCTTTTTTTTTTAGGTTGTGGTTCTGTTAACCTTGTTTTTGTTTCATTTATATTTTTATTTTCTCTAATAAATTTTTATTTTTCTAATTTTATTTTATCTTTTATTCTTTTTTTAAAATTTAATTAATTTATTTATTTTTGGCTGTGTTGGATCTTCGTTTCTGTGCAAGGACTTTCTCTACTTGTGGTGAGTGGGGGTCACTCTTCATCACGGTGCATGGGCTTCTCACTGTCGCTGCCTCTCTTGTTGCGGAGCACAGGCTCCAGATGTGCAGGCTCAGTAGTTGTGGCTCATGGGCCTAGTTGCTCCACAGCATGTGGGATCTTCCCAGAACAGGGCTCGAACCTGTGTCCCCTGCATCGACAGGCAGACTCTCAACCACTGCACCACCAGGGAAGCCCCTTATCTTTTATTCTTTGTTATTGTTCTTGTTTTGTACCCTGCCCTTTCTTTTTGCTTCTATTTTACCTTCTTGCTTCCTCTATATTTTTACTTTTTCTAATATATGTTTTATTTATTTAATTTTATTTGAATTTTTATTCTTTGTTACTGTACTGTTTTTTGTTTGTTTGTTTGTTTTGCCATGCCACACATCTTCTGGGATCTTGGTTCACAGACCAGGGGTGGGACCTGAGCACCTGTGGTGGGGCCACTGAATCCAAGCCACTGGACTAGCAGAGAACCTCAGACTCCAGGGAATGTTAACCAGAGTGAGGTCTCCCAGAGGTCCTCATCTCAGTACCAAGACCCAGCTCTATCCAACTGCCTGAAAACTCCAGTGCTGGACACTTCAGGCCAAACAGACAGTAAGACAGGAACACAGTCCCACCCAACAAAAAAATGACAAAACAAAAAATATGTCACAAGTGAAGGAGCAAGATAAAAACCTACATGGCCAAAAAAAAAAGAAGAGGAAATAGGCAATCTACCTAAAAAGAATTCAGAGTAATGATAATAACGATGATCCAAAATCTTAGAAATAGAAAGGAAGCATGGCTTGAGGAAATACAAGAAATGTTTAACAAAATCCTAGAACTAAAGAATGAACTATGATGAACAACACAATAACTGAATGAAAAATACACTAGAAGGAATCAATAGCAGAATAACTGAGGCAGAAGAACAAATAAGTGAGCTGGAAGATAAGATGGTGGCAATAACTGCTGAAGAACAGAATGAAGAAAACAGAATGAAAAGAATTCAGGACAGTCTCAGAGACTGCTGGGAAACATTAAACACATCCACATTCAAATTATATGGGTCCCAGAAGAAGAAGAGAAAAAGAAAGGCACTGAGAAAATATTTGAAGAGCTTATACTTGAAAACTGCCCTAACATGGGAAAGGAAATAGCAACCCAAGTCCAGGAAGCACAGAGAGTCCCATACAGGATAAACCAAGGAGAAACACACCAAGACACATATTAAGCAAACTAACAGAAATTAAATTCAAAGAAAAAATATTAAAAGCAGCAAGGGAAAAGCAACAAATAACATACAAGGGAATCCTCATAAGGTTATCAGCTCATGTTTCAGCAGAAACTCTGCATGACAGAAGGGAGTGGCAGGATATATTTAAAGTGATGAAAGGAAAATACAACAACAAATATTACTCTACCCAGCAAGGATCTCATTCAGATTAGACAGAGAACTCCAAGCTTTTCAGACAAGCAAAACTAAGAGAATTCAGCACCACAAAACCAGCATCACAGCAAACGCTAAAGGAACCTTTCTAGGCAGGAAACACAAGACAAGAAAAGACACACAAGAACAAACCCCCCAAAATTAAGACAATTGTAACAGAAACATACATATTAATAATTACCTTGAATGTAAGTGGATTAAATGCTCCAAACAAAAGACACAGACAGGCTGAATGGACACAAAAACAACACCCATATATATGCTGTCTACAAGAGACCAACTTCTGTCCTAGGGACACATACAGACTGAAAGTGAAGGGAAAATGACATTCCATGCAAATGGAAATCAAAAGAAAGCTTGAGTTGCAATACTTATATCAGATAACATGGACAACCTGGAAGAAATGGACAAATTCTTGGAAAGGTACAACTTTCCACAAATGAACCAAGAAGAATTGAAAATATAAACAGACCAATCACAAGTACTGAAATTGAAACTGTAATTAAAATTTTTCGAACAATCAAAGGTCCAGAATCAGATAGCTTCAGAGGTGAATTCTATCAAACATTTAGAGAAGAGCTAAAACCTAGTCTTCTCAAAGTCTTCCAAAAAATTGCAGAGGGAGTAATACTCCCAAACTCTTTCTATGAGACCACCATCACCCAATACCAAAACCAGACAAAGATCCTAAAATAAAAGAAAATTACAGGCCAGTATCACACAAAAATCCTCAACAAAATACTAGCAAACAGAATCTAACAATACATTAAAAGGATCATACTCCATGATATAGTGGGATTAATCCCAGAGTTGCAAGGATTCTTCAATATATGAAAATCAATAAATGTGATTCACAATATTAACAAATTGTAGGATAAAAAACATATGATCATCTCAATATACACAGAAAAAGCTTTTGAAAAAATTCAACACCGATTTATGATAAAAACTCTCTAGAAAGTGGGCACAGAGGGAACCTACCTCAACTTAATAAAAGCCATATACAACAAACGTCATTCTCAATGGTGAAAGACTGAAAGCATTTCCTCCAAGATCAGGACAAGTCAAGGATGTCCACTCTCACCACTCTTATTCAACATAGTTTTGGAAGTCCTAACCATGGCAATTACAGAAGAAAAAGAAAGAAAATGAATACAAATTTGAAAGGAAGAAGTAAAACTGTCACTGTTTGCAGATGACATGATACTATACATAGAGAATCCTAAAGATGCCACCATAAAACTAATAGAGCTAATCAACGAATTTGGTAAAGTTGCATGATACAAAATTAATGCACAGAAATCTCTTGAATTCCTATACAGTAACAATGAAATATCAGAAAGAGAAATTAAGGAAACAATCCCATTTACCATCACAACAAAAAGAATAAAGTATCTAGGAATAAACTTAACTAAGGAGACAAGAGGCCTATATGCAGAAGACTATAAGAGGCTGATGAACGAAATCAAAAATGATAGAAACAGATGGAGAGATATACCATATTCTTGGATTGGAAAAATCAATGTTGTGAAAAATGACTATACTACCACAGATCCAATGTGCAACCATAGATCCAATGTAATCCCTGTCAAATGTTCAATGACATTTTTCACAGGATTAGAACAAAATAATTTACACTTTGTATGGAAACACAAAAGGCCCTAAATAGCCAAAGCAATCTTGAGAAAGAAAAAGTGGAGGATCAGGCACCCTGACTTCAGGCTGTACTACAAATCTACAGTAATCAAGACAGTATTGTACTGGCACAAAAACAGATATATAGATCAATGGCACACGATAGAAAGCCCAGAGATAAACCCACATGCCTATGGTCACCTAATCTATGACAAAGAAGGCAAGAATATAAAATGGAGAAAAGACAACTTCTTCGATAAATTGTGGTGGGAAAACTGCACACCTACATGTATAAGAATGAACACTACCTAACACCATACACTAAAATAAACTCAAAATGGATTAAAGACCTAAATGTAATGCCAGATACTGTAAAACTCTTTGAGGAAAACAGTAAAAGCACTCTTTGATGTAAATCACAGCAAATTTTTTTTTTTTTTGCAGTACGCAGGCCTCTCACTGTTGTGGCCTCTCCCATTGCAGAGCACAGGCTCCGGACACACAAGCTCAGCAGCCATGGCTCATGGGCCCAGCCGCTCCATGGCATGTGGGATCCTCCCGGACTGGGGCATGAACCCATGTCCTCTGCATCGGCAGGTGGATTCTCAATCACTGTGCCACCAGGGAAGCCCACAAAATATTTTTGGACCCACGTCCTAAAGTAATGAAAATAAAAAACAAAACAAGCAAATGGGACCTAATGAAACTTAGAAGTTTTGCACTGCAAACAAACCATAAACAAGATGAAAAGACAACCCTCAGAATGGGAGAAAATTTTTGCAAATGAAACAACGAACAATGGATTAGTCTCCAAAATATACAAGCAGCACATGTAGCTCAATATCAAAAAAACAAACAACCCAATCAAGAAGAGGGCAGAAGACCTAAACAGAGATTTCTCCAAAAAAGACATTCTGATAGCCAAGAGGCACAGGAAAAGATGCTCAACATCACTAATTATTACAGAAATGCACATCAAAACTACAATGAAGTATCACTTCACACTGGTCTACCAACAATAAAGACTGGAGAGGGTGTGGAGGAAAGGAACCCTCTTGTACTGTTGGTGGAAATGTAAATTGATACAGTCACTATGGGGGAACATTATGGAGGTTCTTTAAAAAACTAAAAATGGAACTACCATATGACCCAGCAATCCCACTACTGGGCACACAGCCAGAGAAAACCATAACTCAAAAAGTTACATGTACCCCAATGTTCATTGCAGCACTATTTACAATAGCCACACATGGAAACAACCTAAATGTCTATCAACAGATGAATGGATAAATAAGATGTGGTACATATATATAATGGAATATTACTCAGACATAAAAAGAATGAAATGGGATCATTGTAAAGATGTGGATGGAGCTAGGATTTGTCATACATAGTGAAGTAAGTCAGAAAAAGAAAAACAAATATTGTGTGCTAACGCATATACATGAAATCTAGAAAAATGGTAGAGATGAACATATTTTCAGGGCAGGAATAGAGACACCGACGTAGAGAATTGTTGTGTGGACACAGTGGGGACATGGGATGAATTGGGAAATTAGGATTGACATATTTACAGTACCATGTGTAAAATAGACAGCTAGTGGGAACCTGCTGCATAGCACAGGGAGCTCAGCTTGGTGTTCTGTGATGACCTGGACAGGTTGGATGAGAGAGGAGGGAGTTCCAAGTGGGAGAGGATATAGGTGCACATATAGCTGACTCACTTTATTGTACAGCAGAACCTAACACGAATCTGTAAAGAAATTATACTCAATAAAATATAATAATAATAAAATATGGAACTGTGAAATTGATAGGGCATAAGACATTTGATTTATAGCATATAGGTTAAACATCAGCTATGAGTTCAGTCCACCTAAACTTACTTGTGTCAATGAAAAAGTCAGGAAATTATGCATACTTATTCTCACTTTCCTAAGTCCTCCCTTGTTCTCTGGGTCCTTGTTTCAACATTTTGTATTTAAAATGAGGAATCAGTTCTTCCACAGCCATTCCTGTTTTTTAATGTTATTCACTAATGAGGTAATTTTATGCTATTGAGACAAATAAATTTACTAATAGGGTAATGCATTAGAGCTGAGTTCAATTCACTGGAGTGTCTACAGATTCAATGCAATCCCTATCAAAGTACCACTGGCATATTTCACAGAACTAGAACAAAAAACTTCACAATTTGTATGGAAACACAAAAGACCCCGAATAGCCAAAGCAATCTTGAGAACGAAAAATGGAGCTGGAGGAATAAGGCTTCCTGATTTCAGACTATACTACAAAACTACAGTAATCAAGACAGTATGGTACTCACACAAAAACAGAAATATAGATCAAGGGAACAGGACAGAAAGCCCAGAGATGAACCCACACACATATGGTCACCTTACCTTTGATAAAGGCAGCAAGAATATACAGTGGAGAAAAGACAGCCTCTTCAATAAATGGTGCTGGGAAAACTGGACAGGTACATGCAAAAGTATAAAATTAGAACACTCCCTAACACCATACACAAAAACAAACTCAAAATGGATTAAAGGCCTAAATGTAAGGCCAGACACTATCAAACTCTTAGAGAAAAACATGGCAGAACACTCTATGACATAAATCATTGCAAGATCCTTTTTGATCCACCTCCTAGAGAAATGGAAATAAAAACAAAAATAAACAAATGGGACCTAATGAAATCTAAAAGCTTTTGCACAGCAAAGGAAGCCATAAACAAGACCAAAAGACAACACTCAAAATGGGAGAAAATATTTGCAAATGAAGCAACTGACAAAGGATTAATCTCCAAGATTTACAAGCAGCTCATGTAGCTCAATAACAGAAAAACAAACAACCCAATCCACAAATGGGCAGAAGACCTAAATAGACATTTCTCCAAAGAAGATATACAGATTGCCAACAAACATATGAAAGAATGCTCAACATCATTAATCATTAGAGATATGCAAATCAAAACTACAATGAGATATCATCTCACACCAGTTAGATTGGCCATCATCAAAAAATTTAGAAACAATAAATGCTGGAGAGGGTGTGGAGAAAAGGGAACACTCTTGCACTGTTGGTGGGAATGTGAATTGGTACAGCCACTATGGAGAACAGTATGGAGGTTCCTTAAAAACTACAAATAGAACTACCATACGACCCAGCAATCCCACTACTGGGCATATACCCTGAGAAAAACATAATTCAAAAAGAATCATGTACCAAAATGTTCATTGCAGCTCTATTTACAATAGCAAGGACATGGAAGCAACCTAAGTGTCCATCAACAGATGAATGGATAAAGTAGATGTGGCACATATATACAATGGAATACTACTCAGCCATAAAAAGAAACGAAATTTAGCTATTTGTAGTGAGGTGGATGGACCTAGGGTCTGTCATACAAAGTGAAGTAAGTCAGTAAGAGAAAAACAATACCATATGCTAACACATATATATGGAATCTAAGAAAAAAAGAAAAGGTCATGAAGAACCTAAGGGTAGGACAGGAATAAAGACACAGACCTACTAGAGAATGGACTTGAGGATATGGGGAGGGGGAAGGGTAAGCTGTGACAAAGTGAGAGAGTGGCATGGACATATATACACTACCAAACATAAAATAGGTAGCTAGTGGGAAGCAGCTGCATAGCACAGGGAGATCAGCTGGGTGATTTGTGACCACCTAGAGGGGTGGGATAGGGAGGGTTGGAGGGAGGTAGATGCAAGAGGGAAGAGGTATGGGAACATATGTATTTGTATAACTGATTCACTTTGTTATAAAGCAGAAACTAACACACCATTGTAAAGCAATTATACTGCAATAAAGATGTTAAAAAGAAATCTCTGGAGCGTTTCCAACTGTTTTTTTTTTTTTTTGTCCATCTCCCAGTCAAATATAGGAATGGGCTTCCAATGTCTATTAAGTTATAATTTCCATTTCTACATAGAAAATGGAACTACGGTTCAGATAAAAGCACTCTGTTTTGAGCTGGCAACAAATACGATGTAATTATCATTGCTATTCTTTATTAACTGCCCATATTTGCTTTATGTGGTGATATGCTGATAGAAGTAACCTCAGTCTTGTTGCCTATGGTGACAGTAACCGTAGCTGAGAAGAGTTTGTTTGTGGTAAACAAATTCAGGCATATGCTTGAAGCCTGGTGGAACTGTTTTCCTGCTTCTCTTACACTGCTTTCCTTGCATAAAATTAAAGAACCCCAACTAAAAAAACCCACAGCCTGGATTTGAAATGGAAAAATGAGAACCAGTCCTGAGATTATAATTTTCTCTGTGTGTGAGAATATACTGATGTGTATGTCAATGTTCATAAGACAGGGTCTCTTCTGCTGGAGGGTGTTCCCTGTGGGACAGTTTCAGAGAAATGGACCTGAGAGTGAGAGAATGCTTCACACCTCAGGGGACTGTTGGCATAAATAGAAAAGCTGGGGCAACCCATTATCATAATTACAGAAATTGTTTCTCTCTTTTTCTTCCTAAATCCTCTCTGCTACAGCTGCCTGACTGTTTAAATGTTGGAGAGAGAATTCCTTCCAGAAAATACACTCATAAACATTTAAGTCCGTCACACTTAACCCCACTTCTTAAATTTTTGGATTCTATGAAAGTGAACCACCATTTGAAGGAGAATAGCTCTCATGTGAATTAGAGCTATTATGTTTGTGGTTTGTCTGGTTTCAATGACCTAAGACACTCCCCATCTGTCAGTCCCTGTACCTTCAACCTACCTCCTCAAGCGTTTGCTCTCCAACCCAAAAACTGATGTCTACAGTTAAAACACCAAAACTTTTCTCCCCACTCTTCTCCTTTCAAGGAAGACTTTGATGGCTCAACTAATAATGGAAATTTGAAAAACCTTAAGATATTATCCGTTATTTGTGCCCAGTAGTGTGCATGAATTAGAGATCTTTTCCAAGTATGAAACAATAGAGACAGAAAGTAGATTACCCAATTGCATATGTAAATCTTTCAATAGAGAGCAGAAGGACCACTGGCCTGAAATACCAAGAACTACTTTTTTATACTTAGTAATAGTTTCTGAGGACTAGTAGAATCCTGATGTGCTTGCTTGGATTTTTTGCCTCTTTTTAATAAAAGAGCTTGCTGACACCTAGCTTTCAGGTTCCATGGTCCTCCAGTAACTAGCTCTACTAAAAGGTTGGGTTTTAACATAACAATATAAGGAGACGATTTTCAATCTCTCAACTACAATTAAAGTTCCTGCTAAATATTTTCATGTTTTAACCTTCTATTCATATGTTTGTTTCATAGGCCCATACTGAGATTAGAGTGCCACGGGGTTTGATGTAGCTCATTAATTCATGTCCTCCAATTAGGATTCTGGGGGTAGGAGTGGGGTGAGCAGTACAGGCCAATGTTAAAGTGATTTCTCTCCTAAGAACATTAATCAACATACTACTGGATGGTGTGGGATTTTTTAAAATAATTTACATGTATAAGGTAGTGAAAACAAAAAACAAGTATTTCTTGATAAAGAACTCTGAAATTATAAAAGTGATAACAATAATAAATAAAAGAGA
Source organism: Leucopleurus acutus (assembly GCF_964270905.1). Classification (NCBI taxonomy): domain Eukaryota; kingdom Metazoa; phylum Chordata; class Mammalia; order Artiodactyla; family Delphinidae; genus Leucopleurus; species Leucopleurus acutus. The sequence continues at coordinate 30,636,621 of NC_139155.1, forward strand.
ATAGTTTTACAATTTAAAAGAAAATTTTCTGTTTCATACAATCAAAATGTGTTGAAGGGCTTCCCTGGTGGTGTAGTGGTTGAGAGTCCGCCTGCCGATGCAGGGGACACGGGTTTGTGCCCCGGTCCAGGAAGATCCCACATGCCGTGGAGCAGCTAGTCCTGTGAGCCATGGCTGCTGAGCCTGCGCGTCCGGAGCCTGTGCTCTGCAACGAGAGAGGCCACAACAGTGAGAGGCCGGCATACTGCAAAAAAAAAAAAAAAAAATGTGTCGAAGGCATGAAGCTGAATAAGAAAGATGACTCAAATGGACTTGGTGATGCAGCTTCCCACTCTCAGACTTGGTGTATTTTTAGTTCCTTAGTGTCTTATTTAAATTTTTTGATTGATCTTTAATTTTAGGTGGGATCTTCTTAAAATTTATTTCATTGAAATATAGTTGATCCACAATGTTGTGTTAATTTCTGCTGTACAGGAAAATATTTTTTTATATACATACATATATATATATATATACACACATATGTATATATATATTATTTTTCATATTCTTTTCCATTATGGTTTATTACAGGATATTGGATATAGTTCACTGTGCTATACAGTAGGACCTTGTTGTTTACCTATTCTATATATAATGTTTGCATCTGCTAATCCCAAACTCCCAATTCATGCCTTCCCCACCCCCCTCCCTCTTGGCAACCACAAATCTGTTCTCTATATCTGTGAGTCTGTTTCTGTTTCATATATAAGTTCATTTGTGTCATATTTTAGCTTCCACAATAAGTGATATAATATGGTATATGTCTTACTCTTCTGACTTACTTCACTTGGTATGATAATCTAAGGTCTATACATGTTTCTGCAAATGGAATTATTTTATTCTCTTTATGGATGAGTAGTATTCCATTGCATGTATATACCACATCTTCTTTATCCATTCATCTGTTGGTGGACATTTAGGTAGTTTTCATGTCTTGGCTATTGTAAACACTGCTGCTATGAAAATAGAAGTGCATGTATCTTTTCAAATTATACTTTTGTCCATATATATGCCCAGGAGTGGGATTGCTGAATAATATGGCAACTCTATTTTTAGTTTTTTGAGGAAACTCCAACAGTGTGGGAAGTTTCCCTTATCTCCACACTCTCTCCAGCATTTGTTATGTGTAGACTTTTTAATGATGGCCATTCCGATTGGTGTGAGGTGGTAACTAACTGTAGTTTTGATTTACATTTCTCTAATAATTAGTGATGATGTGCATTTTATCATATGCTTAATGGCCGTCTGTATGTCTTCTTTGGAGAAACGTCTGTTTAGGTCTTCTTCCCATTTCTTGATTGGGTTTTGGGGGGGGTTTTTGTTATTGAGTCATATGAGTTGTTTGTATATTTTGGAAATCGTAAGTCCTTGTCAGTCTTATCATTTGCAAATATTTTCTCCCAGTTCATAGGTTATCTTTTTGTTTTGTTTATGGTTTCTTTTGCTGTGCAAACCTTGTAAATTTGTTTATTTTTGCTTTTATTTCTATTGTCTTGGGAGACTGACCTAAGAAAACATTTGTACAATTTATGTCAGAGAATGCTTTGCCTATGCTCTGTTCTAGGAGTTTTACAGTGTCATGCCATTTTGAGTTTATTTTTGTCTACTGTGTGAAGGTGTGTTCTAACTTCATTGATTTACATGTGGCTGTCCACCTTTCCCAACACCACTTGCTGAAGAGACTGTGTTTTCTGCATTGTATATTCTTGCCTCCTCTTTTTTTTTTTTTTTTTTTTTTTTTTTGGTGGTACGCATACCTCTCACTGCTGTGGCCTCTCCTGTTGCAGAGCACAGGCTCCAGACCCGCAGGCTCAGCAGTCATGGCCCACGGGCCCAGCCACTCTGTGGCACGTGGGATCCTCCCAGACAGGGGGACGAACCTGCATCCCCCACATTGGCAGGCGGACTCTCAACCACTGCACCAGGGAAGCCCTCTTGCCACCTTCAATGAAGTTTAATTGACCATATGTGTGTGGGTTAATTTCTGGGCTCTCTATTCTGTCCAGCTAATCCATATGCTTATATTTTTGTCAATGCCACACTGTTTTGATTACAGTAGCCTTGTAGTATTGTCTGAAGTCTGGGAGGGTTATGCTTCTTGCTTTGTTCCTTTTCTTTGTTCAGGATTGCTTTGGCAATTCTGAGTCTTTTATGGTTCACTATAAATTTTAGGATTATTTATTCTAGTTCTGCAAAAAATGTCAGGGTTAATTTGATAGGAATCATATTAAACCTGTAGATTGATTTGGGTAGTATGACCACTTTGACAATACTGAATCATCTTCAATTTTCTTTATTCATGTTTTATACTTCTCACCATATAAGTCTTTCACCTCCTTGGTCAGGTTTATTACTAAGTATTTTTAATGCGATTTTAAAAGGGATTTATTTTTTGTATTCCATTTCTGATATTTCATTATTAGTGTAAAGAAATGCAACCAACTTCTGTATGTTAATACTGTCTCCTGTTACCTTGCTGAATTCATTTATCAATTCTAGTAGTTTTTGTGTGGAGCTTTTAGGATTTCCTACAATACATAGAGTATTACATCATCTGCATATAACGACAATTTTACCTCTTCCCTACCAACTTGAATACAATTTTTTTTGGTGTGATTGCTGTGGCTAGGACTTCCAATACTATGTTGAAGGGAAGTGGTGAGAGTGGGTATCCTTGACTTGTTCCACATTTTAGTGGGAAGTCTTTCCATTTTTCACCATTGAATATTATATTGGCTGTGGGTTTGTCATAAACAGCTTTTATTATGTTGAGATATGTTCCCTCTTTACCTACTTTGGTAAGAGTTTTTTATCATAAATGGATGTTGAATTTTATCAAATGCTTTTTCTACATCTATTGAGATTATTATGTGGTTTTTGTCTTTCGTTGATTTGGTGTATCACACTGATTGATATGCGGGCTTTTTTTGTTTTGTTTGTTTTTTTTTTTTGTGGTACACGGACCTCTCACTGTTGTGGCCTCTCCTGTTGTGGAGCACAGGCTCCGGACGTGCAGGCTCAGATTTCCTGTATCTGGAAATCTGTTTCCTACTTTAGGTTTGGGAATTTTTTCAGTCATAATTTCTTCAAATACAATTCCAGTCTCCTTTTCTCTTTCTTCTCCTTCTGGGATCCCTATTTTCTGTAGATTAGCATGCTTTATATTATCCCATAGGTCTCTTATATTGCTTTCATTTTTTTATTTGTCTTTCTGTTTGCTGTTCTGATTAGGTGGTTTTCATTATTCTAGCTTTCATATCATTATTTATCACTTATTCATTCTTCTGCATTACTCAATCTGATATTTATTGCTTTAAGCTCAGGTTTCATCTTGGCAAATGAGTTTTTTAATTTTTCTTGGTTCCTCTTTATATTTTCTATTTCCTTTTTAAAAGTAATCTGCATTTCTATCCCTAGCCCTTCTTAATTCCTTCAGTATTTTCATTATCTTCTTTGTGAACTCTTTGTCTTTTACACTGAAGAGGTCTGTTTCATTGTTTGTTTATTCAGAGGTATTCTCTTGATCTTTTAATTGGGAGAAGTTCCTCTGCTTCTTCATTCTACTCATATTTCTATCACTCTAAAAGTAAGGAAAAACAATTATCCACTGTGGTATTGGGGGTATATTTTTATGTGGGAGCATCCCTGCGTAGGCTGTGTGGATTTAATATTTTTGGTATGAGCACCATTTTTTAGTATATATGACTGCCAAATCTTCCCTTGGTGTGTGCTGGCCATTATTCCCTAGACAGGGTATGTGACTGGTGTTGTGGTGGCCATAGCCCACACTGTTGAATGGGGCCTCCTCTTTGCTCTATGGTTGACACAGCCCTGCTGGGGGCAGGGTCTGCTCCCTATTGTTGGAGTAGAAGCCCCCAGGTTCATTTCTAACCTGCAGTGTGAAGTAGGCAGGATTGGAGCACTCATTCTGGGAGAAGAGCCACTGAGTATTCCTCCACTAGAGCTGTCCAGTGGGAAGTGAGCTTTGTGGTGTCATCTGTCACCCATTGTGCAGGCTTACAAAGCACACTGTTGTTCACACTGCCTCAGCCCTGCCTCCACTCTGGGAATGAAGGCAATCAGCCCTGGTGCCCCTCAGGCACTGTGTTCACAAACCAAAAGTGCAGATCCATAGGCACCAATTCACTAAAGTTAGGTACAAGGACTGCAGTAGTGGTGTACCTGGGCCTGCTATAGGGGCTATGGAAGCAGCTTATACCCCAGCTCTGCCTCCGTGTGCATGCACCCAAAAAGCCCACAGCTGTTAAGGTCAGACCAATCACAACCAAGGGAGCACCCATTGTCCACTTGGATGCCCTGCAGTCACTGAGTTTATCAAGCTGGTTGCAGGGGCATAAATCTATGGATTTCACAGCTGTGGGGAGAGGGCTCTGATTTCAGTCCCACCTCCATGTGTGGGCAAACCATAGACATTTGCATGCTTCCAGAGCTCATAGAGCTGTGACCAAGAAAGAGGCTGCTATGGCAGGCCCCAACCCTCCCTTCACGTGCACAATTACAAAGGGGTTTCAATGGTGGTGCACACCAGCAGTGAGCACGCCAAAAATGAGGCTGCTATGACAGGCCTCGCACCTCCCTTTGGGCACCCATTAACAACGGTACTTTGCTTCTATGGTGGACTGGGTTTCTTCCATGTACAGGCCCTTGTTGTGGCCTGTAGCACACTCCAGCCCCTTCAGGCTGTCTCTGAACAGCTAAATCCAGTCCTCTCCCCACGTCTGTCCTCTAAAGGCTGACTTTTGCACCAAGCCACCAAAGCTGCACGCCTTGGGCTAGAGATTGCAGTGACATAGCACATATCCTCTGTGCTGGCCTCTCTCTGTTTTGCCTGTGGCAAACCGAGTGTTGTGCTCTCCTCCAATCCTCTGAAACTCCCTTTCTGTCCCAGCTGATCTCCCCACCAATGAAGTGGCTTCCCATGGCACAGGAACATTTTCTCTTTCCAGCTCCCTCCCAGGGATGCAGGTTATGTCCCATTTCGGTTTTTTTTGTTGTTGGTGGTGGGTTTTTTTTGTCCTATTCGGTTATGTGGAGATCTTTCTTAATTTCTGGGTGTCTGAGGATTTCTGCCAGTGTTCAGTAGGGATTCTGTGAGAATTATTCCATGTGTGTGTGTAAGTATGTATATATACATACATACTGAATATATATATTCAGGTACACAGCAAAGAAACTCAGCAATACAGATACATGTATTAATTCTCCTCCAAACTCCCCTCCTATCCAGGCTGCCACATAACATTGAGCAGAGTTCTCTGTGCTATACAGTATGCCCTTGTTGGTTATCCATCTTAAATATAGCAGATCCCAAACTCCCTAACTATCTCTTCCCCACACCTTTCCACCCTACCCTGATAACAATAAGTTCAACCTCTAAGTCTGTGAGTCTGTTTCTGTTTTGTAAATGAATTCATTTGTGTCATTTCTTTTTATATTCTACATATATGGGATATCATACGATATTTCTCTTTCTCTGTCTGACTTACTTCACTCAGTATGACAATCTCTATGTCCATCCATGTTGTTGCAAATGGCATTATTTCATTATTTTTAATGGCTGAGTAGTATTCCACTGTGTATATGTAGCCCATCTTCTTTATAAATTCCTCTGTTGATGGGCATTTTTGTTGCTTCCATGTCTTGGTTATTGTAAACAGTGTTGCAATAAACATTGGGGTGCATGTATCCTTTCAGACTGTCTCTTTCTCTAGATTAAAGACCTAAATGTGAGACCGGACACTATAAAACTCCAAGAGGAAAACAAAAGCAGAACACTCTCTGACATAAATTGCATCGATATCTTTGTTGATCTGTCTCCCAGAATGATGGAAATAAAAACAAAAATAAGCAAATGGAAACTAATTAAACTCAAAATCTTTTGCACAGCAAAGGAAACCATAAACAAAGCAAAAAGACAACCCACAGATTGGGAGAGAATATTTACAAATAATGCGACAGACAATGGATTAGTCTCCAAAATTTACCGACAGCTCATGAGGTTTAATATCATCAAAACAAACAACCCAATCAAAAAATGTGAAGGAGACCTAAATAGAGATTTCTCTGAAGAAGATATGCTGATGGCCGAGGCAAATGAAAATATGTTCAACATCGCTAATTATTAGAAAAATCCAAATCAAAGCTGCAATGAGATATCACCTCACACCAGGCAAAATGGCTATCATCAAAAAATCTACAAACAATAAATGCTGGAGAGGGTATGGAGAGAAGGGAACTCTCATACGCTGTGGTGGGAATGTAAATTGGTACAGACACTAAGGGGAACCATATGGAGGTTCCTTTACAAACTAAAAGTAGACCTACCATGTGACTCTGCAGTCCCACTCCTGGACATACATCCACATGTAGATATATTTTTGATGTATTTGTGGTATTACTTGAGTTCCATGTCCTTCTATTCCACCATCTTCATTGGAGCCTTAGTGTCTTAGTATATTAATAGCATATATGCTCATAGCATATAAGTTTGAATCCACTGATATTCTAGTTCACTTTCTGGGACCTTCACCCATAATATTTACTCTCTCACCTGCTAGTTTTTAGGGTCCTTCTATTCCTCTGTAGTTGCTCAAATACCATTTACACACACATACACACTGCCCTACTCTTCACATGTGCCCTGTTTATTTATTTTTTGAGGCGTGTGTGTGTGTGTCTGTGTGTGTGTTTGGCATCATCTGTGTGTGCCTTTTTTTTTTCTTCTTTTTTTTTTTGCAGTACACGGGGCTCTCACTGTTGTGGCCTCTCCCATTGTGGAGCACAGGCTCCGGACGTGCAGGCTCAGCGGACATAGCTCACAGTCCCAGCCACTCCGCGGCATGTGGGATCTTCCCAGACCGGGGCACCAACCCGCGTCCCCTGCATCGGCAGGCGGACTCTCAACCACTGCACCACCAGGGAAGCACTGTGTGTGTCTTTGGTATCATTTTATTTTTCTTCTTCCAGTTTCATTGAGATATAATTGACATGCAGTACAGTGTAAGCTTACGACGAACAGTATAATGATTGGACTTACAGACATCACGAAATGATTACCAAAATAAGTTTAGTGAATATCCATTATCTCATTTAGAAACAAAATAAAAGAAAAAGAAAAAATATATTTTTCCTTCTGATGAGAACTCCCAGGATCCACTTCTTAACAACTTTCATATATACAGAACAGTAAATTGTATTTTTTATGTTGTACATTAAAGCCCTAGTATATGTTTATCTTATCACTGGAAGTCTATACCTTCCAGTTCTTTTTTACAGTATCAGAGATTACATATTTGCATTTTCCAAGTTTTCTGTGATAATGAAAATTACTTGTCATCCATAAAAACATGCTTATTAAAAAAACAAATAACATAGAAGTAAATGATGTAAATTACATAGACCCCCTTTAATTCCTCCTCTCCCAATCCTAGTGCCTTGGGCAGAGAAAACCGTCAACATCTTGATATGCATTATTACAGACTTTTCTCTAGGCACAAACAGACACACACATGTCATATATATGTAAACAGGTCCATAACCATATAAACGTAAACAGGAGTGTGCGATTCAGTATTATTGTGCAACTTGTTTTTCATATCACTATGTCTTAGAAATATTTTCATGTCCACATGATAGAACTCTTTTTATCTGCTGCAGAGTATTGCATGGTAGGAGTTGGTATGTATTACTTCAAAAAGTTCTTCATTTATGTACAATCATGTTGTTTCAAATTTTTTATTATTTCAAAAAATGCTTTGATACACATACTTATACCTGACTCCTAGGACTTGCATGAAGATATCTTCAGGTAGGATGCTTACACTCAGAGCTGTTAAATCAGAGGCTAGGCACCATTTAAGTATTGATATACACTGCCAAGTGGTCCACCTGAAAAGCTACATGGATTTATAATTTCTCCAACAATGACAGAGTGCTCACTATCTCCAGCACTAGTTATTAACAATCCTTCCATATCTGCCTTTTCAAGGGATGGGAAAATGGTATTCATTTTAATTTTTGACTGCTTATGAAGTTGAAAGTTTATACATGTTTGTTTATATTTCTTCTTTATAAAAATATTTTTATATCTTTTTTTGGTCTCTAGGTGCTTTTATATTAAGGATCTTTAACTTTCTGTTATATTTCACATAATCCCCCAAACTTTTGTCTCCTATTTATATTTGTGTACAAAAGTTTTTTTTTAAGGTAGTAAAATCTATCAGTTATTTTTTCTTTTTTCTTTCATGAATATTGGGCTTTGTGTGTGTGTGTGTGTTTGTGTGTGTGTGTGTGTGTGTTTGGTAACATTTTTATTGGTGTATAATTGCTTTACAATGGTGTGTTAGTTTCTGCTTTATAAAAAATTGAATCAGTTCTACATATACATATATAGCCATATCTCTTCCCATTTGCATCTCCCGCCCTCCACACTGCCTATCCCACCCTTCTAGCTGGTCACAAAGCACCAAGCTGATCTCCCTGTGCTATGCACCTGCTTCCCACTAGCTATCTATTTTATATATGGTAGTATATATATGTCCATATATACACTACCACTGTCTCACTGTCTCAGCTTACCCTTCCCCCTCCCCGTGCCCTCAAGTCCATTTCTAGTAGGTGTGTGTCTTTATTCCCATCCTGCCCCTAGGTTCTTCATGACCATTTTGGGTTTTTTTTTTAGACTCCATATATATGCGTTAACATACAGTATTTGTTTTTCTCTTTCTGACTTACTTCACTCTGTATGACAGACTCTAGGTCTATCCACCTCACTACAAACAACTCAATTTTATTTCTTTTTATGGCAGAGTAATATTCCATTGTATATATGTGCCACATCTTCTTAATCCATTCATCTGTTGATGGACACTTAGGTTTCTTCCATGTCCTGGTTACTGTAAATAGAGCTGCAATGAACATTATGGTACATGGGACTTTTTGAATTATGGTTTTCTCAGGGTATATATCCAGTAGTGGGATTGCTGGGTCATATGGTAGTTCTATTTGTAGTTTTTTAAGGAACCTCCATACTGTTCTCCATAGTGGTTGTATCAATTAACATTCCCACAGACAGTGCAAGAGGGTTCCATTTTCTCCACACCCTCTCCAGCATTTACTGTTTGTAGATTTTTTGATGATGGCCATTCTGATCAGTGTGAGGTGATACCTCACTGTAGTGTTGATTTGCATTTCTCTAATGATTAATAATGTTGATTATTCTTTCATGTGTTTGTTGGCAATCAGTATATCTTCTTTGGAGATATGTCTATTTAGATCTTCTGCACACTTTTGTATTGGGTTGTTTGTTTTTTGATATTGAGCTGCATGAGCTGCTCAAAATTCTGGAGATTAATCCTTTGTCAGTTGCTTTATTTGCAAATATTTTCTCCCATTCTGAGGGTTGTGTTTTCGTCTTGTTTATGGTTTCCTATGCTGTGCAAAGCTTCTCCGTTTCATTAGGTCCCATTTGTTTATTTTTATTTTATTTCCAATTCTCTCAGGGGTGGGTCAAAAAGGATCTTGCTGTGATATATGTCATAGAGTGTTATGTCTATGTTTTCCTCTAAGAGTTTGATAGTGTCTGGCCTTACATTTAGGTCTTTAATACATTTTGAGTTGATTTCTGTGTATGGTGTTAGAGAGTGCTCTAATATCATTATTTTACATGTAGCTGTTTTCTCAGCACCATTTATTGAAGAGGCTGTCTTTTCTCCACTGTATATTCTTGCCTCCTATATCAAAGATAAGGTGACCATATGTGCGTGGGTTTGTCTCTGGGCTTTCTATCATGTTCAATTGATCTATATTTCTGATTTTGGGCCACTACCATACTGTCTTGATTACTGTAGCTTTGTAGTATATTCTGAAGTCAGGGAGCCTGATGCCTGCATCTCTGTTTTTCTTTCACAAAATTGTTTGGCTATTCGGGGTCTTTTGTGTTTCCATGCATATTGTGAAATTTTTGTTCTAGTTCTGTGAAAAATGCCGGTGGTTGTTTCATAAGGATTGCATTGAATCTGTAGATTGCTTTGGGTAGTATATAAATTTTCATGATGTGGATTCTTCCAATCCAAGAGCATGGTATATCTCTCCATCTATTTGTATCATCTTTAATTTCTCTCATCAGTGTCATAATTTTCTGCACACAGGAATTTTGTCTCCTTAGGTAGGTTTATTCCTACATATTTTATTTTATTTTTTGTTGCAATGGTAAATGGGAGTGTTTTCTTAATTTCACTTTCAGATATTTCATCATTAGTGTATAGGAATGGAAGAGATTTCTGTGCATTAATTTTGTATCTGGCTATTTTTCCAAATTTATTGATTAGCTCTAGTAGTTTTCTGGTAGCATCTTTAGGATTCTCTATGTATAGTACCATGTCATCTGCGAACAGTGACAGTTTTGCCTCTTCTTTTCCAATTTGAATTCATTTTATTTCTTTTTCTTCTTTGATTGTGGCTAAAACTTCCAAAATTCTGTTGAATAATAATGGTGAGAGTGGGCAACCTTGTCTTGTTCCTGATCTTAGTGGGAATGCTTTCAGTTTTTCACCATTGAGGACATTGTTGGCTGTAGGTTTGTCATATATGGCCTTTATTATGTTGAGGTAAGTTCCCTCTCTGCCTATTTCCTGGAGGGTTTTTATCACAAATGGGTGTTGACTTTTGTCGAAAGCTTTCTCTGCATCTATTCAGTTGATCATATGGTTTTTCTCCTTCAATTTGTTAATATGGTGTAGCACATTGATTGATTTGCATATACTGAAAAATCCTTGCATTCCTGGGATAAACCACACTTGATCATGGTGTATGGTCCTTTTAATGTGCTGTTGGATTCTGTTTGCTAGTATTTTGTAGAGGATCTTTGCATCTATGTTCATCAGTGATACTAGTCCATAGTTTTCTTATTTTGTGACATCTTTGTCTGGTTTTGGTATCAGGGTGATGGTGGACTCAGAATGAGTTTGGGAGTGTTCCTCCCTCTGCTATATTTTGGAAGAGTTTGAGAAGGATAGGTGTTAGCTCTCCTCTAAATGTTTGATAGAATTCACCTGTGAAGCCATATGGTCCTGGGCTTTTGTTTGTTGGAAGATTTTTAATCACAGTCTCAATTTCAGTACTTGTGATTGGTTTGTTCATATTTTCTATTTCTTCCTGATTCAGTCTCAGAAGGCTGTGCATTTCTAAGAATTTGTGCATTTATTGCAGGTTGTCCATTTTATCAGTGTGTAGTTGCAGGTAGTAATCTTTCATTATCCTTTGTATTTATGCAGTTCAGTTGTTAATTCTCCTTTTTCATTTCTAATTCTATTGATTTGAGTCTTCTCCCTTTTGTTCTTGATGAGTCTGGCTAATGGTTTATTAGTTTGTTTATCTTCTCAAAGAACCAGCTTTTAGTTTTCTTGATCTTTCCTATCATTTCCTTCTTTTCTTTTTCATTTATTTCTCATCTGATCTTTATGATTTCTCTCCTTCTGGTAACTTTGGGGTGTTTTCATTCTTCTTTCTCTAATTGCTTTAGGTGTAAAGTTAGGTTGTTTATTTGAGATGTTTCTTGTTTCTTAAGGTAGGGTTGTACTGGTAAAAACTTCCCTCTTAGAACTGCTTTTGCTGCATCCCATAGATTTTGGGTAGTCGTGTTTTCATTGTCATTTGTTTCTAAGTATGTTTTGATTTCTTCTTTGATTTCTTCAGTGATCTATTGGTTATTAAGTAATGTATTGTTTAGCCTCCATGTGTTTGCATTTTTTACAGATTTTTCCCTGTATTTGATATCTAGTCTCATAGCATTGTGGTCAGAAAAGATACTTGATATGATTTCAATTTTCTTATATTTACCAAGGCTTGACTTGTGCCCCAAGATATGATCTATCCTGGAGAATGTTCCATGAGCACTTGAGAAGACAGTGTATTCTGTTGTTTTTGGATGGAATGTCCCATAAATATCAATTAAGTCTATCGTGTTAAATGTATAATTTAAAGCTCGTGTTTCCTTATTTATTTTCACTTTGCATGATCAGACCATTGGTGAAAGCGGGGTGTTGAAGTCCCCTACTGTGACTGTGTTACCTTCAGTTTCCCCTTTTATGGCTCTTAGCATTTGCCTTATGTATTGAGGTGCTCCTATGTTGGGTGCATATATATTTACAATTGTTATATCTTCTTCTTGGATTGATCCCTTGAGCATTATGTAGTGTCCTTCCTTGTCTCTTGCAATAATCTTTATTTCAAAGTCTGTTTTGTCTGATATGAGATTTGCTACTACAATTTTCTTTTGATTTCCATTTGCGTGGAATATCTTTTTCAATCCTGTCACTTTCAGTGTGTATGTGTCCCTAGGTCTGAAGTAGGTCTCTTGTAGACAGCATATATACGGGTCTTGTTTTTGTATCCATTCAGCCAGTCTGTGTCTTTTGGTGGGAGCATTTAATCCATTTACATTTAAGGTAATTATCGATATGTATGTTCCTATTCCCATTTTCTTAATTGTTTTGGGTTTCTTATTGTAGGTCTTTTCCTTCTCTTGTGTTTCCTGCCTAAAGAAGTTCCTTTAGCATTTGTTGTAATGGTGGTTTGGTTGTGCTGAATTCTCTTAGCTTTTGCTTGACTGTAAAGGTTTAAATTTCTCTGTGAAATCTGAATGACATCCTTACTTGATAGAGTAACCTTGGTTATATGTTCTTCCCTTTCATCACTTTAAATATGTCTGGTCACTCCCTTCTGGCTTTCAGAATTTCTGCTGAAAGATCAGCTGTTAACTTTATGGGGTTTCCCTTGTATGTTATTTGTTTTTATTCCCTTGCTGCTTTTAATATTTTTTCTTTGTATTTAATTTTTGATACTTTGATTAATATACATCTTGGTGTATTTCTCTGTGTAGTATCCTGTATGGGACTCTCTGTGCTTCCTAGACTTGATTAACTATTTCCTTTCCCATATTAGAGAAGTTTTCAACTATAATCTCTTCAAATATTTTCTCAGTACCTTCTTTTTGTCTTCTTCTTCTGGAACTTTATATTTCGAATGTTGGTGCCTTTAATCATGTCCCAGAGGTCTCTGAGACTGTCCTCAATTCTTTACATTCTTTTTCCTTTATTGTGCTCTGCAGTAGTTATTTCCACTATTTTATCTTCCAGGTCACTTATCCGTCTTTCTGCCTCAGTTATTCTGCTCTTGATACTTTCTAGAGAATTTTTAATTTCATTTATTGTGTTGTTCATGATTGTTTGTTTGCTCTTTAGTTCTTCTAGGTTCTTGTTAAAAGTTTTTTGTATTTCCTCCATTCTATTTCCAACATTTTGGATCATCTTTTCTATCATTATTCTGAATACTTTTTGAGGTAGATTGCATATTTCCTCTTCATTTGTTTGGTCTGATGTGTTTTTACCTTGCTCCTTCACCTGCTTTGTGTTTCTCTGTCTTCTCATTTTGCTTAACTTACTGTGTTTGGAATCTCCTTTTCATAGGTTACATGTTCGTAATTCCCATTGCTTTTGGTGTCTGCCCCCATTGGCTAAGGTTGGTTCAGTTTGTTGTGTAAGCTTCCTGTTGGAGGGGACTAGTGTCTGTGTTCTGGTGTATGAGGCTGGATCTTGTCTTCCTTGTGGGCAAGTCCACATCTGGTGGTGTGTTTTCGGGTGTCTGTGACCTTATTATGATTTTAGGCAGCCTCTCTGCTAATGAGTGTGGTTGTGTTCCTGTGTTCCTAGTTGTTTGGCATAGGGTGTCCTGCCCTGTAGCTTGCTGGTTGTTGTTTGCAGCTGGGTCTTGGGGTTGAGATGGAGATATCTGGGAGATTTTCGCTGTTTGATGTTACACGGAGCTAGGAGCTCTCTGGTGGACTAACGTCCTGAACTTGTCTCTCCACCTCAGGGGCACAGCCCTGACACCTGGCTGGAGCACCAACAGCCTGTCATCCACATGGCTCAGGATAATAGAGAGAAAAAAAGAAAGAAAGAAAGGAAAATAAAATTAAATAAATTTAAAAAGTTATTAAGATAAAAACCAAAAAGTAATTATTAAATAAATTTTTACGTAATAAAAAAAAAAGAAAGAACAGGACAACCAAACCAAAAAACAAATCCATCAATGATAGCAGGCACTGAAAATTATACAAAAAAAAAAAAAACACTAAAAACTGACAGAAAAAAACACTAGGACAAATGATAAAAGCAAAGGCATACAGACAAAATCACACACAGAAGCATACAAATACACACTTACAAAAAGATAAAAAGTGAAAAAAAAAATGTATATATATCGTTGCTCCCAAAGTCCATCTCCTCAGTTTGGGATGATTCTTTGTCTGTTCAGGTATTCCACAGATGCAAGGCACATCAAGTTGATTGTGGAGATTTCATCCACTGACCCTGAGGCTGCTGGGAGAGATTTCCCTTTCTCTTCTTTGTTTGCACAGTTCCTGGGATTCAGCTTTGAATTTGGCCCTGCCTCTGCATGTCGCCTGAGGGCATCTGTTCTTCACTCAGACAGGAAGGGGTTAAAGGAGCAGCTGATTAGGGGCCTCTGGCTCACTCAGGCTAGGGAGAGGGAGGGGTACAGAGTGTGGGGTGAGCCTGCGGTGGCAGAGGCTGGTGTGACGTTGTACCAGCCTGAGGCACACCGTGTGTTCTCCTGGGGAAGTTGTCCCTGGGTCACGGGACCCTAACAGTGGCGGGCTGCACAGGCTCCCGGGAGGGGAGGTGTGGATAGTGACCTGTGCTTGCACACAGGCTTCTTGATGGTTGTAGCTGCAGCTTTAGTGTCTCATGTCTGTCTCTGTGATCCATGCTGATAGCCACAACTTGCGCCCATCTCTGGAGCTCCTTAAGCAGCACTCTTTTTTTTTTTTTTTTTTTTTGCTGTCCGCCGTCCTCTCACTGTTGTGGCCTCTCCCGTTGCAGAGCACAGGCTCCGGACGTGCAGGCTCAGCAGCCATGGCTCACGGACCCTGCCACTCCACGGCATGTGGGATCTTCCTGGACTGGGGCACGAACCCGTGTCCCCTGCATCGGCAGGCAGGCTCTCAACCACTGCGCCACCAGGGAAGCCCAAGCAAGCACTCTTAATCCCCTCTCCTCGTGCACCCGGAAACAAAGAGACCAGAAAATGTCTCTTGCTTCTTTGCCAGTTCCAGACCTTTTCCTGGACTCCCTCCCTGTCAGCCATGGCACACTAGCCCCCATCAGGCTGTGTTCATGCAGCCAACCTCAGTCCTCTTCTTGGATCTGATGTCCGAAATCCAAGCCTCAGCTCCCACCTCCCACCCGTCCTGGCGGGTGAGCACACAAGTCTCTTGGGCTGGTGAGTGCTGGTGGGCACCAGTCCTCTGTGTGGGAATATCTGCGCTTTGCCCTCTGCATCCCTGTTGCTGCGCTCTCCTCCGTGGCTCTGAAGATTCCACCCTCCACCACTTGCAGTCTCCGCCCACAAAGGGGCTTCCTAGTATGTGGAAACCTTTCCTCCTTCACAGCTTCCTCCCTCTGGTGCAGGTCCCATCCCTATTATTTTGTCTCTGTTTTTGCTTTTTTCTTTTGCCTTACCCAGGTACGTTTGGAGTTTCTTGCCTTTTGGGAGGTCTGAGGCTTCTGCCAGCATTCAGTAGGTGTTCTGTAGGAGTTGTTCCACATGTAGATGTATTTCTGATGTATTTCTGGGGAGGAAGGTGATCTTCACTTCTTATTCTTCTTCCATCTTGAAGCTCCTCCACCAAAACAATCTTATTCACTCCTCCTCATAACAACTTTGTTATTAACTCCCTGCTCTGGGCGAAATCCCAGGTTCTAGGCCTTGGGGCCTCATTTACTCAGTGTGCCCCACCTTTTGCTTCCTCTGACAGGCAGACACTAGGCACGTCACAGGGAGCCGTTCAGTGAGGACTGCACGAGCTACCAACGCCAGGCCTGACCTGGATGCCAGATGCTGCCTGGGGCCTGGTTCAGCTCCGACCCATGGAACTCAGAAGCTCTGGAAGTCTATACCTTCTGAGTCCCTTCATCCCATTTCTCCTACCCCCTCCCCATGCTTCTGATAACAAAAAGTCTGATGTCTTTTTTAAAAGTTTGTTTGGTTTTGAAGTGCAGTTGATCTACAACACTATGTAAGTTCCTGGTGCACAGCATAATGATTTGATATTTCTATAGATTACAAAATGATCACCACAATAAGTCCACTTACCATCTTTGATCATACAAATGTATTACATAATTATTGACTATGTTCCAAACACTGTACATTACTTAACTCTGACTCATTTATTTTGGAACTTGAAGTTTGTAACTTTTAGTTTCCCTCATTTATAACTTTCATCTCCCCACCCCCACCTCTGGCAACCACCTGTTTTTTCTATGTATCTATGACTGTTCCTATTTTTTGTGTTTGCCCATTTGTTTTGCATTTTAGATTTCCATGTATAAGTGAAATCATGAGGTATTTGTCTTTCTCTCTCTGATTTACTTTGCTTAGTATAATACCCTCTCTATCCATGCTGTCACAAATGGCAAGATGTCATTCTTTTTTAATGGCTAATAGTAATATACTAACAGTAATTAGTAATAGAAATATATATAAAATACATATTATATATACCACTACATATATATATATATATATATATATAATACATATTATATATACCACTATATTTCTACCACAGCTTCTTTATCCATTCATCTATTGATGAACATTTAGGTTGTTTCATAATTGGCTATTGTAAAAATGCTTCACTGAAAACAGGGGTGCATATATCTTTTTGAATTAGTGTTTTCATTTTCTGAGATTAATACCCAGGAGTGGAATTGCTGGATCATATGGCAGTTCTATTTTTCCTTTTTTGAGGACTCTCCAAATTGTTTTCCATAGATGCTGTAACAATTTACACTCCCACCTACTATGCACTAGTGTTCCCTTTTCTACACATTCTCACCAACATTTGTTATTTATTGTATTTTTGATGATAACCATACTGAAAAATGTGAGGCACTATCTCATTGTGGTATTGATTTGCATTTCCCTAATTATTAGTGATGTTAAGCATATTTTTATGTGCCTCTTGGCCATATGTATGTCTTTTTTGGAAAAATGCCTATTAAGATACTCTGCTAATTTTTAAACCATATTGCAAATATCTTTTATCCCATTCTGTTGCCAGCTTTTCATTTTGTTGATATTTCCCTTCACTATGCAAAAGCTTTTTAGTTTGATATAGTCACAGTTGTATATTTTTGCTTTTGTTTCCCTTGCCTGAGGAGACATATCCAAAAAACGTTGTGAAGACCTACATCAGAGAGCATAATATGCATGTTTTCTTCTAGAATATTTATGATTTCAGGACTTACATTTAAGTCTTTAATTCATTTTGAGTTTATTTTTGTATATGGTGTCAGAAAGTAGTCCAGTTTGATTCTTTTGTATGCCACTGTTCAGTTTGCCAAACAACACTGTTGAAGAAGTATTTCTTCCCCATTGTATAATTTTGCCTGTTTTGTCCTAGATTAATTAACCATAGAACTGTGGGTTCATTTCTGGGCTCTCTATTCTCTTCCATTGATCTATGTGTTTGCTTTTGTGTCAGAATCATACTGTAGTTCTGTAGTATAGTTTGAAATCTTTGCTACTGTACATCTAACAGTTTTGAGAGTACATGTCTTTTGCCTCCTTAGATTTATTCCTAGGTATTTTGTTCTTTTTAATATGAATGTAAATGGGATTTTCTTAATTATTCTTTCTGATAGTTTATTGTAAGTTTATAGAAAGCAGTGGATTTCTGTAGATTAATTTTGTATTCTGCAACTTTACCAAATTCATATGATGAGTTCTAATAATTTTTTACTGGTGTCTTTAGGATTTTCTATGTATGATATCATGTCATAGGCAAACTGTGACAGCTTTACCTTTTTTTTTCCAATTTTGATTCCATTTATTTCTTTTTCTTGTCTGATTGCCTTGGCTAGGACTTCCAAGATTATACTGAAGAAAACTGACAATAGTGGGCATTCTTGTTTTATTCTTGATATTAGAGGAAATGCTTTCACTTTTCATCATTGAGTGATATTAGCTGTGGGCTTATCATATATGGCCTTCATTATATTGAGGTATGTTCCCTCTATATCAACCTTTAGAGTTTTTAATATTAAAAGGATGTTGAAATTTATCAAAAGTATTTTTCTGAGTTTATTGAGATAATCATATGATTTTTATCTTTGTTTTGTTAATGTGATGTATCATATTGATTGATATGCAGATATTGAACCATTCTTGCATCACTGGGATGAATCTCACTTGATATTGGTGTATGATACTTTTATTGTATTGTTGAATTAAGTTTGCTAATATTTTGTTGAAATTTTGCATCTATGTTCATCAGTGATGTCAGCTTGTGCTTTTCCTTTTTGTAACGTCTTTGGTTTGGTATTAAGCTGATGCTGGCCTTTTAGAATGAGTTTGAAAGTATACATTCCTCTTCAATATTTGGAATAATTTGATAAGGATAGATGTTAACTCCTCTTTAAGTGTTTGAAAGAATTCACCTGTGAAGCCATCTTGTCCAGGACTTTTGTTTTGGGGAAGTTTTTTGATTAGTGAATCAATTTGATTATTGGTAATTGGTCTGTTCATATTTTCTACTTCTTCCTGATTCAGTCTTGGAAGACTGTACATTTCTAGGAATTTGTGCAATTATTCTAAGTTGCACATTTTATTAGTGTATAATTGTTCATAGTATTCTCTTATTATTCTGTGTATTTCTGCAGTATTGGCTGTAACTTCTTTTTCATTTCTGATTTATTCATTTGGGCTCTCTCTCATTTTCTTTTTTCTTGATGGGTCTGGCTAAGGGTTTATCAATTTTGTTTACCTTGTCAAAGAACGATCTCTTAGTTTCATTGAACTTTGCTATTGATTTTTGTCTCTATTTCTACTTATTTTTGCCTGGATTTTTATCATTCATTCCTTCTAGTAATTGTGCATTTTGTTTATTCTACTTTTTCTAGAGCCTTTAGGTATAAGCTTTGGTCGTTTATTTGGATTTTTCTTGTTCCCTGAGGTAGGCTTATATTGCTATAAAGTTTCCTCTTATAACTGATTTTGCTGTCTCCTATAGATTTTGGATAGCTGTGTTTTTGTTTTATTTTGTCTCCTGGAATTTTGATTCCTTTTTTTCTTTCTTTAGTGACCCATTCATTGTTAAGTTGCATATTGTTTAGCCTCCACTCCATGTATTTGTGGTTTTTGCAGTTCTTTTCTAGTCTCATAATATTGTAGTTCAAAAAAAATGCTTGAAATGATTTCAACCTTCTTAATTTACTGAGATTTGTTTTGTGTCTTAGCATGTGATCTGTCATGAAGAATGTTCCATGTGCAGTTGAGAAAAATATATTCTATTGCTTTTGGATGGAATGTTCTTTATATATCTATTAAGTCTATTGTTCTACTGTATCATTTAAGGGCTGTGTTTCTTTATTGATTTTCTGTCTGGAATGATATGTCCATTGATGTAAATGGTGTGTAAAAGACCCTTACTATTATTGTGTTCCTATCATTTTTTCATATTTTATGTGTTAATATTTGTTGTATACATTTAGGTGATCCTATATTCAGTGCATATATATTTACAATTATTATATCTTCTGGTTGGACAGATCCCTTTATCATTATGCAATGTTCTTTTTTGGCTCTTGTTACAGTCTTTGTTTTAAAGTCTATTTTGTATGGTACATTTATTGCTACCTCCACATTCCTTTTATTTCCATTTGCATGGAATAACTTTTTCAATCCTTGTTTTTTCAGTTTGTGTGTTTCTTTAGATCTGAAGTGAGTCTTTTGTAGCCAGCATACATATGGGTCTTGTTTTTATATCCATTCATCCACTCCATGTCTTTTGATTGCAGCATTTGTTCAATTTACCTTTAAAGTAATTATTAAAATATATGTACTTATTGCTATTTTATTAATTATGCTGGGGTTGCTTTTGTAGTTTTTGTAGTTGTTGTTGTTACTTTTTTCTTCTTTTGCTCTCCCTTGTGATTCAATATCTGTCTTTAGTGTTAGTTTGGATCCCTTTCTCTTTTTTCTTTATGTATCACAAATTTTGGTTGGTGGTTAACATGAGGTTTATTTTTAGCAATCTCTCTCTCTATATATATACATGATTAATTTAACTTGATGATCTAAGTTTGAATGTATTTTTTCCTCCTCCCACCCAATGATTAATATCTTTGATATCATATTTTACATCTTTTTGGTTTTGTATCTATCCCTTAACCACATATTATGGATATAGATGATTTTACTACTTTTGTCTTTTAACCTTGCTCTTAGCTTTATAGGTCATTGATAATCTACTTTAACTTTATATTTTCCTTTAACAATACTATTTGTCTTTTCATACTTTTTATATTTCTAGCTGTGGCCTTTGCTTTCCTTTTAAAATTTCTTGTAGAAACACTTCTGTGGTGCTGAAGTCTTAGTTTTTGCTTGTCTGTAAAACTCTTGATTTCTCCTTCAAACCTGAATGATAGTCTTGCCAACTAAAGTTCTCTAAGTTCTAGGTTTTTGTTTTTGTCCTTTCATTACTTCCTTTTGGCCTGGAGAGTTTCTGCTTAGACGTCCATTGATAGCCTTATGGGAGTTTCCTTGTACATAACTAGTTGCTTTTTCCTTGATGTATATAATATTCTCTTTTTAGTTTTAATTCTTACCATTTTAATTACAATTTAATTACAATTTACCAATTTAATAACAATATGTCTTGGTGTAGACCTCATTTGGTTGATTTTGTTTAGGATACTCTGTGCTTCCTGTGTCTGGATGTGTTTCTTTTCAATTTTAGGGATGTTTTCAGCTATTATGTCTTAAGATACATTCTCTGTCCCTTCATCTCTTCTCCTTCTGGTACCCCTACAATATGAATGTTAGTACCCTAGATGTTGTCTGAAGTCTCTTAAACTCTCTTTTTTAAATTATTTGTTTTCCCTTTTTCTGTTTAGCTAGATTGATTTCCACTACTCTGTCTTTGAGTTCACTGATCTTTTCCTTTGTATCAACTAATCTACTGTTGATTCCTCCTAGTGTATTTTTATTTCAGTTATTGTATTATTCAGCTCTGTCTCATTCTTACTTATATTTTCTAACTCTGTTAAAATTCTCACTGTGTTTGTTCATTCTTTTCCTGAGTTCTCTGAACATACTTATGTCACTACCCTGAACTCCTTATTGGGTAATTTGCTTATTTCCATCTCACTTAGTTCTTCTTCTGAGGTTTTATGTTTTTCCTTCTTTTGGAACTCATTCCTCTGTTGCCTCATTTTTTGCCTAATTCTCTGTTTTTATTTCTGTGTTTTAGATAGATTGATTATGTTTCCTGATCTTGGAAAAGTGACCTTATATAACAGACATTCTACAGGTTCTAACAGTGCAATAACCAGAGGTATATGCTCTAGGGGTGCTCTCTATGTGGGCTGTTTGGGCCCTTCTACTGTGATAGGGCTAACTACTATGGACACAGTGATAGGCATGGCTGGCTCCTAGCCTGGTTGTTGCCAGGCCTGCCTAGTGTGGAGGTTTCCATTTGCTTGTGTTCAGCCCATGTACTGGGCTTGTTTTCAGCCCATGTACTTATATATCTATTAAGGAGTCAAGGAGTCCTTGTCCTGGTGCCAGCCTGTTGCTTGGTGGGTTAGGTCAAGGAGTGGCTGGATGCATGGCCCTTGGTTCGTGGATCTGGTGTCAGCCCACTGGCAGGTGAGCTGGGTGCTGACATGACTATCTGTAGGGATGCAGTGTTCCCAGATCTTTTGTCACTTGTGGATGGACAGGGTCTGGGCCTTGTGCTAGTGCCATCCCACACTGGTGGGTGGGGCTGGATCCTGGTATGTTTGGCTGAAGGTCCTAAGTTGTCCCATAGCTGATGTTGTTCACTGGTAGGTGGGGCTATATCTCAGTGAGACCTGAAGCTGGTACCCACTCACTGGTGGATAAGGTCCCAGGACTAGTGTTAGCTTACTGGTGGGTGAATTTTTATCTTGAGGTCTTTGGCTATTGGGTTCAGGATTCTCAGAGCTGACATTGGTTCTTTGGTTGGTGAGGCTAGGTTCTGTATCTAGAACAAGTTCACTGGTGGGTGGGGCCAGATCCCTGAGTGGCTGACTGAGGGGTCCAAAGTGACCTGGAGTTGGTGCTGGCCCACTGGTGGCAGAAACTGGGCCCCAAGATCTCTGACTGTGGGGCCCTGACAACCCTGGAGTTGATGCCAGCCTTTTGGTCGGTGAGGTTGTGTCCTGATGGGACTCAAGTGATCCCAAGGATAGTGCTGGACCACTGGTGGATGGGACTTAGTCCTGGGCCCTCTTGTGGGTGTCAGGATACTGGGACGCCTGGGGCCTTAGGGGTCTCTACAGCTGTTTCCAATCTGATGTTAAGTGGAGCTGTGTCCCCATGCAGCTAGCTGCTTGGTCTGGGAAGTCCCAGAAATGGTGCTGGCTGGGTGGTGAGTGGGGCTGGGTCCTGGTGCTAATAAGCTAGAGGGAAACTCCAAAATTCTGCTTGCCAGCACCAGTGTACTCCTGGTAGAATTGTTCTCTAAACGCATTGCCATCAGTGTCTATGTTCCCAGAGTGAGTCCCAGTTGCCTCTTGCCTCTCCAGAAGACTCTCCAAGATTAACAAGTTGGGTCTGATCCAGGCTCATCTTAAATTACTACTTCTGCCCTGGGTCTCAGAGCATGTGAGATTTTGTATGCACCATTTAAAAGCAGAATCTCTGTTTCATACAGTCCTTTGGCTCTTCTGAAATCCAGCCCTTCTGACCTTCAAAGCCAAACTTCTGGAGGCGAATCTTCCCGGTACAGGATTCCCAGGTGCAGGATCCCAATATGGGGCTTGGACCCACCCCACCATCACTTCTTGGGGACCACCCCTGCAATTGTGATTATCCTCTTATTTGTGGGTCACCTACCGAGGGGTCGGATCGTGACTATACCTTGTCTCTGGCCTTACTGACTTTTTGTGGTTCCTTCTCTATATCTTTAGTGGTAGGTTATATATTCTGATAGTTTTCAGGCCATTATCATTGATAGTTGCTCTGTAAATTGTTGTAATTTTGGTGTGCCTGTGGGAGGAGATGAGCTCAGGGATTTCCTACTCCACCATCTTGGTCACTACTTTTGCCCTGCTTTCTTTTCTAACTCTTGTGAAAACATCCCATTTAGCCACTCACCATTATGACTCCTCATTGTTTGGAAATTACATTATATTTGTGAGTATCTAATGAGAATATTGGCAAACATTATCTCTTTTTTTTATGACAACCAGTTGAAATATATGTACTATTTCTCATGTGTCTGATGGAGAAATTGGGTATGGAAGGTCACACATATCTAAGAATCACAGTTTTAACTCATGCCTATCTGACTACAGAGCCCATGTCCTTTATCAAAAATACTTTGTTCCTGAGCAAAGCTTCTGCCCATAAAACCTGTTTCCCTACTTTTCATGCTGGGAATATCTGCGAATCCTAGAATAAAACTTCAAAGACTCACTTACCTCTCGATTTTAGAGTCTGGAGCCAAATCTGGCCAAAAACAACTAGTGCCCAATCCTTCTCTTCTTTCCCCTACCATGTGCCTCTAGCTCTGCTTAGAGAGTCTCATCCATTAAATGTAACTTCAAATATGTCTTCCCATCCCAAAATTCCAACCATAGAGGGAAGAGGTCAGAATTTATTTGTCCATGGAAATTATGATACTTTTTAAAATCATTTAAAGGCTGATGCTTGATTGTCATTTGAATTGTAAACACTTGACAGTTACATTCAGTCTTATCCTAAGAAATACAGCATAATAATGGAGCAGAAGGGAAGAATGTGGATCTAGCATGCCTCAGGAACTAATAATTCATTAATGTTTCACTTTCAAACTAGTCTTATTGTGGTGATCATTTTGTAATGTATATAAATATTGAATCACTATGTTGTGCACCTGGAATTAACACTCTGTAGGTCAATTATCTTTCAGTTAAAATAATTAATTAATTAAAAAAATAACAACAGTATTTCACTTCCAACCTCTTCTACAAAACTCTGGGGACTCCCCTGGTGGTGCAGTGTTAAGAATCTGCCTGCCAATGCAGGGGACACGAGTTTGATCCCTGGTCCGGGGAGATCCCACATACTGTGGAGCAACTAAGCCTGTGTACCACAACTACTGAGCCTGCACTCTAGAGCCCTCAAACCACAACTACTGAAGCCCACATGCCTAGAGCCTGTGCTCTGCAACAAGAGAAGCCACCACAATGAGAAGCTGCATACCTCAAGAAGAGTAGCCCCCACTCTCTGCAACTAGAGAAAGCCTGTGCATAGCAATGAAGACCCAATGCAACCAAAAATAAATAATAAATAAATTTAGGGGGGAAAAAAGCAATCTCTCTTACAGGAGGGACTGCATTATAAAAGTCTGACTATGCAAGGTCAAGAATAGCTGACTGTAAGCTCCTTCTCACTGTACAGTTCAAGAGGTTTTCACATTTTAAGAAATAAATGGGAAGTGTTAGAGGTAAATAGGGGATTTTTAAGGCAGTGAAACTATTCTTTATGATACTATAATGGTGGGCATGTTATTATACATTTTTCAAAACTCATAGAACTATATAACACACAAAAATACTTTTTACTTAATAATATTAATATTTTTCATCAGTTGTAACAAATGTTCACACTAATGCAAAATGTTAATAATAGGGTAAACTGTGGGGAGGAGAAGAGGGGAGCATATGGAACTGTACTTTCTGATCAAATTTTCTGTAATTCTAAAACTGCTGTAAAATCAAAGTCTATTAATTAAGAAAGAGAGAGGTTAGTCCATATTTCTGGCAAGGGGAAATGGAAACTGAAGAATGTCAGAGGTTGAAGGTGAGGGTGTTTGGCTCTTCTTAGTACCCTTAGTTATTCCTCTACTTATTTCTGAAAATGTTTAGACTGTTATGTCTACCCATGTAAACCAGTCATCTGGGCTCTGAAGTGAATTGTATTTAAAATTATTATTAAGGTAAAAATTTGAACAGCCTTCCTTCCTCCCCCAAGAGAAAAAACAATTTACCTATGTTTCCGTTTCTATAAAATTCACTGGTTTCCTCGAATTTAGTTGTCTTCCTGGGGAGCAGTAGTGTTCTGAAGTTTTTAAATACTGGAAAATCACAGGACCTGACACTGTTTTGGAACACAAAGTAAGAGATAAACCCCAAATTAAAAGCAGTATTACTTGGGACACTGTAGTTTAACACATATTACAGTCAGTCTTTCCCTGTCTACTCAGTTTTCTTTCTTATTTCTTGCAGAATACCTTGTGTCATGATACTAAGGGCAGACCTTGATTCAATCTTTCATCCTAACATAAGAGGAGGAAGATTAGGTGAAGATTACATGTGTAGTCTTTTGACAAAAACTGCATGTACTGTTTTCCAACACTTTAACTGTCAGCCTCAGTGCCAGCATTGTCACCCATTTCTAGAACCTTCACATCTTTCAGAGATTAGATCAAATCTACCTCCTAAAACTATATCTTGATAGTCATCTTCACCCGTGCTTTCAGCTTCTCACTGAGCACTTCAGCTGGCCAACTCAAAGTTCAGAACTTGACCACATGCCACTGTATTGTACATTGTACTTTCAATTTACAATCTTGTCTAACTTAAAATATAGAATATATATATGTATATGTATTCCTAAAGCTAGGACTTTCTTATTACATCTGTTGAAACTTTACTTCTAACCACTCTCAATGCCTGCTACTGTGTGTGTTTGTTCAAAGCAATATGTTGGAGATTTGAAAGGAAAAAAACCTCAGAAGCCCTCTGTGTGCACTATTTCCTTTCCTAATTAGACCCTGAAACTCTAAATTTTTACCGTTACATTCCTAGGCTTACTGGGTTGACTCTGATATTATCCTATTTGACATTTATTATGAAAATTTTGTTTCATTAGTCAATTAATACAGACCCTTTTAGCTTATGCTTGAGATTTTAGGAAAGCAAGGTATCCTGTTTAAATAAGGAATGTGAGAATAGAGTCTTTCTATGAATAGAGAGGAAGAACAGAATAGCAAAGCTGTGGGACAGAGGGCACAGGCCCTGTATGATTAGATCAGTTTGGAGCATCAACCACACAGTGTTGGACCCTGAGATAGAACATGTTCCCAAGGAAGAAATAAGGATTTGGGATTCAAATACTTGTTCTAATACTTTAAAGTCCTGTGAGCAAGTTTCTTACCTTAAAACTCAGTTTTCACATTTGGAAATAAGTTTTGCTTCTGTCTCACACACATCAGTGAAAGCCACATAAGACAATACCTAAGAAAGTTACAAAGTGCAAAATACAGGTATGGATTTGTCAGTGATAAATGAAAAGTTAGCATGATAGCATTTTCTATTTTGGAAGGTGGGATGTATAATGAGAGATATAGATTCTAGAAAAACAGGAAGTGATTGCCAATTATAAAGTTTCCCTACTTCTTTATTTGAGATTAAGCCTGTTCAAAGAAACAGAGAATTCAAAATGACTGAAACAAACTTTGATAACTGTTTAGTTGAATGTCTTTGTTTTCTAAATAATGAGATTGAGTCACCAAAAGATTAAATGAAAGCCCAAGTTTCGATGCATGAAACACAGTCACATTCATATATCTTTGGCCAAAGCATGTGAAGATTTCCAAATTATTGGCTTGAACTTGGGCAATTTTTTCTTATTGATTATCTTAGACATAGTTTTTATTCTTATCATGGAAATTTTGAAAGCCATCTGGCAAAAGACCTGTCAATTTACCTCTTTGGTTTTCAGTATTGAATCAACTACTTTGCCTAATGTTAACACTAACTAGCACCCCAAAATGGCTAGGAAAAATTTATGTTGTACTTTGCATTTATACAGTTTTGCTTTCTCCCATCTATGTAATACAGTGACATTTTCTGCAAAGTAGAAGGAGAAATTTGTCCTCTGCTGGTGTTCCTTTTCCTATAAACTCCTCCCAATCACTTGCATTCCCAAAAGTGAATTCTCTCACGGAATTCTGTATCAATGACAGACTAAACCTAAGGCTTGTTTGTTTTCCTTTCTTTTCTTTTCTTTTTTTTTTTTGTCACAGAACTGACCAAGAACTGATGAATAGTCAATTAACCAGGATTTATTGAGAGCTTACTATGTGTTAGATAAAGATCAAAAAGGACGCATAAAGACCCTGCCCTATTCAAGGAGGCAAGCTATATACTTCACAGAAACAAAAGAGGCTATGATGTGGGGCAAACTGAACTCTAACAATGACACATGGAGTTCATTGGAAGGGTAATTGTACTAAATATGGAAGCTCAGAGGTTGATGCACAGAATGGATCATGTTGAAGATGTTCTGAGAAACGTCAAGGTTTAAATCAGCAGAGTGGAGGAGAGGAGAATGCCATGTGTAGGAAACTGGAATTAACGAAGGGCAGGATTAGGCAAATCAAATAATAAGCTTGAGGAGAAGATTGTTATGCCTGGAACGTAAAGTTGGTCTGGGGAGATGATGAAAAATGAGGCAGAAAAACATTTTAGGATAGACTGTGGATCACCATTCCTGCCAGGATGAGAAACCAGGACTTCTGTTGTTAGCACTGATGTGTGAACACAGAATGGGTTTTCAGAGCCTGAGCACAGAGCCAGAGACATTCAATTTTGACTTGTGACACATAAATCCACCATCTGCAGGATTGGGGTAACTTGCATGATTTCTCTGATTCTTGATTTCCCTCAATGTAAAATTAAATTAATAAAATCTCATAGGTCTATGTACTATGTAAAGTAAAGTAGGTACTATAATAGAGTAGGTGCTGAAAATTGTTTGGGGGCTATTGCTTTCCAGTATTGGCTTATATTTTGTTTGTTTTGGAATAGCAGTCATGTTGATGTGATTGTTTTTCTTCTTAGCTTCTTAGTAATTATCTGACTTAGAATACTACTTTAAAAATACATCTTTTTCTATCTATTCTCATTAATGGTTTTCAGAGCCAACATATTCTTCCTGATTATGGGATCATGAACTTTGAATTTCAATTTCCCTCTAGTCAGCACTTCTTTACATTTTGGGAGCTACAACCATCAGTCATCATCTGACCTTGTGTCATTTTCATAAATTAAAAGTTATAGAATAAATCTTTACAATGAAAAATGACAAGTAACCTGCAAATAACTTTTATTTTTATACTGAAAGAAAAAAGCTGCTTCATGAGTAGGTAAAATCAGCAACTTTAAAAGAGTTTTCTTCCTCAACAGAAATATTTCCCTCACTGACCTCCCATGGTGCCTGAAATTCCACCATATGCTCTCCTCCTTAAAACATCATGGACCCAACATGAGCATATTGATACAATTATGGCTTTCATGGGCATTATAATCTCTGGGAAAGGTAACACATTTACAAGCCAATACACCAAAAGTATATCTTTCATCTCATATTGGTCACCCTGTTACTCTCCTCTAACATCATGGAAGTGCTTCAAAGGTGGTCAATGACAAAATAAGAATTATAGAAAATACCTATAGTACTTGCTATATGCCAGGTATGTAAAATTCTTATAACATTTTTTGGAGATGGGTACTAATACTACCCTCATTTTACAGTCAAAATAACTGAAGCAGAGAGAGATGACTAAGTTTAAAAAATAAGTTACAGGACTGGAATTTGATTGAACTCAGATCCTTTGGCTTTAAGTCTAGTGCTTAACCATTGCTTGAAACTATCTTGCTCTATAAAATGGTTGCTTATTTCCTCCTCCATGATCAATGATGGGACCTTTTTGGGAGACATGAGGGAAATAGAAGTAGATCTGATGACAGAATTTTTTTTGCGTCTATAGGGCTTTGTCAATAATTGTGTACATCTGTGTTCCCTCCTCCTCCACCTTTGGAGATTGTAATTGCCATTTCAGGGCGGCTTCACCTGCAAAGCTTTGTAAGGCTATCAATGCTTATCTTTACCTGATCAGGGGAAATTAAAGTAGTTGCCTTCTTATGCCTGGCCTTGTTTCAAAACTTTAAAACTGAAAAGCAAACGGTATTTTATTAAAGTTTTTACAGTACACATTCAAGGTCTCCACAGCCTTGTATAGACTAAATTCTAGCCAGCAATGAAAAGCATACATTCTGTTAAAGTACTTGAACAAGGAGGCCATTAGGCTATTAAACAAGGTGGGTCTTATGACTTGGCAGCATAGGTAAGCAAACCAAAACCTAAGCTAGTCTCAATTCTTATAAATGCCTCAAGGTTAATAAATCAAAATTTAAGAAAAACTAATCACAAATAGCCAATTAGGCTTTCCCAAATAGGGCAACAGCTTAAGTTATAGTCAATCAAATCATTTCCCTGTTTGCTTGTTTTGCTTCCAGTCTGCCCGATAAAAGTCTTTCCCTTAGCTCCTGCTGATGGAATATTTCTAATCATTTTTTGGCTTGTTGCTGCCTGATTCAAATAGATCTTTGCTCAAATAAAATCTTCAAAATTTTAATGTACCTCAGTTTACCTTTTAACAGTCACATTGTGCTAAATCTCCTCGGAGCCTCATTTTATCAGCAAAGACCTGGGAAGATGTATATAGAAAAAGAAAGGAAAATGTCCCACATCATGTATGATTACCCATCCTGACAGAATGGAAACAAGATCAGATAACTTTGATAGGGGAAGAGGCTGAAAGAATGATGCTCAAAAGAGCATGAAAGCTCAGAATTTTTTATGAAGTAGAACATATAAAGCAGAAAGAGATCTAAAAGACAAGGCTGTAATATATGGAGGATTTGGCACATACTATCTGAAGCTTAACAACCCAGAGATTGCATATCAATAATTGTGGAAGACTATATTTTCCAATGATGACCACAACAGTATCTACCATTCCTTTGTTCTGCAATGTGACTTTGCTGCTCTTCCATCAAGAGTAAAATCTATATCTCCATACTCCCTTTTTGAATCTGTATGACATGGGGTCAGTGACTGTTATCTAATATAATCTGGTAGTAGTGACACTGAGAATCCAGTAAACATGCTGGGACATCCAAGGTGCATGGAGTAATCATGTATAGGTGTTCCCATAGACAGTCCCAGCTTCCAGCTAACAGCCAGCATAAACTACAACCACATAAGTGATCTTAGTTATCTAAACTAGTCCATTCTATCAATGGTTCCAGCTCCAGCTGTTGTCTGACTGAAGCTACATATAAGGCCTTGAGCAAACACTGGGCTGGTGAGCTCAGTCAACCCACAAAACCACAGAGATAATAATAAATTGCTGTTTTAAACTACTAAGTTTTAGGATGACTTATTATACAGAAATAAGATAACCAAAAGAATACTGCAACCAAAGGGGGCAGAACATAATACTACCTAAAGAGTTCTTAAGAACTAAGCAGAAGGAATTCTAGGGTACTGATACACCAGCATATGACAACCACACTAGACATACCTTCCCCTTTATTGAGGTCCTATGCCCTAATTCTAATGAAGACCACCATTCTCACTTCCTTTAGCACAGAAAAGACTTAATTTCTTCTTGAGATTTTTGGCCTCTTTCTTCTGAATCAATGTACTGCAGATTTACACTGGAGGTTTTATCTCTAGGTCCTGCTGTAGTTCCTATGAGAAGTAATTCCTCCCCTGAACCCACCAGACCTAATAATAAAGACCTATCAGGAGATGGGGAGTAATGGACAGGAGATCACTTGAAACTCAGAAAGAGGCCAATAATTCCACTCCCATCTTTCATTTTTCAAATATCAATGAACATTTTTCATGAAAAAGATAAAAATAAATACAGCATTGACCAAAATAATACCTCCTGCATCAGTGAATTATTGGTGAGTTTCTCTATTTCCATCTTCATCTTCCAAATTCCTTTCAAATCTTCTGCAGGTGTGTCATGAAAATTCAAACAGGATATCTTTGAAATACTCTGGCCACTTGCTGTTGAACTTGGGCCTCTAGAACCTCCATGAAGTTATTATACTTCTTCCTATTCTCCTATGCTTTTGATGTGGCTGCTTGCAGCTTGTTATCTGTGTTCTATCCTCTCAGGTGCCTTCAAAGTATGTCTGATAGTTTCACTAGTTTAGTCAATTTATATGTATTTGATTTTTTCCTGCTTTGATTAAATGTCAGTGGCACTTCAGTTGGTAGCACAAACACATTAATGTTACCAGTAAGCTTAACAAAAAGCACAAGTTTTTCTCCAGCTTCTTAAACTTCCATTTCTAGATATTATTTTGGAGAAGATTACATCATAATTCTAAGATTTTCTTTCTTATCGAAATAAAGGTACAATAATAGATCCTTTCTTGAACTCATCTATTAATAGAACTCAAAGTGTTCCTAGATACCAAATGCCAAGGTGGCTAAATAAATCACATTATTTAGGTATGTAATAGATTAACAACTATCTACTTGAGTATACTTTGCTTTGAAAAGTCTACTGTGAAGTGGTCCAGGGGGTTATAAATCCCTGAGAAGAGCCTTTTTAGGCATGGTGATTCAAAGTAGAGATGGGCAGTGGCAATCAAAGAGTTGGAGCTGTCGCTAGGTGATAAACTGAGCCTAGAATTAATACAGTTCAGGAGCGAAGGCACATTTCTGCCTGGATTCTTTTCTAGCAAATAAGGCAGGCTTGGGGATCATGAGCGTAGGTGGAATTTAACAGCAGTATAATTGCTAGCTCTCTGCTGTATTAGTTTTGGTGAAGATTGACCCTATGCTCATGTCCTTGCAAAAAAAGTTGTCCTTCTATTAAAAGCTGATGCTTGAAGAAAGTGTCCAAATTTCCTTGTGCATAGCATCATTCAGTGGCTGTGTCCACCAAGAAGAGTAACTGCTCCATGCAACTGAGAGAGTATGTAGAATATTTCTGTCTTGGCATAATTTGTCAATTTTATTTTTTAATCTCTTAGTGTGATCTGCTAAATAAGCTGCTTTAAAAACTAAAATAAGACCCAGAAAAAAGATCATTTCATAAAATCAATACAGATTTTTAGCTCCAAAGGTAAATCTAAACAACAGATTGCCTTCAGTAAATTGCTTTTCCCACTGCACAGTATAGTTTTTGTTTTGTTGCATGTACAAGTGTGTGTGTCTTTGTGTAGGTCATAGGTCATCATCATGATGTTTTTCTTTCACTCATTAATTTACTATTCTTTTTTAAAAAAAATTGTTCAGCAAATGATTGTAGAGTACCTACTAAGTCCCATGCTCTCTTTAAGTACTGGGATATGATATTGAATAACACGCTCAAAACCTGATCAGAGAGACAAAGGAATAGTAAACAGTAGAGGGTAAGGGCTGAGAGGCAAACATGGACCTTGTGCTAAAGGAACACAAGTGAGAGGGTGCCTTACTTTTCCTGGAAGTGTCAGAAAACCTTTGCAGGAATGGGAAGTGAA
The DNA here is from genome assembly GCF_964270905.1 of Leucopleurus acutus. NCBI lineage: Eukaryota > Metazoa > Chordata > Mammalia > Artiodactyla > Delphinidae > Leucopleurus > Leucopleurus acutus. The sequence goes on from NC_139155.1 coordinate 30,669,116, forward strand.
GCGAATATTAAGGGATTTTCCAGGTTGTAAGCTATATTTTTAAAAAGTGTACATTTTAGAAAAAGAAATAGAAAAATAGAATGCACAGTGCACTTGGGGTTTAGTATGGCAAGTAACAAAGCCCCGTGTTAAAGAGGGTAAGCACCAAGTAGGCTTAATCCTGATCTACCTGGCTGGTTGTGGGAACTTAAATAAGCCTCTGACCTCCCTGTGTCTCACTTTCCTCATCTGGCAATAATAATTATATCTACTTCATAAGGTTGTTCAGCAGACTAAAACAGTTAGTTCCTGTCAAGTTCTTACAAAAATGAATGACTACATAAATGTTTTATTGAAACATGGTGATTCAAAGTAGAGATGGAAAAGTGACAATAAAAGACTTGATTTTTATAGATGAATTTAAGGGTCTGATTTGGGAAAGAGACGGGAATGAAATTAAAACTTAGGAAGGTATAGAGCATAACTGAAGATTGTAGTATGAAGTTTGGATTTTATTTCTATCCAAGATCATGCCTTAGAAGTGTTTTTAAGTAGAATGATTGCCTAATTAAGTACTCATCTATAAAAAGTTCCTTGATGGTGATATATAGGAAGGAAACTCAATTTTGAGCTCCTTACAATAATGCAAATAAGATAAATACTTGAGCTAGAAACAAGGGAAGTGGAGGAGTGAGAATGTATATTAAAGATTATAAAGACAACCTATAGCTTTTGGGAACTATATTTTGGATTATAAGTAGCCTAAAATAATTGTCATATTCTTGTTTACATAACTAGATGTACAGTTTCTATTCATTAAAATAGAAAATTCAGGAAAAATGTAAGTTGAAAATAGTATGATGAGTTGGTTTTCAGACATGATGAGCTTGAAGTATTTAGGGCTATCACGGTAGGCAGCTATATGTCCTGATGTCAGGTGTTGAATATTTATTCAATATGAATCTTGAAATATAGAATTAATAATCCCAAGCTTAAGTATGGTTAAGCCATAGAAACAGTTAGATAATAAAACTAGAATTTACTGAGTACTTATTATATGCTAGGACACAAACTAATCTCTCTGCATGGATAATCCTACATGTTATAAACGTCAAAGGGAAGAGTTTTTAAAAGCTTAGGTAACTTGTGAAAGTTCACATAGCTAAAAAGTGGAGAACAGGAATGAACAAATTGCTACTAAATTCTTGTGAGTGACAGATCCCTCAACACAATAGTGAGTTAAATAATGTTAATGCATTTCCTTTTCATCTCAAATAAATCTAAAGGGACCCAATTTCCTTCTAATTTATTTCTCTGCAATACTTAGCATCTGGTGTTCTTTTCAAATTCCATTGTGTCTGTATTCCAACCAGCAGAAAAGAAGAAACTAAAGTATGTTACTCTGGTATGAACTCTCTCTAGAAGTTGGACCCAATGCTTCTTCTTACATTCTACTGGTAGTACTTAGTCACATGACATTCTACCTTCAAGGGAATCTGGAAAATGCTGTGTTTTAATTTTTCCTCCTGGGGAGCTATTGCTCATGTAAAAATTGCAGATTTAATTACTACATAGAAATTGGAAAATAGATACTAAGACAGAAATAACAACCTCTACTTCAGGGATCCACTAAAAAAGGTAAAGTTTAGAAAACTTAACTGAATACATCAGTTAGATTCCTGGAGAACTTCAGCATTAAATGGAGAAGCTGAAGGAAATGAGTCAAAAAACATACTCAGATATCCTAGCAGACTAGGATAGGTCTGAGACTTATCATTGTTATCATCATGAGTACATTAATGGGATGAATATTGAGGCCTAACAGTAGGTTGGGCACACTGAAAAATGAATATTCTTGGTAGGAACTTGGTGTATGTAATACACACAACTCTGTTGAAGAGAAACATGGAGAAATCTGGAGAGCTATAACTAGATATGTCAAGGCATCAATTTAGTTCAACCCTCACTTTAACACCACTACAAATAAACCAAGCATAATGAAACGATGATTATTTACTTATTAAATGTTTGCTCAAATTACAAAAGGATTTATCTCAAGGTTTCTGTAAATAATGAACTCCCCTAGTGCACTTAAAATATAATTCATTTTAAGACATTGAATTTGCAGGAACTTTTCAGAAACATATTTATGAGGTAAGCAAGATGTACCTAAATCTCAGGAATAGAAAGGAGTGATTGGCGCAAAGAGGATCATTGCAGGTAAATATTTAGATTTGAGGAGAGAAACTAAGTGTTTATGTTCTGAGGGAGCTCCTTTAGGGAGAGAGGTTTTTATATAAGATGCTTACCTTGAATAGTTTTTCTTAAGAATACCTGAAAAGAATCTTCAAATTCTCCTGAATGTTCTTGGTTCTATGTCAAAGCTAATTCTCAAATGTATACTTCCACATAATTTTGAAAAAAAAGTTGTGAATGATGAAGAGGTTTTATAAATTGCCACACAGACCTGACTTATGTGAAAGGAGAATAGAGAGGCAAATCATCACACTGTCCTGCCTATACATTTCCTGTTTTTCAGGGATACATAGATACATAAAAACATACATACATACCATTCACCTGGAAACATTTGCAAATTAAAATTGAATCAGAGATTCAATAACTGGCTTTGAATCCTTAGGATGTGTACGACAGTCCTTACATTTGTAAGTCAAAGACAGTGCCTTTTGCCCCAAAGGTAACCTGGTCTCATCCTTAGTCTAATTCTGTGTTTAAACTTTTTGCTGAAATCTAGACACATTGATTTACTACAAAAGTCTCTTTAGCACCTCCCCCAAACCCTATCCTTCATATCTGTCATTTTAGTTTGGTGAAACCTGCAATTTCATCATTACAAATGTATGGCTTTAATTTAAGCACAATGGGATATTTTACCTTTATACGAAGGGTTCTAGTAATAGAACATAGAAATCTTGCCACCTATTTACACCTTAGTTACCAAAGGAAGAACTAAAGTACCTGAAGATGGTGTATAAAGGGTATAGAAATATGAACTGCGAGTATATTTCTACTTCCATACTGTACTTGCTATTCAGAGAGTAAATTGCAAATTGTTTAAGAGTCTCCTCAGCAGAGTTTCCTCTAGGCTATTTCTTTTCTTTTTAATTAACTTTTTAGTGAGGTATAATTGACATTTAACATTACATTAGTTTCAACTGTGCAACATAATGATTTGATATTTGTATACACTGAAAGATGTTCACCATAATAAGTCTAGATAACATCCATCGCCATATATAGTTACAAAAATATTTTTCTTGTGATGGAACTTAATTATTTTTATTTAAGTATCCTTGACATACAATATTATATCAGTATCAGGTGTAAAACATAGTAATTAAATATTTTTATAGATTATACTTCACAAAAAGTTATTACAAAATATTTACTATATTAACTGTGCTGTATATCAAATGATTGTAACATTTATTCCGTACCTAGTACTTTGTACCTCTTAATCCCCTTCACCTATTTTGCCTGGACCCCCACCTCACTGTCCTCTAGTAAAACACTAGTTTGTTCTCTGTATCCATGAATCTGTTTCTGTTTTGTTATATTTGTTCATTTGTTTTATTTTTTATTCCATACATAAGTGGAAATATATATTATTTGTTTTTATCTGTCTGACTTATTTCACTAAGTATAACACACTCCAGGTCCATACATGTTGTCACAAATAGCATAATTTCATTCTTTTAGATGTCTGAGTAATATTCCAGTGTGTGTGTGTGTGTATGTGTGTGTGTGTGTGTGTGTGTGTGTGTGTGTATAACATCTTCTTTATCTGTTTACCTGTTGATTTACAGCACTCAGGTTCCATATCTCAGCTATTATAAATAATGCTGCTATATCAATTGAGGGTGCATATATCTTTTCAAATTAGTGTTTTCATTTTCTTTGGATAAACACTGAGGAGAGAAAATGCTGAGTCTCATGGTAGTTCTATATGTAATTTTTTGAGGACTCTCCATACTGTTTGCATAGTGGCTGCACCAATTTATTTTATCACCAACAGTGCAAGAGGATTCTCTTTTCTCCACATTCTTGCCAGCATGTGTTATTTCTTGTCTTTCTGATGATAACCATTCTGACAGGTGTGAGGTCACAGCTCATTGTGGTTTTGATTTGCATTTCCCTGATGTTGAGCATCTTTTCATGTGCCTGCTGGCCATTTTTATGTCTTCTTTGGAAAACGTGCCTATTCAGGTCCTCTGCCCATTTTCTAATCTGGTCATTTGGTTTTTTGGATGTGGAGTTGTTTATATATTTTGAATAGTAAACTTTTATTGGATGTCATGTTTGCAAATATCTTCTCCCATTCAGTAGGTTGTCTTTTTTGATTTGTTGATGGTTTCCTTAGATGTGCAAAATCTTTTAAGTTTAATTAGGTCCCATTTATTTTTGCTTTTGTTTCCCTTGCCTAAGGACACAGATATAAAATATATTGCTAACACCAATGTCAAAGAGCATCCTGCCTATGTTTTCTTCTAGGACTTTTAGGGTTTCAGGTCTTACTGGTCTTCAGGTCATACATATAAGTCTTTCATCCATTTTGAGTTTATTGTGGTACATGGTGAAAGAAAATGTTTTAGTACCATTTTTTACATGTAACTATACAGTTTTAGTGGCACTACTTATTGAAGAGACTGTCTATTTTTCATTATATATTCTTACCTCATTGTTGTATATCCATTGACCATATATGCATGGGTTTATTTCTGGGTTCTCTATTCTGCTCCATTGATCTATGTGTCTACTTTTGTTCCAGTACAACACTATTTTGATTACTATAGCTTTTACTATACTCTGAAATCAGGGAGTGTGATACCTACATGTTTATTCTTTTTTCTCAAAATTACTTTGACTATTCAGGGTATTTTGTGGTTTCACACAAATTTAGGATTATTTTTTTTTAGTCCTGTGAAAAATGCCCTTGTTATTTTGATAGGTATTACATTGGATCTGTAGATTGCTTTGAGTAGTATGAACATTTTAACAATATTAATTCTTCCAGTGCATGAACACATAATATCTTTCAATTTATTTTTATTTTCTTCAATTTCCCTCATCAATTCTTATCAGTTTTAGAGTACAGTTCTTTTACCTCCTTGGTTAAATTTATTCCTGGGTATTTTATTCCTTTTCATATAATTTTATAAGGGGTTGTTTTCTTGATTTTTCTTTCCATTTATTGTTAATGTATAGAAATGCAGCAGATTTCTGTATATTAACTTTGTATCCTGCAAGTTAACAGAATTCACTGACTAGTTCTGATAGTTTTTTGGTGGTGTCTTTAGGGTTTTCTATATATAATATTATGTCATCTGGAAATAGTAACAGTTTTACTTCCTCCCTTCCAACTTGGGTGCCTTTTCTTTTCGTTTCTTGTCTGATTACTGTTACTAAGACTTCCATTACTATGTAAAATTGAAGTGGTGAGAGTGGGCATGTGTCTTATTCCTGATATTAGAGGAAAAGCTTATAGCTTTTCACCCTTGAGTATGATGTTAGCTTGTCATAAATGACCTTCATTATGTGGAAGGAGGTTCCCTCTATAACAACTTTGTTGAGAGTTTTAAACATGAATGGATGTTGAATATTGTCAAATGCTTTCCATGCATGTATTAAGATGATTGTATGATTTTTATATTTCATTTTGTTAATGTGGTGTATCACATTGATTGTTTTTTGGTTATTGAACCATCCTTGCATCCCTGGAATGAATCCCACTCAATTATGATATATGATCCTTTTTATATATTGTTGAATTTAGTTTGGCATTATTTTGTTTGTGATTTTTGCATCTGTGTTTATTAGAGATTTGGTCTGTAGTTTTCTTTCTTGGTAGTGTCTTTGTCTTGTTTTGTTATCACATATGCTGGTCTTGTAAAATGAGTTTGGTAGTGCTCCTCTCTCTTCAATTTGTTGAAATAGTTTGAGAAACTCTTTAAATATTTGCTAGAATTCCTCTGTGAAGACTTCTGATGCTGGACTTTTGTTTGTTGGGAGTTTTTGATTACTGATTTAATTTTTTTACTAGTAATTGGTCATTTCATATTTTCTATTTCTTCCTGATTCAGTCATGAGAGATTGTACATTCTAGGAATTTATCCATTTCTTCTAGGTTGTTCAGTTTGTTAGTGTGTAACTGTCTATAGTGTTTTCTTATGGTTGTGCTACTGTGATATCAGTTAAAATGTCTCCTTTTTAATTTCTAATTTTATTTTGGGGGGTCTTCTTTCTTTACCTGGAGGAGTCTGGCTAAATATTTATCGATTTTGTTTATCTTTATAAATAACTGGCTGTTAAATTTATTGATATTTTCTATTACTCTTTGGTCTCTATGTATTTCCACTCTGGCCTTTATTATTTCCTTCCTTCTGCTTACTTTGGGCTTTTTTTCCTCTACTTTTTCTAATTCCTTTAGCTAGAAAGTTGGGTTGTTTATTTGAGATTTTTCTTTTCTTGAAGTAGGACTGTATCATGATAAACTTCCCTCATAAACTTCCCTCAAAACATTTGACTACAGACCTAGGTCATGAAAGGTTTCATCTTTGTTTACTACTCTAGAAGTTTTTACTTTTGTTTAATAGTGGCTTTACTAAGATGAAATTCACATTCCATACAATCTACCCATTTAATTGTTTAGAGAACAATTAAGGTTTCTTTTTATATTTAAAGATTTACACGTATTTACAGATATAGGCTACCAGATATGGGCTACAGATATTTACACATATTTACAGATATGGACTACCATCATCACAGTCAATTTAGATCATTTTTGTCACTTCAAAAAGAAACTCTGTACACTTTAGCTATCACTCTTGTAATTCCTGATATCCCCAAGCCATAAGCAACCACAAATTTACTTTTAGACACAATTAATTTACCTATTTTGGACATTTAATAAAAATAGAATCAAATAATATATGTAATTTGTTACTGATTTCTTTTCACTAAACAATATTTTCAAGGCTTTCCTATGTTATATTTATCAGTACTTTCTAGTTTTCTGTGACTGAATAATATTTAATGGTATAGATATAAACATTTTGTTTATCCATACATCATTTGATGGATATTTAGAGGACTTTGTTTTTCATTTTACCTTTTATATTTATATTTACCATCCATCTGAATTTGAATTAGGTGGTGATATAAAGTAGAAATTCAAGACTTGTTTTTTTTTCCTTATGGATACTGAATTGATGCAGTATCATTTATTGAAAAGTCATTCTTTCCTCACTACATCAATATTAGGAAGTTTGTTTGTTGTTTTACTCTTCTGTTGCTGTTTATTATCATGCACCAGGTCATTCTATATGTGTGTTTGTGGCCTCTTTCTTCTGTCTCCCCTGTATTTTTTTTTACATCTTTATTGGAGTATAATTGCTTTACAATGGTGTGTTAGTTTCTAGTGTATAACAAAGTTAATCACTATAGGTACACATATATCACCATATTCCCTCCCTCTTGCATCTCCCTGCCACACTCCCTATACCAATCTTCTAGGTGGACACAAAGGATCAGGCTAATTTCCCTGTGCTATGTGGCTGCTTCCCACTAGCTATCTATTTTATATTTGGTAGTGTATATATGTCTATGTCACTCTTCCATTTCATCCCAGCTTACCCTTCCCCACCCTGCGTCCTCAGGTCCATTCTCTATGTCTGCATCTTTATTCCTGTCCTGCCCCTAGGTTCTTCAGAACCATTCTTTGTTATATTTAGATTCCATACATATGTGTTAGCATACGGTATTTGTTTTTCTCTTTCTGACTTACTTCACTCTGTATGACAGTCTCTAGGTCCATCTACCTCACTACAAATAACTAACTTTCATTTCCTTTTCTGGCTGAGTAATATTCCATTGTATATATGTGCCACATCTTCTTTATCCATTCATGTGTTGAGGGACATTTAGGTTGTTTCCATGCCCTGGCTATTGTAAATAGAGATGCAATGAACATTGTGGTACATGACTTTTTCTGAATTATGGTTTTCTCAGGGTATATGCCCAGTAGTGGGTTTGCTGGGTCATATGGTGCTTCTATTTTTAATTTTTTAAAGAACATCCATACTGTTCTCCATAGTAGCTCTATAAATTTACATTCTCACCAACAATGCAAGAGGGTTCCCTTTTCTCCAAACCCTCTCCAGCATTTATTGTTTCTAGATTTTTTGATGATGGTCATTCTGACTGGTGTGAGGTGATACCTCATTGTAGTTTTGATTTGCATTTCTCTAATGATTAGTGATGTTGAGCATCCTTTCATGGGTTTGTTGGCAATCTATACCTTCTTTGGAGAAATGTCTATTTAAATCTTCTGCCCATTTTTGAATTGGGTGGTTTGTTTTTTTGATATTGGGCTAAATGAGCTGCTTGTATATTTTGGAGATTAATCCTTTGTCAGTTGCTTCATTTGCAAATATTTTCTCCCATTCTGAGGATTATCTTTTCATCTTGTTTATGGTTTACTTTGCTGTGCAAATGGTTTTAAGTTTCATTAGGTCCCATTTGGTTATTTTTGTTTTAATTCTATTTCTCTAGGAGGTGGGTCAAAAAGGATCTTGCTGTGATTTATGTCACTGAGTTTTCTGCCTATGTTTTCCTCTAAGAGTTTGATAGTGTCTGGCCTTACATTTAGGTCTTTAATCCATTTTGAGTTTATTTTTGTGTTTGGTGTTAGGGAGTGTTCTAATTTCACTCTTTTACATGCAGCTATCCAGTTTTCCCAACACCACTTATTGAAGGGACCTTCTTTTCTCCATTGTATATTCTTGCCTCCTTTATCAAAGATAAAGTGACCATATGTGAATGGATTTATCTCTGGGCTTTCTATCTTAATTCATTGATCTATATTTCTGTTTTTGTGCCAGTACCATGCTATCTTGATTAATGTATCTTTGTAATATAGTCTGAAGTCAGGGAACCTGATTCCTCCAGCTCCATTTTTTTTCCTCAAGATTGCTTTGGCTATTTGGGGTCTTTTGTGTTTCCATAGGAATTGTGAAATTTTTACTTCTATTTCTATGAAAGCTGCTCTTGGTAGTTTGATAGATTGCATTGAACCTGTAGATTGCTATGGGTCGTATAGTCATTTTCACAATGTTGATTTTTCCAGTCCAAAATATGGTATATCTCTCCACCTGTTTGCATCATCTTTAATTTCTTTCATCAGTTTCTTATAGTTTTCTGCATACAGGTCTTTTCTCTCCTTAGGTAGGTTTATTCCAAGGTATTTTATTCTTTTTGTTGCAATGGTAAATTGGAGTCTCTCCTTAATTTATCTTTCAGAGTTTTCATCATTAGTGTATAGGAATGCAAGAGAATTCTGTGCCACACCCTATTTGCTGGCAGAGTTTCTGCTGAAATATTAACCTTATGGGGATGTCCTTGTATGATATTTGTTGCTTTTCCCTTGCTGCTTTTAATTTTTTTCTTTGTACTTAATTTTTGATAGCTTGATTAATATGTGTCTTGGCATGTTTCTCCTTGGATTTATCCTGTATGGGATTCTCTGTGCTTCCTGGACTTGATTATTTCCTTTCCCATATTAGGGAAGTTTTCAACCATGATCTCTTCAAATATTTTCTCAGTCCCTTTCTATTTCTCTTCTTCTTCTGGGACCTCTATAATTTGAATGTTGGTACATTTAATGTTGTCCCAGAGTTCTCTGAGACTGTTCTCAATTCTTTTCACTTTATTCTACTCTGCAGTTGTTACTTCCACTACTTTATCTTCCAGGTCACTTAACCGTTCTTCTGCCTCAGTTATTCTGCTAGTGATCTCTTCTAGAGAATTTCTAATTTCATTTACTGTGTTGTTCATCACTGTTTATTTGCTCTTTAGTTCTTCTAGGTCTTTGTTAAACGTTTCTTGTATTTTTTCCTTTCTATTTCCAAGATTCTGGATCATCTTTACTATCATTACTCTGAATTCTTTTTCAGGTAGGCTGCCTATTTCTTCTTCATTTGTTTGGTCTGGTGGGTTTTTACCTTGCTCCTTCATCTGCTGTGTATTTCTTTGTCTTCTCATTTTGCTTAACTTACTGTGTTTTGTGTCTCCTTTTCACAGGCTGCAGGTTCATAGATCCCATAGGCTTTGTTGTCTGCCCACAGTGACTAACGTTGTTTCAGTGGGTTGTGTAGGCTTCATGTTGGAGGGAACAGGTGCCTGTGTTCTGGTGGATGAGTCTGCATTTTCAGCAAATATTTGTATAACACCTTCTAAGTTGAAGGCACTGTTCTAGGAAGTAGGAAGAGAACAAAGTTCTTGCCCTTACGTACTTTACATTCTAGTGGGGGAGAGAGGTGAATAAATAAGTCAATATATGGAGTGTCAAGTGGTGGTAAATGCTTTGGAGAATAACAAAAGAAGATGAAGAGGTAAGGGAATGTGTTAGGTGATCAGGGAAGTCCCCGCTAATAAGATGTCGGTTGAGCAGAGCCTTGAAGTGAGAAACAAGCCATTGGATATGTGGGAGAGTGGAGATGGGGTGGGAGGGTGTGTTCTGGGAGAGTGGAGATGGGGTGGGAGGGTATGTTCTGAAGCAGAAGGAATAGTATGTGCAAAGTCCCTGGGGCACGATTGTGCTTGGCATATTTGAGGAATAGTAAGGAAGCCAGTGTGGCTGGACAGGGGAAAGTGAGTGAGGGCAGGGCAGTAGAGGATGAGATCAGGGAGGCTGGCAGGGCAAAGGAGGGAGGTGGATGATGTAGGTCCTTGTAAGTCATAGTTTCAACTTATAATTCAGTTGGAGAAACAAACTGATATTTGTTTTTGAAGAGTTCTCAATGCTATGCTAAAAACTTGGGCTTTATTCTGTGCTAAGTGAAGATGTTTAAGCAACAGAGCAATCCAGCCAAGTTTATATTTTAGAAAGGTAACAGCGTCACTATCCAAGACACATTGTAGACTAAGTATATAGTATGTACATAGTATGCTGCTCTTCTATAAAATACAGGATATCTGTTACATACAAATACTTACAAGATACAAGTGTGAATGTAAGCACTTGGGAAATATCTGAAAGAGCCACACAAGAAACTGGGAGAGTGGGACAACTTTCCATGTCCCATATGATTGGAATTCTGAAGGGTACACACACGAACTAATGGACGTGTGCTACCAGCCTCCGGCTAAGGAGGGAAATTGCAGGCATCAGAATCCTCTTTACTAATCAAGTGCATTAATCCGCCTGCGTGATGACGTCATCTCGATGCGGGGTGACGCATGCGCAGTAAAAAAGTGGTCCGCGAGCTTCGTGGGCTTGTGCCTAGGCGCCTGTGGTTCTTGGCCTTGTGCTGGCACCGGGGGCGCCGGGTTGGCAACTTTGTTACTCCTGGCATTGGGTGGGCGGTATCTTGGGGGTGACATGAGCCAGTGGCATCATACCCGCGGGCGTTGGGGTCAGCATTGCGGCTTTCCCGGACGTTCGTTCATCAGCATGAGGAAGGGTGGAAAGCACATCCCGGAAAGGTAATATGCCTTGGGCCCTGGGCGTTGCTGGTGGAGTTCAGAGCCCCTGGGCCTGAGCTTCGTCTCTTGTGCTGTGGCCTGTCACAGTTGCCCCCGCGTGCTGGCCCGTCCGCGCTGTGCTGGGGGTATTGGTCGTCTCGTGGCTCAGTTCACAGTAGCTGAAAGGGACAGTGTGGGATGTTCTGCTTTCTCCCCATCGTTTTAAAAGGGAGGCTCTGGCCATTGCTCCTTGGGTAAAATGCAGAGGGACTGCTTTTTAAGATTGGGACTGTCAGTGTTGGGGACACGCCTTAATTACCAGAATGGAATTCCCTTCAGTTCCTCAAGCTGTGTTGTTTAGGCACAGAAAACGTGCGTAATAGTTACTGGAACTAAGTTTGAGTGAAAAAACGCACCGGTAGCGCCGAATTTTCCATCGAAACAGTTGATTTGTGTTGTCTCTAGGAATTATAAAGGGCGTACTGTTGCTTCCTAACCAGTGTCATTTGAGAGATCTACCTCTGTACGTTCAAATGATTAATTTTGAGGCTGTGCTCATGTGTATAGTAAACCCTGAAATTCCCTAAGACCTTCCTTTCCTCCATCTCATACCCCATTAAGCCCGCTTCAGTTTATCTCCTGAATTTCTTCCGAATCTGTCACCTCTTCCTCAACATCCTAATACTGAACTTGCCTGTGTGCTGCAATTAGATCCTAACTAGTGTCCATATATCTTGTTTCCTTCCAATCCATCCTGCACACAAGAAACCATAAAAGCAAGTTGGAACATTGCTCATAAACATCGCTCAAAAACATTCTTTTGAGAATAGAAAACAAACTGTTGGCCTTTAAGACTCTGCGTGGTCTAGAATCCTCTCTGATTCTCTAACCCCATCTTGTGCCACTATTGCCCTCACTTTCTATGCTTCAGATATACTGAATTAACCTTAGTTCTAACTCATCTTACAGAAGTCAGTTCAGATATTATTTTTCACTGTGATTCCTAGCATCAAGGAATTTTATTATTCAGGTTTTGTATAAGGACTAAAAGTAAATTATGAAGTAGAATAATTGAGTTTAAACTATTTCAGTCAACATGCATGTATTAATGATACCTTAGTAGTCCACACCAGGCTAGGTTCTATCAGGGATACAGAAGTTCTGGCCACCTCTGGTTTTAGATATCCCTTATTTGTTGAGACCGTTGCATTGTTTTGTTGCCTTTTATCTGTTTTCAAGATGGGGAAACAGGAACAAGGGAAGTATAGCTTATTACAAGGTGGGGTTGAATAAGTGGAGCAGCAAAGTGCAAAGCAGAAAGAAGAGGGACCTACTATAGAGGGATATGATTTCCATTTTCAAGGCGCATTCATCCAATGCAGGGAGACAGCCTAACATAAAATTTGCCTAACAAAAAATATATTAACAGGCGGTAAGACTATCTCCCAGTTGAACAGCGGATGCCTGGGACTCATTTCATTGCTTTCAAAGTTCCTTTAAAAAAGGTAAGCAAAAGTTAATACCGTATTCTTCCAGAAATCTGAATTCACCATATAGAGCCCTGACTCTCAACCCCATCGTACTCCATTTTCCCTTTATATAGCAAATTATTTTTACTACCACTTTTGCTATCCAGAAATGGAATTCATAGATAAATACAACCTACTTTTGTACTTAATTTAAAAAAACAACAAAAACAATGGAATGCCCTAACTATAAATAAAGAATATAGTAATTTATAAGAAAGTAATATGTATCTCTGTATGTAAATGTTTGGGGATGACTATACTAAAAATAAAGAAATAGTCAGTTACTTGTATCAGGAATGCAATAAACTATGGACTTTGATTGATACTGATGTGTCAGTGTTGGTTCATGAATTCTCACAAATGAAGCACACTGGTATGGCATGTTGATAATGGGGAAGGCTGTGTGGTTTGAAGGAGAGAGGGTATAAGTGGGAACTGTGTACTTTTAGCTCAGTTTTTCTGTGAATCTCAAACTGCTCTAAAACTAGTCTTCTAATTTAAAAAGAAAAGTGTGTTGCTGGCACTTGAATAACCAAACAGATCAATCGAACAGAGTACATAAATAAGCCAAATACATAAAAGATTATTTAGCAGTGAAAACCATCCTTGATATAGGTAGATATTCAAGAAGTATTTATTTATGTGTCTATTCACAGGCACTCTGCTTGGAGCTGGCAGTACAGCGGTAGGCAAAATTGATGTAATCCCTGCCTTTTGGGAGTTTACAGTCTGGTTAGGAGACCAACATGAAATAAAGAAACAGAGAAATAACTATATAGAAATGAGCTTATTTTCTTCCGTCTAATCTCTCTGGAAGAAAGGATCGTAATACCACTTGTAAACTCCAGAGGAAGAAACTTTACTTTGAATCTCATATGTTAGCATCACAGAGTTTGAATAAATGGATAATATAATAAAGGATTTTAAACGCATGTTCTTTCTTACTTTATTCTTTCTGACAGAGTTTTGAAAAGAATCTTGCTCCAGAAGAATGTATTTCCACCTTGGATTTTTTTAACAAACTCCAAGAACACAACGAAACTTGGGCTGATTATTGAGTTAACATATACTCGCCGCTATTATAAGCTAGAGGTAAATGGAACCCGTAATTGAAAATGACCTTCTTTCTGATACTGTAATAATTCATAGTAGTTCAGTAATTATCATCTTATGCTAAGGTGAATCCTGACCTTCTTTCGTGGGTTCAAAAAGGGAAGCTAGTCGTTTCCTTAAAACACATTTGTAATTGCTGTTTCAAAATGAGATTAAAGATATGAATTACACTATTGTATTTGGCAGTAGGCTCTAGATATGCTTAAGAAGTGCTATAAGCTTCCATGTTCTATATTTTGAAAATGAAGTAAACTTTTAGTAAGAATAGTAGTAGCCTAAAAGAAAAGAAAGGTATGTCCATTATGTCTTTAGCACTTATTTTAAGCAGTTGCCTGAGCATGTTTAAGCATCGGGGTAAAAGACAATTGTTCTCTAAGTTTTATGCTTTCTTTTCCTAATACCTTCTGATATAGTACAGAAACCCATATATTCTCTTGGCCCATGTAGGACATACCAGTGCAAAAGAATTATCCTTCTTCTGACCTGTTCCATAGCTTTGGGAGACAGTAACACCTAATGTTTGTTAATATTTGTATAGCAGTTTGCCATGTAGAAGGTTCTTTCATATCCATTGACTTAGTTAATCTTCACAAGAGTCCTTTGCTGTTGAAGTGGAAGTAGTACTGATACCTCCTACTGAGTGCTTACTCTTCACTAAACTCAGAGGATAGACAACTACAATTACGAATTTTATGGACGATGAAACTGAGTCTCAGACAAGGAAGAATTGAAATTTCAACTCAGTTATTCCTCTTTTTTATTGTGGTTAAATATACATAAATCATATTTATTTTAACCATTTATAAATATGCAGTTCAGTGGCATTAAATACACCGTGTCACCGTGTTGTGTAACTATCACCACTGTCTATAACCAAAACATTTTCATCATCCTCAACAAAAACTCTGTAACCATCAAAAAGTAACAACCCCATTATCCCTCCCACCGGCCCTTAGAAACCTCTATTCTATTTTCTGTCTCTATGAATTTGCCTATTCTAGGTACCTCGTGTAAGTGGAATCTACAATATTTATCCTTCTATGCCCGGCTTATTTCACTAAACCTATTGTTTTCAAGGTTCATCCATGCTATAGCATGTAACAAAATACCATTCCTATTTTGGCTTAATAAATCCCACTGTGTGTATATACCATATTTTGTTATTCATCGGTTGATTGACACTTGGGTTGTTTCCACCTTGTAGCTATTGTGAATCTTGCTGCTATGATCATTGGTGTACAAATATTTGCTCAAATTCCTGCTTTCAGTTCTTTTAGATGGGCAGTGTAGGTAGTAGCAGAGTTGTTGGATCATACGGTAGCTCTACGTTTAATCTTTGAGAAACTGCCAAACTGTTTTCTACAGTGTCATCTTGATTTTAAACAATTATCACAAATTTTAAACATATACAAAAGTATACAAAATACTGTAAGTGTTCCTTTTATACCCATGAACTCATCCAGCTTTAATATTTACCAACTGATGGCTGTCATGTTTTATCTGTACCCCCACCTGTTTCACCCCATTCCATATTATCTTGAAGCAGCTCCGAGACAACATGTAATTACACCTATACATTTTTTAAAATTAATTAATTAATTATTATTATTTATTTTTTGGCTGTGTTGGGTCTTCGTTTCTGTGAGAGGGCTTTCTCTAGTTGCGGCAAGCAGGGGCCAGTCTTCATCGCGGTACGTGGGCCTCTCACTATCGCGGCCTCTCTTGTTGTGGAGCACCGGCTCCAGACGCGCAGGCTCAGTAGTTGTGGCTCAGGGGCCTAGTTGCTCCGCGGCATGTGGGATCTTCCCAGACCAGGTCTCGAACCTGTGTCCCCTGCATTGGCAGGCAGATTCTCAACCACTGCGCCACCAGGGAAGCCCCAGCTATATATTTTTGGTATGTATATTTAAAATCTAGGACTTCTATTCCTTAATATCATTTTTTAATAGTAAATACCCAGTGACTGCTCAAATTTGCAGTTGTCTCCTAAATGTCATAAAAAGTTGTTTTTAAGAATTTTGAGTTAGATCCAAATAAGGTCCACACTTTGCCATTGATTGTTAGGTCTCTGAAGTCTTCTTTAATCTCTAGGCTCTCCCTCCATGTCTCTGTCACTTTTTTTTTCCTCCTTGACTTTTATTTTTAAACAAACCAGGTAATTTGTCCCATCTAGATTTTGATGATTATATTCACCTCTCTAAGTGAAGTGGCACAGGAATACTGGCCTTGCCTGTCATTGCCAGGATTAACTGAATAGTTCATTAGCTGCCCTGGTGCTCAGGTGTTGAGTACATGGTGATTTACATACCAGGCCCTATTCGTGGGCCTCCTGATGCAGCAGTTCCCTTGGCTCTGCCCCTGTCGTCAGCTGCCCCTAGGATAACTCTGAGCCCTAGCCACCTCTCTGGTAGATTTCCCAATCCCCCCACTATAATCACACCTGAATAAGGCAACTCAAACCTTTCAGAGATGTGTCCTGAACCTCTTGTTTTCTTAAATACCTATCTGGTGGCTGTGAGACTTAAGGCCAGCCTCCCCAAGAGACCTGTTCTATTTCTCCTAGTAAACCTAGAGTCACCTTCTGTCATCTTCAACTCTACTCAGATTTGGTTCTTTCAACCCTGACCTCTGACCCTGCTTTTCACTTCTGCCATTTCATCCTCACTCCTGCTTCCTTTCATAAATCCATAAATCTCTTTTGGCCTTCCTAGCCCTGGGCCAAGTTCCTTCCTCTTTCCTCAGTTTTTACCCCTTCATTCTCCTATCCAACATTCAGTTCTTCCTTTCTCATGCAGACTTTGACTCCAACTCCATCAAAAACAAAACAAAAAAACACGCCACAGTTAGCAGCATCTCAAAATTCAAAAGGTTTATTACTCATCTATTAATTCTATTACATTTTTTATTGTTTTATTGTTTTAAAATATACCAATATAAATAAATTTATGCCTATCTTGTCTATATATGGAAGAACAGCTGGTCCCCAAGGTGGCACCAACAATCCTAGCAGCTCTTACTTTAAATATCCGTAGTAGTCAGCAATTTCCATTTCTTTTTCCCTCTCAATGAAAAATTGCAGTTTCCCCAAAGAGATGTATTTGGCAGCATTCTCACCTTGTTGTTGGGCCCGCCTCTTCATGGCCTCCCGCTCTGGCCTCTGCTCTTTTTCGATGGGCTTTGACATTACTGCCTCAGGAACATTGCGTTCCCTCCATGGAACTGGTTGCTTGCTGAAGTCTTGGAGTAGAAATGGGGTTTGGAGCTTGGCTAGGGACTGGCGCTTAGTCACAGCAGGGGGAACAGGCTCCCGCTGGAGAGAAGTGAAAGATAAAGTTTTGTAGGGTGCAGGCCTAGGAGCAGCAGACTGAGGGACACTAGGCTGGGTACGGTCGGTCCAACCTGGTTACGTTGGGTTGGTCACAGTTGGCTGAGATGGTTTGGCAGGACCTGGCAAAGAGGCAGGAGCTGGCTGGGAAGAACTGACTGCAGCAGATTGAGCTGAGTTAGTAGAAGCAGGGTGTGCACGGTCAGCAACAGCAGGCTGATGTGAGGCCAGAGACTGTGGCCTCCGAGGAGCAGGCCGACCTTGGGGCTTGTCCCAGGCAGAGAAAGGCAGAGGTATCAACTTGACCCTCCCAGGAGGCAGCAGCTCATACTGGGGTGGAGACGGACACTCTCTTTCAGCACTGCTGTCTGGTTTCTGGGCTTCGACTTGAGTTTTCTCAGGACCCTTACCCTCACGTGGGGTATTCCGCCATGGCTGGATAGCTGGGGGTGGCTGGGGGTCTTTAGGTTTGCTTGAATTTCCCAAGACCCGACAGGAGGAGAGCCCAGTTCTCTTATCATTCTTCTTCTCCAGTGCATGAAAAACCTTCACAGACTCCAGCATGTGCATGCCTATGGAGGTTCGAGGCTTTTTAAAGCTCTCTTGGATAAGCTCAGTTTGGTGTTGCTTTCGCTTCGTCTGGGGAATTGTTGGCTTCTCTTCTGCCTTGAATTTGTTCCCTGACTGCTTTTTCTCTTCAGCCTTCTTTCTTCCTCTGGTGCTTTTTGTCTTTTCCTGCCCATAGCTCGCTCGTTTTGCTGATCTTTCTGGATGCAGCTTTCTGAGGTTTGCCTTTAGAATCCTTGGCTGTGTTCACAGGAGCCCTGTCACTGACTGCAGCATTGGATAGAACCACTTCTCCCCCTAACAGGCACTCTGGATTCTTTGGCTGGATTTTGGCCTTGGGAGCACCACTGATAGGCTCAGAGGCTTTATGTTTGTTCTTCCTGGGTTGATCAGAGGGAAGCTTTATGACACTTGTCTTTTCCCGCACCTGATTCACCTTAATGGCTCTGTTGTCTTTGGCTTTGATCACGTTGGGACCTTTTGATTGATCAAAATCTTTCAAAGAATTAAAGAGCTGGGGAAGGTGAATATCCTCTGCCAATGTAGTAATGTCTGCAAAACCACTGCTAGATTCCATCCCATTTTCAACTGTCCCTCGGTCCTCAAGACTCAGGCTGTTCTTTCCCAGATCAGCATTTTCAGAACCAGGCTTCTCCTCTTGGCTGAGGGGATCAGTGCAGGCCAGGAGCTGGTGAGTATCAGGGATTTCTTGAAAACTTGTTTCTGTGATGGGTTGAGCATACGCAGGGTAGTAGATTCCAGAGGTGGAAGCTGGTGGTTGGATATTTGTGGGTTGAATCTCCCTTAGTACAATTACCAATTCTGGCTGCACAGAGGCCCTACTTCCTGTGTATGACACAGAGCCATAGGATTGCATGCAGGAGCCAAGTTCTCCATACAGTAAAGACCCCAATGTTCCTTGGTTATAGTAATATATTTGCCTTCCTTCCTGGTAGGGAAGTGACAGGCTGTGTCCCTGATTGGGAATTTGAGATGGTGTTCCCTGAGCAAGTCTGGCAGAAAGTGATGGATATAGAGGGGCCATGTTATTGCGGTCTGCAGTTTTATCATACTGGGCTGCCATAAACATGGAGGAAGCAGCTGTGTGTGGGTCAGTGACTGCCAGAGTAAAGTCTCCGAGTGAAGAAGAATTCTTTTCAGTGCTTCCTGTGATGTCCCAGTCAAGAACACCTGGATAGGAAGCAGCTGAAGTGGAGATCTGGCTCTGGTCAGTGACTCCAGATAACATAGTTGTGCTAGACTGTTGGTGAAGGTAGGCACTACACATGAGTGTCCAGAAGGAGGTACCAGTAGCTGATGCCAAACTGACGGCAGGAGCAGAGACTCTGGAGAAGTTGCAGACACTTCCTGTTAGGGAAGTTGCATTGCTCACCACAGGAAAGGGTGCTGCAGAGAATTTAGAGTTCCAAGTACAGGTCGATTTTGGAAATTTTCTATAAGAACAAGAGGGTAATGAAAAAATCAGGGAGATTGATAAATTCTCACTATGTTTGAGGAACAGCATTATCTTAAGATTCTTGCTATCAGGACACCTCTAATGTCAATACTTACTGAGAAACCAAAAATCAGACCGTTATGATGGTTGTAAGGACTGAGCAGTTTTACACTCTTCTGTATTAACTGCCTGTGCTCCCATGTTGGGCACAGATGGGCAGAAGACCCAAGTGGTATGGTTCAGACATTGTTCTCTAGGCTGGAAGCAACCTTCTCCCTACCCTATCTTTCCCTTCAGCCTGCACTAGTATTGACTTCTATGCTGTTTCCTAGACTGGAAGCATTTTAGAACTAGGAGGTCCTTAGAGAACTTCTATTTTCACAGTCTCATTTCATGAGGAAGGAAACTGAGGCTCAGAGAGGTCGGGTTGACTTGTTCAAGTTCTCTCATTATGTTAGTATCCTTACCAGGTTTCAGAACCTAAGTATCCTGACTTCCTTGGCAGGACGCTACTCTGAGCATGATACTGCCAGAAAGCAGGAGAAATAGAACTTATACTATAGGCAGTTTTTTTGTCTGTTAGAAAACAGTACGGCTATTACCATTGTAATCTTCAGTGTCTCACTTTGCTTGTGCAGTTCCCACGCTATTACCTAGAGTTCACATATAGCTCAGTCCACCTGGTAAATTTAAAGAGTCATTTTTACCCTCTTCAAGCCTGGTTTCTCATCCTACCTCAAAATGATTACCTGAAAGTGAATTTCTTAAGAAAGTGAATTTCTTTTCTTAAGAGAAATGTTATCTGATTACTTCAGATTACTCATCTATAAAGTGGTTATAACACCACCACCAATAATAATAGCAGTAATAATTAATACATGAATAAACTGATATATTGTATATGATTTATATGGAGGAAGATACAATAAGTTCTAGAAAGACAAAGAAAAATCATGAAAAACATATTACATAATGAAAACAAAATACATAGTTATGAAAACTGGGGTATGTGGCAAGTATCAAAGCATAATGAGTTTACTAACAAATGACCTTCTGTACCATACATGCAATGTTATGAAAGTGAATTTTGCCCACTGTATTTTAGTGAATACTATTAACCAAAAAACACTATAGAATGTGATTTTGAATGAATTCCTAGCCAATACATACAGACAGAGAAGATATATCAGTAAAAATGCATAAAAAGCAACAAAATCCAATCAATGTGAAAGTATAGGTAGCCACAATATATGCAGACAAGTATTTCAATGAAAACTGGTACAAAGCAGACAGCAAAATAATAAGTGTAAAAGAATTTCATTATTGTGCTCATTCATATTTTTACCCAGCAAGTAACAGGTATTAAGCCTGGTAGAAATATATGTTTCAAAGAATAGAAATATATAATAAGCAGAAAGGAAGCTTAAAAAGTATCAAGAAGGTTTTTGTATTTATCCTAGAACTTAGATTATAATCATCTTCAACATCCAAGAAGATGACATCCCAAAACCTAAAAAAACCATCATCACTAGAGTCCAATTAAAAAAGATTTTTCAAATGTAAGAACATCGAAAGGACTCCGCAATATTGTTCTAGATAAATGTGGAATTTTTTTTTTTTTTTGCCACGCCGCGTGGCCCTGGCAGTGAAAGCACCGAGTCCTAACCACTAGACCACCAGCGATTTCCCTCAATATGGAATTAGAAATGTGGGGCTTGACTTTTTCTTTTTCTTCTTAGGTAGCTAAGATGTAAAAACGAACGATGGCTGTTGATCAATGTGCTCTCTGTGTTAGGAAGGAAAGAACTGTAAAGATGAAAAGCAACCTTGCCTTAGAAGCTACATATCACACAAAGGAAATAGTCCTTCTGATTCAATTTCGAAGATATCATTTAAAATGTTTAATTGGTAAAACGTCTACATAGTTTAAACATTAGAAAGAATAAAACATTGAAAAGCAGACCCCTAGATAACCACTTTGGTTTCTTGTATATAGGAAGCATCATTTCTAGGATATATTTCTAAAATGTTTATATTGAAAACTGTCAAGTGCCAGCTGTATTCAGAGAGGCAATAAAAGAAAAAAAAACTGAGTATGACTTTTCTGGTAAGCTGCCTTTCCTGGTGATACCCTCTTCTGTCCTTACTTGCCTCTTAGTCTGTTAAAATAAGGATTTGCTACAATCAACTTTGTTTTGCCCTGCTCTGAGCAGAATTCACTCTATGCTGTTTCTGCTTTAATTTAAAATCTTTGGTTCCCATCAACATTCCATTGCAAACTACATTTTTCTGGAGAGCTCCTCAATGCTTTCCCTCTTCATTCTTATATTGTTTCCTATCTCTTGGTTCCTGTTGGCCTGTGCTGATGAAAACAATCCTAAACTTCCTTACGTTTGACTCTGTGCCTCCCTATATAGCCCAGTACTCTCCATCCTCTCTCCCTGTTTTCTCTTTTCAACTAGTCGAAATATTAGTGGAGGGAGACCAGTAGAGATGAAACATCTTGGTATATATTGCTAGTTTTCTATGTCACCTGGCCTTTCTGTGTTTCTGTTGAAACACTCTTGAGAAGTCCCTGCTTTCATTTTCTACATGGGTACCCTTTAAGGCTCAATATTAGAGAAGAAAGGGATCAGAGTGATCAACCAATGTAGTATCCTAACGTAACAGATAAGGAAAATATCAGGCTTTGTGAGACAGTCACTGATTTGTCCAAAGTCACACAGATAGTAAAGTCAAACCTGAAATTAGGTCTCCAGACTTCTAGTGCAATACGTTCCCTCATTATTCCATGCTATTTTGAATCTACTAGTAAATTTAGGGGCAAAATAAATCTAATGAAAAACTTTTAAAAGTTTCTTTTCTTACCTGACATGGTCAGAGAAGAAGAGAAAACATCAACTGCAGATACAAGGGATGAGGAGGCAACACCAGAGGATGTCTGAGTGGCTGCAGCTGAACAGCGCATGTGTCCAGTACAAAGGTCACTGGTTACTACTCACTGGTCACTTATATGATATAGGAGAATGATGTCACAAAGCAGGCAGTTTCAAGGTATGAGATAGCCAATAGGGAGGTCCAATCCCAAACAGGAAGGTGGGGTTGGGTGGACAGAGTGTAGGAGAGCTAAAACAACACCTAAATTTCTGAGCTCTGGGGAGGAAATCCTAGAAGACAGATTTACCTCCCCCAGGCTCTTACATTAGGGAAATCATTGCAACATTTCTTACAGACGTTCATTAATATAATTTACTAACAGTTACCTATATCCTACACAGTATTATATTTTATGTATCATATACTTAGAGCTATATATATCTTATTTAATTAATATCCTTAGGAAGGCAAGAGCCATCTAGTTTGAACTATTACAGTTGCTCTGAAATCATATCTGTCTAATTAGTGAACTTATAGCAGCTTTTAAGGAGCAAAAGTAAGGATTAAGAAGCTCTTTTTGTAACTTGGTTAAAGCGTAGGGTGAAGTTCGTTGAGTGTACCTTGTGGAGAGTGTTGTGGTCCAAGGCTCTTCTCTTTTAATTTCGTCTCCTTGACTCCTACCTTCCTTGGGCTGGGCCAGGCTGGGCCAGGTTGGACTTGCGACTTACATTTCTCTTCTGCTTTCTTTTTTTTTTTTTTTTTCCATTATGGGCATTGTTTCTAGGACAAGCCTTGATCTTACCCTCATGGATGTTACTTCCTGTCAACTTCAAGCAACAGGAGTCTTCTTTTCAGTGTTTGATGCTTCACAAAATAGACTCTGCCCGTTGGAAGCAAATACCAGAGAGCTAGGAGACAGAGCTGGTTGCAAACATTTCCTCTTCCAGCCTTTGGTTACAGTTGTTTTCCCCATAATTTGCTACCTCTAGTTGCTTGGGCCACACAGGTATCCTGCCATCCAGCTCTTTTATATATGAGAGACATTCTGAATACTGTCCCTTTTTCTTTGCACAGAAGTATATACAGTGTGGCAGTTACTGTAATCTCCTCCTCCCCCTTGCAAACAGCCACTCTAGAATCTTGGACCTCTAGGATTCTCTGTCTTGCATGCTTGGGTGCAAGGCCAAGCAAAATGAAGAGGAGAATAATTAGAGAAGGAAGAGGACATTTCGTGGAGAACTGGGAGAAGATAAGGTGAAAGGGCACAGGAGAAAAGAGATTCATGTAGATTTTTTGGTTTCTGTGGGAAACAAGTTGACACACTTTGGCCTCATTTTGTATTACCAGGACAGTCATAGATGTAAGTAGCTCGATAGTGCAGCAACTGCCATGAATTCTGTACACTAAAGGGAACAGTCTTATATATATTTCTCATTTTGTTTTATGTCATATTACCTTATTAATAGCATTCACTGGTATGTTTGTAGAATACAGATTTTTTAAAATGCTCTGGTTTTGTCTACATGGTTATTTCCTTGTCATATTTTTAAGGACTCCAACATTGTAAGACATATTGCATGTTTTTCTCTTGACGATTGTTTATCTCGAAGCATCATGAACGAACATGACCTGTTGGATTTTGTGGAGAAACTTTAAAAAGGGTCTGTGAAAAAGGCATTGTGGCGAGTCGCATTATGCACCCAAGCATAAGGAGCAGATATCTGCCATCAGCCCAACTTGGCCTGGGTGACCTCTGTTTTAGTTCCTGTGGTTAGTGCTTTGCTGCCTAACCACTCTTGTGACTGTGATAATGTGAGTAAAGGCTGAGTTGCTAATGATTTATGTTTGAGGTAAGCTGGTTTGAGGGAGGAAATCTATGGATCTAGTCATTTTCCTTGGTGGTAAGCTTTCAGGGAGGGGTGCAAAGATTGATCTTTCTGGCGACTTTTCTAGTACCAGGAAGATATCCCATAGATGGGACCTCCAAAGACACACATTTAATATTTAGGCCTGTTTTTATTATTATGAGATACGAGTTTTTTCACTGATGGGGATGATGCTTATCTGAGAAGAAATTGTGAAAGGTGTTGTAGTATAGAGATGTGGCTTAAGCTTTTAAGTGTTTTTCAAGGTTTTTCCCCTAAGCTTCCTACTTCAGATGGTCTACTTACATGATACTAGTATGTGATGTGAGCCTAACAACTTACTAAATACCTGCAAGCCAGATCAGTGTCTCTTTTCTCTATATTTCCATGGAAATCAAGGGACCCATAGCCACTGCAGGTTAGGGTGGGCAGTGTGAGATTGGGGGGAGTGTGGTAAGCCACATTTTGGGGTCAGTAAAATGTTTACATATTAAAATATTCAGTTCCAACATTCAATTCTATTTAGTTAGGCAAACCGTTAGTTAGGCTTTTCCTGGTTCCGAGCCTATGTAACTTAGTTTCCCTCCCTGGTTCCAGCCATTTAACTTTAGCTTGCAGGCTCAGCATCATCTTAACCTCTAAAAGAATCTTACATGTAGGAGGAAGAAACTAAAGAGCTCTATTTCAACACTTAGGAACATGAGGCCCTACCCTGACCGAAACCTTTATTCTTACAGTTAGGGTATTGTCTTGTCCCGTATACCCACTTCCTGCATTTTGAACCCATCAGGTTAACTGAGACATGTCTTGGTGTAAACATCCCCAGTTCGTCTACCCCTGAGGCTGTCCTTAATTCTTCCCATTGTCACATTTTGATTTAATTAAATACTGGAATCCCTCAAACCCTTGCATGGTACCTGAGGCCCTATGGGATACTGGTAGATTTTGTTAGTGTCAAATACTTAGCTGTCTGAGTCTCCAAATATCCCTTGTTCCTATATTTTCCATCCCAGCATACTACATACCCATTAAGGCATTATTTCATCTCATGTTGGACCCACTCCCATCCAGAGGCCTACTCTTTGCTAGTTCCCATACTTTCTGGAAACCCCGTTATGGCCAGGTCTGGATTTTTTTGTGTTCCCACCCAAAGCCTGTATCTTTTAGCAAGCTGGAACTATAAGACCAACATAGATTTTCTAGTTTCTGATAGATTTATGTCACAATTTGTACATTGTCATGTCTATAGATATTTGTATCATTTGTACTTTTTGGCCATTACATGCCTATTGGATATTTTTCATAAATTTCAAAAGAATATTTTATGACTTAGCACCAAATTGAATGTGCCTAATTGTAAGTTTGTGAACTAGGTTGTGCTAACTTGTATCTTTTCTTTATCCAAGTAGTAATTGACTACTATTGTCCCATTTGTAATTATGTGGAAGTTTTCAGAATTGTAAATAAATGCTTGTGGATTGAAACTTGGTTAGACTATTGACTGTCCCAGATACATTAAAGCTACTGAACTTTTTACTCATTCATTCATTCATTCAATAATTCTGACCTTCCTGACTCAGTTTACCCAGCTCAAATGGTTGTGAAGAAGATTACTAACAGTGTATGTCAGATACTTTCAGAAATTAGAAACTGAAAAGTAAAACTAACAAAAAACATAGGTTATTATAAATAACAATGGAATTTAGTATGCTATTATACCTTCAGACCTACTGTAGGACATGCTGTTCTTTGCTGTTCCACTTGTGGCAGGATTCATAGTTTTTCTAACAGGTACAGATCCCTATGCCTGATACTGTGAGGAAATGTTATACTTGAGCTCCACTCTTATCTCTCTCAGGCATATTTTGGTATTGTCTAAAATGTAAATCCATACTGTCAACCTCCAGCATGATACCAGGCTCATAATAGAAACCCAATAAATGTTTCACTGTGAGTGGAGTATAAGTTGATAGAGTATTTTTGAAGGTTGATTAGGCAGATTAGATGGATTGAAAATCTTTCAATATTTTAAGTTTGCATCTCTTTCATTCCAGAATTTCTATGTCTAGAAATTTGTATATAGCTATACACATGTATAAAGAGGTTCACATTGCAGCCTATCTATAACAGAGGACAAAAACAAACAAACAAAACAAACAAAATACCCCCAAACTGATAACAACTAAAAGTCCGTCAATATTGGACTGGCCATGTAAAGTATGTAATGTGACGCAGCTATTAAAGAGAATCGAATGGATGTACGCAAAAATTGACTGGCAAAATCACTATCCAAGACAGATTGTAGACTATGTATAGTATGCTGCTCTTGTATAAAATACAGGATCTCCATTACGTAGAAATACTTACATACAAGATACAAGTGTGAACGTAAGCACTTGGGAAATATCTGAAAGAACCACACAAGATACTGGGAGAGTGGGACAACTTTCCATGTCCCATATGATTGGAGTTCTGAAGGGTGCACACACGAACTAATGGACCTCTGCTACCATCTTCCGGCTAAGGAGGGAATTGCAGGCGTCAGACTCCTCTTTACTAATGAAGTGTCTCGGCGTGAGGACGTCATCTGGACGGGCGGTGACGCATGCGCAGTAGAAGGAGGTCCGCGAGCTGTGTGGGCTTGTACCTTGGCGCTTGTGGTTCGGGGCCTTGTGCTGGCACCGAGGGCGCCGGGTTGGCGACTTCAGCACTCTTGGCGTTGGGTGGGCGGCATCTTGGGGGTCACGTGAGCCAGTGGCATCATGCCCGTGGGCGCTGGTGTCAGCGTCGCGGCTTTTCCGGAGGTTCGTCGGCCAGGAGGAAGGGCGGAAAGCACATCCCGGAAAGGTAATACGCCTTGGCCACTGGGCGTTGCTGGTGGAGTTCAGAGCCCCTGGGCCTGAGCTTCGTCTCCTGTGCCGTCACCTGTGACTGTTGCCCCCGCGCGCTGCCCCGTCCGCGCTGTGCTAGGGGGTATTGGTCTTCTCGCGGCTCAGTTCACAGTAGCTGAAAGGGACAGTGTGTGATGTTCTGCTTTCTCCCCATCGTTTTAAAAGGGAGGCTCTGGCCATTGCTCCTCGGGTAAAATGCAGAGGGACTGCTTTTTAAGATGGGACTGTCAGTGTTGGGGACACTCCTTAATTACCAAAATGGAATCCCCTTCAATTCCTCAAGCTGTGTTGTTTTGGCACAGAAAATGTGAGTAAGAGGACCTGGAACTAAGGTTGAGTGAAAATACGCACGGGTACTGCCGAATTTTCCATCGAAACAGTTGATTTGTGTTGTCTCTAGGAATTATAAAGGGCGTACTGTTACTTCCTAACCGGTGTCATTTGAGAGATCTACCTCTGTACGTTCAAATGATTAATTTTGAGACTTTGCTCATGTGTGCAGTAAACCCTTTAATTCCCTAAGACCTTCCTTTCCTCCATCTCATACCCCATTAAACCCGCTTCGGTTTATCTCCTGAATTTCTTCCGAATCTGTCACCTCTTCCTCAGCATCCTAATACTGAACTTGCCTGTGTGCTGCAATTAGGTCCTAAGTAGTGTCCATATTTCTTGTTTCCTTCCAATCCATTCTTCACACAAGAAACCTTAAAAGCAAGTTGGAACATTGCTCATAGACATCGCTCAAAAGCATTGTTTTGAGAATAGAAAACAAACTGTTGGCCTTTAAGACTCTGCGTGGTCTAGAACCCTCTCTGCTTCTCTAACCCCATCTTGTGCCACTATTGCCCTCACTTTCTATGCTTCAGATATACTGAATTAACCTTAGTTCTAACTTATCTTACAGAAGTCAGTTCAGATATTATTTTTCACTGTGATTCCTAGCATCAAGGAATTTTATTATTCAGGTTTTGTATAAGGACTAAAAGTAAATTATGAAGTAGAATAATTGAGTTTAAACTATTTCAGTCAACACGCATGTATTAATGATACCTTAGTAGTCCACACCAGGCTAGGTTCTATCAGGGATACAGAAGTTCTGGCCACCTCTGGTTTTAGATATCCCTTATTTGTTGAGACCTTTACATTGTTTTGTTGCCTTTTATCTGTTTTCAAGATGGGAAAACAGGAACGAGGGAAGTATAGCTTATTATAAGGTGGGGTTGAATAAGTGGAGCAGCAAAGTGCAAAGCAGAAAGAAGAGGGACCTACTATAGAGGGATATGATTTCCATTTTCAAGGCGCATTCATCCTATGCAGGGAGACAGCCAAACATAAAATTTGCCTAACAAAATATATATAAATAGGTGGAAAGACTATCTCCCAGTTGAACAGCGGATGCCTGGGACTCATTTCATTGCTTTCAAAGTTCCTTAAAAAAGATAAGCAAAAGTTAATACCATATTCTTCCAGAAATCTGAATTCACCCTATAAAGCCCTGGCTCTCAACCCCATCATATTCCATTTTCCCTTTTCATAGCAAATACTTTTTAATACCGCCTTTACTATCCAGAAATGGAATTCATAGATAAATACAACCTACTTTTGTACTTAATTTAAAAAAAACAAAACCAGTGGAATGCCCTAACTATAAGTAAAGAATAATGTAATTTATAAGAGAGTAATATGTATCTCAGTATGTAAATGTTTGGGGATGACTATACTAGAAATAAAGAAATAGTCAGTTACTTGTACCATGAATGCAATAAACTATGGATTTTGATTGATACTGATGTGTCAGTGTTGGTTCATGAATTCTCACAAATGAAGCACACTGGTATGGCATGTTGATAATGGGGAAGGCTGTGTGGGATGAAGGAGAGAGGGTATAAGTGGGAACTGTGTACATTTTGCTCAGTTTTGTTGTGAATCTCAAACTGCTCTAAAGATAGTCTTCTAATTTAAAAAGAAAAGTGTGTTGCTGGCACTTGAATAACCAAACAGATCAATCGAACAGAGTACATAAATAAGCCAAATACATAAAAGATTATTTAGCAGTGAAAACCATCCTTGATATAGGTAGATATTCAAGAAATATTTATTTATGTGTCTATTCACAGGCACTCTGCCTGGAGCTGGCAGTACAGCGGTAGGCAAAATTGATGTAGTCCCTGCCTTCTGGGAGTTTACAGTCTGGTTAGGAGACCAACATGAAATAAACAGATATAGAAATAACTATATAGAAGTGAGCTTATTTTCTTCCATCTAATCTCTCTGGAAGAAAGGATCGTAATACCGCTTGTAAACTCCAGAGGAAAAAACTTTACTTTGAATCTCATATGTTAGCATCACAGGGTTTGAATAAATGGATAATATAATAAAGGATTTTAAACGCATGTTCTTTCTTATTTTATTCTTTCTGACAGAGTTTTGAAAAGAATCTTGCTCCAGAAGAATGTTTTTTCCCCCCTTAACAAACTCCAAGAACACAATGAAGAACTTGGGCTGATTATTGACTTAACATATACTCGCCGCTATTTTAAGCCAGAGGTAAATGGAACCCGTAATTGAAAATGACCTTCTTTCTGATACTGTAAAAATTCATAGCAATTCAGTAGTTATCATCTTATGCTAAGGTGAATCCTGGCCTTCTTTCATGGGTTCAAAAAGGGAAGCTAAATATGCATTTGTAATTGCTGTTTCAAAATTAGATTAAAGATATGAATTGAACTATAGTATTCAGCAGTAGCCTCTAGAGATGCTTAAGAAAGTCTATAAGCTTCCATGTTCTATATTTTGAAAATGAAGTAAACTTTTAGTAAGAATAGTAGTAGCCTAAAAGGAAAGAAAAGTATGTCCATTATGTCTTTAGCACTTATTTTAAGCTGTTGCCTGAGCATGTTTAAGCATCACTGTTAAAGACAATTGTTCTCTAAGTTTTATGCTTTCTTTTCCTAATATCTTCTGATATAATACAGAAACCCATGTGTTCTCTTGGCCCATGTAGGACATACCAGTGCAAAAGAATTATCCTTCTTCTGACCTGTTCCATGGCCTTGGGAGACAGTAACACCTAATGTTTGTTAACATTTGTATAGCAGTTTGCCATGTAGAAGGTTCTTTCATATCCATTGACTTAGTTACTCTTCACAAGAGTCCTTTGCTGTTGAAGTGGAAATAGTACTGATACCTCCTACTGAGTGCTTACTCTGCACTAAACTCAGAGGATAGACAACTACAATTACTAATTTTAAAGACGATGAAACTGAGTCTCAGACAAGGAAGAATTGAAATTTCAACTGAGTTATTCCTCTTTCTTTTACTGTGGTAAAATATACATAAATCATATTTATTTTAACCATTTATAAATATGCAGTTCAGTGGCATTAAATGCAGTCACAGTGTTGTGTAACTGTCACCACTGTCTATAACCAAAACGTTTTCATCATCCTCAACAAAAACTCTGTAACCATCAAACAGTAACAACCCCATTTTCCCTCCCACCGGCCCTTAGTAACCGCTCTTCTATTTTCTGTCTCTATGTATTTGCCTATTCTAGGTACCTCGTGTAAGTGGAATCTACAATATTTATCCTTCTATGTCTGGCTTATTTCACTAAACCTATTGTTTTCAAGGTTCATCCATGTTATAGCATGTAACAAAATGCCATTCCTATTTTGGCTTAATAAATCCCACTGTGTGTATATACCATATTTTGTTATTCATCGGTTGATTGACACTTGGGTTGTTTCCACCTTGTAGCTATTGTGAATCTTGCTGCTATGATCATTGGTGTACAAATATTTGCTCAAATCCCTGCTTTCAGTTCTTTTAGATGGGCAGTGTAGGTAGTAGCAGAGTTGTTGGATCATACGGTAGCTCTACGTTTAAACTTTGAGAAACTGCCAAACTGTTTTCTACAGTGTCGTCTTGATTTTAAACAATTATCACAAATTTTAAACATATACAAAAGTATACAAAATACTGTGAGTGTTCCTTGTATACCCACGAACTCATCCAGCTTTATTATTTACCAACTGATGGCTGTCATGTTTTATCTATATCCCCACCTGTTTCACCCCATTCCATATTATCTTGAAGCAGCTCCGAGACAACATGTAATTACACCTATACATTTTCTTAAATTAATTATTTAGTTTATTTATTTTTTGGCTGTGTTGGGTCTTCGTTTCTGTGAGAGGGCTTTCTCTAGTTGCGGCAAGCGGGGGCCAGTCTTCATCACGGTGCGCGGGCCTCTCACTATTGAGGCCTCTCTTGTTGTGGAGCAGAGGCTCCAGACGCGCCGGCTCAGTAGTTGTGGCTCAGGGGCCTAGTTGCTCCGCGGCATGTGGGATCTTCCCAGACCAGGGCTCGAACCTGTGTTCCCTGCATTGGCAGTCAGATTCTCAGCCACTGCGCCACCAGGGAAGCCCCAGCTATACATTTTGGGTATGTGTATTTAAAATATCAGACTTTTATTCCTTAATATCATTTTTTAATATTAAATACCAAGCGAGTGCTCAAATTTGCAGTTGTCTCCTCAATGTCATAAAAAATTGTTTTTAAGAATTTTGAGTTAGATCCAAATAAGGTCCACACATTGCCTTGATTGTTAGGTCTCTTACGTCTTGTTTAATCTCTTGGTTCTCCCTCCATATCTCTCTCACTTTTTTTTTCCTCCTTGAATTTTATTTTTAAAGAAACCAGGTAATTTGTCCGATCTAGATTTTGATGATTATATTCCATGTGTTGTTAACATATTCTTCAATCCTTTTATTTCCTGTAAATTGGTAGTTGATCAGAATGAAGCTTGCATGTTTTGTTTTGGCAAGACAGTTTCGTAGGTGATGATGTGTTCTTCCATGGAGACATATAATTGTCTCTTTCTGTGATATTAGCAGTCACTGATGATTCATACCTACATCCATTAATTCACTTGAGGCTTCAAATGTTGGTGAATTCTGTTGTTCTTTTTTTCACTTATTAGCTGGATATATTTCTATGGGGAGAAGATTCCCCTCATCAGCTATTTGGTTGCCCAGTTGTAGAGGCATGATTCTCTTCTTTTGTTTAACAGTTTTCAAAATAATGAGTTGATTCACAAATATCCTCCAGTGGTGACCAGTTTTGTAAAATTTATTTATTCATATCACCGTGGACTCCGTTACAGTTATTATTCTAACTGAGGCCCTATCTTTGGCCAGTTGGAGCTTCTCAGTGTCTCCTGAGTCCTTTTGACATGACATCAGTTTTTTCTAGACTTTTTCAGTGGTCAGAGCTAGGAAATATGTATGTTTGTTTTTAATATTTTTAAAATATGTCATAGGTTCATACTGCTACTTTCCATTTAAATTCAGAACTAGAGAATTTTCACTTATCCTTTTCTGTCTTCTATTGATAGTCTATTTCTCCCATGCCAGGCATACCAGTTGTCAACAATGCCTGAAATTTGCTCTATTTCCTAATTCGAATCCAAGTTCTTCTGACTCTATTCTACTATTCTACTTAAATCACAGCTGCTTTATGGCCCTTGAAATGTAAGATAGAACATAAATGTAAGTAGAACTGTTTATATCATTTTGAGTTACATGTGCATTCATTCACATAGATTTGCTTTTCCTTTTGCATGCCTAGTAACTGTCCATTCTGCAGTTTTAATGAAAATCAAGTGATAATTACTGGTTAAAGCAGCTTTGGAAAAAATGGCTCTTATCAGAATGACTGACATACTAAGTTTAATGTACTCTCCTGGTTTATATTCTGCCTTCTCTAATGAATATTTTATTCTTTCCCTACAAAGGAAATAATACATATTTTCATGGTTTTGCCTTATAGGACTTACCAGAAACTATTCCTTATTTAGAAATTTGTACAATTGGGTATCAGGTGCCAGATGATGACACTAGTTTTAAATTCCAGTGTGCTGTTAATGGGTTTCTGAAAGAAAATAAAGATAATGGTGAGTTGTTTTTGTTTTTGTTTTCCTTTACCAGAACTTTGGTATGCATTTTGAGTGGGGTTGGGGATTTTTAACATTTTTAATACTTCTGACATTAGGCCTGTTGTGCTTGGTAACATTAAGGTGGAAATGTCAGATGGTGCTAATAGAGGACGGTGTTTTTCCTGTTCATGGTCACAAACAATTTAGTTTGGAAAGTGATTTTGTGAGAAATATGAACTGAACTAGCTTACTTATCTCTTTTTTAAAAATTTGAATGGAAAATACATAAAAAAATAAAAATGTTCTTTTGTCCTATTTATTGGTTGAGCGGTGGAAGAAAAGGTTAAGACTCTCAGGTTCTTAGCGTATATAAAAGAGAAAACATAAAGCAAAGGTTTGCAGTGAGACAGATCCCTAGAGGCAAAGCAAAGCAAGTGGACCAGAAGAGTGGCTTCCTCATCATACTTGTTTAAGATATTTTTGCTGCCTTTACACTTTGGGTGCAAGTGAGGAAGTACACTACCACCTCTTATTCTCATCTTCAGGCAGGAAGAACTTAAAAGGCTGGTGTTTTATTGTTTCTGCTTTAAGATCTACTCTGTTGATAGTAGGTCTTAAAAGCGTGTGAATTTTAAGGATCCACATGCCTTTTTCTAGCATCTATCTATCAGAAGGAACATGGTGTTTGCCATGTTTTAAGACTGAGGAATCTTTTGTCTTTGGAACACCACTCACCCCCATGAGAAAGTGTTCATTCTGTCCTCTTTCTAAATTGAGCCTGAGGAGTGTGCACTTTATTAAATAAATCTAACAGACAGTAAATATTCCGCGTATATATAAAATGATGCACATATATACATAAAACAGGGAGTAGGGGAGAAGGAATAGAGATGGAGGTGGGAAGATAGGGGAAAGGAGGTGAGAGAGAGAGGAAGAGACTGGAATTTCAAGATAAATTTTCATTCTATAACCTGGTGGCTTAATGCAGGTACTAGCTCTTAAATATCTTAAGCCCTATTCACAGATCGTCCCTGTACTTTAGCTTTAAAACTTTACAGGCTTGGCCTTGCGTGTGATAACCAGGGTGTCTAGAAAGGAGGCAAATTATCTGATTTGTGTAAGCTGTAGTCACAGAAATGTTACCTCTTAAGATGTTAGGGTGCAGCTGCTGGCCTACTTGCTTCCTCCAGGCTCCTTTATGTGTGTGTTCTGTCTGTTCCCCATGGGCTAGAAGATCCTTACAAGTGCATGAGAACACGTTTGTAAACCTTGATTGTTCACATGTTATACCAAGTGTAGTCCATTGCATATGCTGACTCCTCTGTGGGTCTTCTGCCTGCAGTGAGCTAACTTCACCATACTCTCTGCCATTGCAGTCTCAGGACCTTAGTTATGATCCTTTGGTGACTTCCTCTGCTATAAGCCCCTCCCACAGATGCCAGGCTCACTGATAATGAGGAGGAGACTATACTATCCACTCCCTAGAATTGGTAGAGACTCAGAAAATAAATTGTTTCAGTAAACACCGAGAGCCTTATAGGTTTGTTGTTACGGCACGGGGATACAGAGGTGAGTAGAAGTCTTTGTTCAGTAGCAACTTACAGTTATCTAGGAAGATAAACATGTAGTGACTATAAGTGGGTTAATTATGATAAAAGAATCAAGTGCATCAGGAATATAGAGGAGAAATTGAGGAAGGCCTGACTGAGGAGACAGCGTTTGAGCTGGGCTTGGGGTAAGAGGATTTTGCGGAATGAGGAAAGGACAGCCCAGGTATTGGGAACAGGTACAAAAGGCACAGGGCTTGAACTTGTGCTCTGGAAGGGCAGCCTCTGGTGTGACTAGAGGGTAATGTGAAAGGGCAAAGAATCCATACATTCATTTTCAGCAAATATTTGTATAACACCTTCTAAGTTGAAGGCACTGTTCTAGGAAGTAGGAAGAGAACAAAGTTCTTGCCCTTACGTACTTTACTTTCTAGTGGGGGAGAGAGATGAATAAATAAGTCAATATATGGATTGTCAAGTGGTGGTAAATGCTTTGGAGAATAACAAAACAAGATGAAGAGGTAAGGGAATGTGTTAGGTGATCAGGGAAGTCCCCGCTAATAAGATGTCGGTTGAGCAGAGCCTTGAAGTGAGAAACAAGCCATTGGTTATGTGGGAGAGTGGAGATGGGGTGGGAGGGTGTGTTCTGAAGCAGAAGGAATAGTAGGTGCAAAGTCCCTGAGGCACAACTGTGCTTGGCATATTTGAGGAATAGTAAGGAAGCCAGTGTGGCTGGACAGGGGAAAGTGAGTGAGGGCAGGGCAGTAGAGAATGAGATCAGGGAGGCTGGCAGGGCAAAGGAGGGAAGTGGATGATGTAGGTGCTTGTAAGTCGTGTTTTTTTTGTGGGTTTTTTTTTGCAGTACGCGGGCCTCTCACTGTTGTGGCCTGTCCCGTTGTGGAGCACAGCCTCCGGACGTGCAGGCTCTGCGGCCGTGGCTCACGGGCCCAGCCGTTCCGTGGCATGTGGGATCCTCCTGTACCGGGGCACGAACCTGTGTCCCCTGCATCGGCAGGCGGACTCTCAACCACTGCATCACCAGTGAAGCCTGTAAGTCATAGTTTGAACTTACAATGCAGTTGGAGAGAGAGACTGATACTTGTTTGTAAAGAGTTCTCAATGCTATGGTAAAAACTTGGGCTTTATTCTGTGCTAAGTGAAGATGTTTAAGCAACAGAGCAATCCAGCCAAGTTTATATTTTAGAAAGATAACATCTTCCATGTTGTGGATTAGTTGAAATAGAAGAGATTTTTAGAATTGTAGAGCGGTAGTAATCCAGGCAGGAGATGACGAATGCCAGTCACCACATAGTCACAGACATATCTTTTGCAGAGATCAGCTACGTGTTGTTGTGTTTTATTTACTTTCTCATATAATTTTTTTAAGTGCTGGACCATGAAATACTGTGGCATAGTTGGGAAAACCTGAGACTCAATTCTAGTCTTTTTTCTGTTTGCCTGCTGTGCAGCTTGGGCTTACGTCTCAAGCCTTACTTTTTCATTGTGAAACAAAAACGGTACTAGTTAACCCGGGAACTCCACAAGCACATAGACCCGTGGTATGTGAGGAGCACTGAATGAGAGAAGGAATGGAAGTGCTTTGGGACCCCAAGAGCCCTTCAGAAACCGTTTGTTCTTTTTAATATTGAGCATTGAAAGTGAAGGCATTCCATCTGTTTCACTCAAAAACAAATGCTATTCTTCTGGTAGCCTGTTTTTTTTTTTTTATCCACTCCCTTTTTCTATAGTCACATAAGTTCCTGATGGGCATTCTCCAGTCCATGCTACTGCATCTGATTGGAGGCTATGCAAAATTTCCCAGAGACAATGAATTTTGACATATAGTAGTTAATTCTTGATAGTACATTCCTGCAAAAACACTCTTTTCTTCAGAGTTTTTCCTTTTCAGGATAGTGGTAGTGTTGTGGTAACTAATAAAGTTCAGAAAATTGTATAACTTGGTTTTAGTGTATTTACTTTGCTTACTTAATTCCATATTCCCTGTTTTATAGACAGACTTATTGGTGTCCACTGTACCCATGATTTAAACAGGACTGGCTACCATATCTGCAGGTGAGTTGCCAACCCCAAGAGGCAGACCATGTTTAAATTGTTCTGTTTACAGCAGTAATGTAAGCTAATGTAAGCTGAATGCAAAAAATGCAGTCATAGAAATGTATGAAGTGGAAGGCAATTGTGCCCCCTACTCAGAGGTTACCACCAGTAATAATTTAGCACATATTTTTTCAGACGTAAAAAATGCAGATAGAAGCATATACAATGGTCCCTTGGTATCTGCAGGGGTTTGGTTTTAGGACTTCCCATGGATACCAAAATCCTCTGATGTTCAAGTCCCATATGTAAAATGATGTAGTATTGTCGGCCTTCCATATCTGCAGGATATGGAACCATTGGATATACAGCACTGACTGTACATTTGATTTAATGGTATAGTATTTAGACATTCTGGTTTATAATTTAATATATGGTGGACATCTTCCTATGAAAATATTTGGAGACCTCAATCTTATTTATTTATTTATTTATTTATTTCCCTCCAAATTTGCTTTATGTAGTTGGATATAAATTAATGAACCAAAACTTAAGCAAGATACAGGTAAGGATTTAATAGAACCTGATACTCTAATTCTTTCAGGTTTTCTCAAACTCATCATGGGGCTTGTAAGAAAATTAACCAACATGGATACTACTACAGTTGAATGTCAAATCCTTAAGTGCTTATGACATACTAAATTCTTCTATAATGCACTTATGAAGAACCCTTCAAGAGACTTGTGTTTTGTATGTAGAAAAGTGTTGATTTCTTTGAGGAGAGAAGAATTCAGCTTTCGTGGATAAATCCTTGTTAGGCTGAGGCAATCATTATCATATCCCTCCTTGCCATGAATTGTCTTATGAATGGTCATATCAATCTGTTTTGGCAAATGAGTAATTAGGGGAAGACTGTTATTGTGCTTATGAGAATGATATTTTTCTCTGAAGAAAGATAAATATGCATTAGGAAAATGACCATTGGGACTCTTTTTCTGCTTCCTCCTTGTTTTGTTAGAATATGATACTTGGTTTTACAGCAGCCATCTTGTGACCCTGAGATGATCGTATGCCAATAATGACAAATGGTAGATTAGAAAGAACCAGCAAAGACAGAAAACAGCAGCATCAATAGTAACAACAATCACAGCAAAAGAACAATGGGACCTTAACTTGTGGAGTTCCTATAAAGTAAAAAATAAATGCTCTATGTTTATTCTAAAAAAAAAAAGAACTATGCAAAAAAGCTTAAAACTACTTTCTTTGTGCCAGTGTTATAAAATGTAGCTTTAAATAAAACCTTGACCTAAATGCCAGCAACTTCATAAAAGAATTTGGGTAGGGGAAAGAAGAAAGATATCTCACTTAGGAAAAACAACCACTATCTTTATCCTAATCTTCAACACACAACTGAAACATATATAGCTGCTGTAACACTTTACACAAATCCTATGTACTGGAGCAATAACAAGATCTAAATACAATTATATTTTTAAACACTGAGCGAAGGCTTTACATAAAAATAGCATCCTACTTTTCCCCCTAAATTTCTAAACTATTACGTACTTTTCCCCAACATCTGCAGCCGTTCAGGAATTTTTAGGAAACCTTCATGCATAATCTTATTCCTAATCCCCCGCTCTTTGGGCTCAATGACAAAAGATCAAAACCACCAAAAATGATGGTTCTCTTGAAGTCAGGTGAGAGACACTGGCTCAGTTAGTCTCGTAGGACAAAAGCAGTGCTGCATCAACTGTCTCCATGCAGGAGGGGCACGTGAAGGATCTCATCAGCCAGTCATCTGTATAGCCCAGGTGATCTGCATACACAGCAGAAATCAAATTGGGTTCTCATAAACAAAGTCCATCATACAGATCACACACTCCCGGATCTTTTTTTATAATATTTGTTTTATTCTATTGATTGATTTTTTTTTTTTTTTTTGGTTGTGCTGGGTCTTAGTTGCAGCCAGTGGGCTCCTTTGTTGTGGCATGCAAACTCTTAGTTGCGGCATGTGTGTGGGATCTAGTTCCATGACCAGGGAATGAACCCGGGCCCCCTGCATTGGGAGTGCAGAGTCTTTATCCAGTACACCACCAGGGAAGTCCCCCGGATCATTTTTTCTGATCCATTTCTTCCAGGGTCATAAACTGCTTTAGGCTGATGCTGTATGAGGCCTGTTCTTTTGAGCTATCCTATTTTGTTCCTCTCAGCTGAGTTGCTAGGCAAGTCTGGCTAGGTGTTGGATGATAGACTAAAACTGGAACTTGATCCAGATATGGCAGCAGCGGCTCCTGATCCAGCTCCGTCCCCTTGCCAAAGCTAGCCCAGTCGGACTGAGACTTGTGAGGCAGGGAGATGTCATCCAAAGTGGGGGACTTACGGCACTTCCCCATCTTCCGGGGCTTGAGTATGTGATCTGTGTGCTGTTTTGACAGTCTTCCAACCTCATTCTTTTTTTTTTAATTATTAATTAATTAATTAATTTTTTATTTATTTATTTTTGACTTTTAAAAATTTATTTTTTATACAGCAGGTTCTTATTAGTTATCTATTTTATACATATTAGTGTATATATGTCAATCCTAATCTTCCAATTTATCTCACCACCACTGACCCCCGACCTGCCCCGCTTTCCCCCCTTGGTGTCCATACGTTTGTTCTCTACATCTGTGTCTCTATTTCTGCCTTGCAAACCGGTTCATCTGTACCATTTTTCTAGATTCCACATTTATGCATTAATATACAATATTTGTTTTTCTCTTTCTGAATTACTTCACTCTGTATGACAGTCTCTAGGTCCGTCCACGTCTCTACAAATAACCCAATTTCATTCTTTTTTATCTCTGAGTAATATTCCATTGCATATACGTACCACATCTTCTTTGGCCTTCATCTGTCGATGGGCATTTAGGTTGCTTCCGTGACCTAGCTATTGTGAGTAGTGCTGCATTGAACATTGGGGTGCATGTGTCTTTTGGAATTATAGTTTTCTCTGGGTATATGCCCAGTAGTGGGATAGCTGGGTCATATGGTAATTCTATTTTTATTTTTTAAGGAACCTGCATACTGTTCTCCATAGTGGCTGTATCAGTTTACATTACCACCAGCAGTGCAAGAGGGTTACCTTTCCTCACACCTTCTCCAGCATTTGTTGTTTGTAGATTTTCTGATGATGCCCATTCTAACTGGTGTGAGGAGATACCTTATTGTAGTTTTGATTTGCATTTCGTTAATAATTACTGATGTTGAGCAGCTTTTCATGTGCCTCTTGGCCATCTGTATGTCTTCTTTGGAGAAATGTCTATTTAGGTCTTCTGCCCATTTTTTGATTGGGTTGTTTGTTTTTTTAATAATGAGCTGCATGACCTATTTATATATTTTGGAGATTAATCCTTTGTTGATTCGTTTGCAAATATTTTCTCCCATTCTGAGGGTTGTCTTTTTGTCTTGTTTATACTTTCCTTTGCTGTGCAAAAGCTTTTAAGTTTCATTAGGTCCCATTTGTTTATTTTTTTTTAAGGCTGCATTGTTGCTTTGCTCACTGATGAACATATAAAAGTCCGAAGTTTTTGATATTATAAAACGTCATAGTAATGAACATTGCTGTGTGAACACCTTTGAATATATATGCTTTGTCTCAGTTAACTTCACTCAGAATGGGACTTCTGCATCAAAGAATTGATGCCCTTATGCTTTTTGTGGATGTTGCTACACTGTACCAATTTATGGTTGTTCATGCAGGAAATACTTATTGAGCATGTGTTATGTTTAAACACTGTGCTGGTTGCTAGCAAAAAGACTTGTGAAATTTTGTGAGTGAAGAGACTTGACCTGCCCTTTGTGAATTCTAACAGTCCAGAGAGGGAATAGATATTCAAGAATCATACTCTGCATGTAGAATTACAACTCTGACAAGTGCCAAGGAGAGGAACATGGTACCATGAGAGCATATTTTAGGGAGGATTTGATCTCATCATGGAGATTAGAGAAGGTTTATTTAGGGATGTTTTAGCTGATATCTGAAGGATGAGTAGGTATTAAGCAGATAGGGACGTTTCGGAGAGATTTCTGAGCATAAGGAATAACAAAAGACCCTATAAGAGGAAAGCATATGTTGTATTGGAGGAACTGGCCAGGAAGGTGGGGCTGTTGGGGGAGCATGTGATTATAATGGAGCTACAAGTGAGGGTAGGAGCTCAATCGTGCAGGCTTATGTTTAAGGTTTCAGACTTTAAGAGTAATAAGAAACCATTGAACTTTTTTTGTTGAAGGTGAGTGTGTGGAACATACCCAATTGCATTTTCAACCTATCATTTTGCTACCGAGTAGAGAATACACTGCAGGGAAAAAGAATGGAAGCGAGGAAACAAGTTAGGAGACTTTTGTAGAAATTGGGCATAATGGTGGCTTGAACCAGGGTATGGTGGTCATTTTGGTGGAAAGATGTGGACAGATTCTAGAGGTATGTAGGCAGTATCATTGTTAGCACTGGTGGTGGGTTGAGGATGAGGGTGAGGGAGAAATAGCTGTCAGTGATGGTGATTCCTAAGTTTCTGGCTCCTATGGTTGGTTAGATAGGGTTTTTTAGATATGATGTTAATATTTATCCTAATTTGTCTTTTGTTATTTGTTGGTTCTTGATGAATACTCTGTCATATTAAGTCTCCTCTTTTTAGCGTACAGAGCATTTTCACCGAAACTGTTGCATGTTATCAGGTAACTTTTTAACATCTGCCAGTTTGGTCCTGTATTTTATTCTCTTTCATTTATTAGTTAAGTTGTTGTATTAATGTAAATAATTATATTAATAGAGTTTCTAAAGTTGCGTTAGCCTTGCATCCTTGGAATAATGCCTTTTTGTAGTCCTGGTGTATATCATTCTTTAATAATTATTGATTAGATGTGCTGATAGTTTCTTAGGATTTTTATATCTATATTTGTAAAGTGAAATTGGACCTTTTTTTGCAAAACCTTGATTTTCTTTTCTTTTTATTTACAAATAACTCGAATTTTGTTGTTTTGTAGATATTTGATTGATGTAGAAGGTATGTGGCCAGATGATGCAATTGGATGTAAGTATAACGGTTGTCACTACTTTTCCCTTTTTATAAAGTTTGAAGGTAGAAGTGTAGGGGAATTTCTCAAATTTTGGACAAAAAGAAAAGTTTGTAATTCATTTGTTCTGACATAAGATAACCTTTTACCAAAAGTTTTTAAAGGGATGTATCTGGAAATAGTGGGATATAACAGCCTGAATAATTAGTCAGTGGATTTCAGCATTTTTTTTTCTTTTTTAAATTTATTTAATTAATTACTTTATTTTTGATATTATATCCACTGCACCACCAAGGAAGTCCCTTTTTCTTCCTTCCTTCCTTCCTTCCTTCCTTTCTTCCTTTCTTTAAAGCTCCAAGTCATTTAAAATATCTGACTTCTTACTAAAAATCTCCAGTTCATATAACCAAGGGGTTTATAACTTCTCCTCTAAAAGTTATATTCCTGGGACTTCCCTGGTGGTCCAGTGGTTAAGACTCTGCATTTCCAGTGCAGCAGGCATGGGTACAATCCCTAGTTGGGGAGCTAAGATCCCACATGCTGCATAGCCAAAGAAATTTTTTTAAAAAGTTATATTCCTGTATTATTGAATTTAGTGGTTTAGATTTTCTTTTAATGTTTAGAAGATTTCAATTTATTTACCAGGAACAAACAAAACAAAATGTAAAAATAGTTTTCCGGAAACTATTTCCATCATTCTCTTCTTCCCTTTCTCCTGCAGACTGGTGTTTTATCTTTACAAGTTCTCCATCATTCCATAAGAAAGCTGCTCTTCTTCTGGTTTCATAAGAGATGGTGAACAGTGGTAAAATATCCAGTTTACCTAAATTTCTAGAGTACACTTCAGGGAGCGAATGATGGGGTGGGATGTTGGGGCAGAGTGAGAGATACAGATTCTGGTGAGACTGAGAGTCATTCACAGAAATTACTGGGCTGTGGTGAAGGGAGAACAAAAATAAATCAGGTTCCTGCTGGTGGACAGGAAGCCAAAATGAAGAAGAATGGTGCGCAGCCAGGCAGTGTAATTAGGCCCATAAGTGCTGTGTCTTCTGATAGTAATTATGAACAGAAACCAACTAATAATTACTAATAACATGTAGGTGACCAATCCTTGAGAGCTGAGGCAGAGAGAAGGAAAGATGGCATTATACCTTGTCTCTGGTTCATTGAGTTTCCCAGGCTGGTTTGTGACCAATCTCGGGTGAAATC
This sequence comes from Leucopleurus acutus, assembly GCF_964270905.1. Taxonomy (NCBI): domain Eukaryota; kingdom Metazoa; phylum Chordata; class Mammalia; order Artiodactyla; family Delphinidae; genus Leucopleurus; species Leucopleurus acutus. The sequence continues at coordinate 30,712,006 of NC_139155.1, forward strand.
ATAACTAAATCATTTTTGCTAAGGTGATCAGCTTTCGTGGGGTCCTTTCTCTGCACTCTGTCCAATGATAAAGCCCACTGGTTTATGCCTCCTGGAAAACAGTTATTTCAAAACAGTATAAGTAGGGCTTCCCTGGTGGCGCAGTGGTTGAGAGTCTGCCTGCCGATGCAGGGGACACAGGTTCATGCCCCGGTCCGGGAAGATCCCACATGCCGTGGAGCGGCTGGGCCAGTGAGCCATGGCCACTGAGCCTGCACGTCCGGAGCCTGTGCTCCACAACGGGAGAGGCCACAGCAGTGAGAGGCTCGTGTACCAAAAAAAACCACCAGAATAAGTGAAGCATTGATGAAACAGCCATGAGGAACATGTTTCCACATGGCCTCGCACCTCCTTTTCAAAGTGCTTTAAAACTACTTTCATCCAAAAATCAATAAAAGAAAAGGATTGGGATCAAATCCCGTACAGAGGTAGTGTAAGGGAAAAGAGAATAAGAATAGCATCTCTTCAGACAATAAAATAAATTTGGAAAAGACAGGTCCACAAAACAGATCAAAACTGTAACCTATTATTTCAAAGTGGGCTAAAAGATGTTAGGAAAAACAGTGGAAAAGATGAAAGAACATGGATCGAAGAGGGAATGGGAAGTTATTGTTTAATGGCTCTAGAGTCTGTTTGGGATGGTGAAAAAGTTCTGGAAACGGTAAATGCTGATAAATGCCACCTATGGGTGTTTGGTTTTAGTTGATCTTCTTCCATGAAAGGGTTTGGAGAGATTCAGAAACTATGCTGCTGCCTCCATCTTTCTGAGGTCCGGCTCAATCTTTAGACATAATTATTTTGAATTTGGATAATGGTGATGGTCACACAGCATTGTGAATATATTTAATGTCACTGAATTGTATACTTGAAAATGGTTGAAATACTAAATTTTGTTTTATATATATTTTACCATAATGAAAAAATGGTGAACGAACAGCATAAACCAGAATTAGGTAAGATGTTAGAACTCAGGACAGAATTCAAAATAAGGGAAAAAAATTCAGAAATGAGGACTAAATTTAAAATAATACAAGAGTGGGGACTTCCCTGGTTGTCCAGTGGTTAAGAATCTGCCTTCCAATGCAGGGGATGCAGGTTCGATCCCTGGTTGAGGAACTGAGATCCCCCATGCCGCAGACAAACTAAGCCCGCACACTGCAACTACTGAGCCCACGTGCTGTGGAGCCCACGCACCACAACTAGAGAGCCCACGAGCTGCAAGGAAGAGCCCACGCACTGTAACGAAGAGCCCACATGCTGTGACTAATACCCGACACCGCCAAAAGTAAATAATTTAAATAAAATCATATGAGTGAATGAACGTAATACCTTAAGAGAAACAAACAGGAAAAGGAAAAATTATTTTTGAAGATAAAAAGAATTTTAGAGAAATGGAAAACATAAAAGATAGGCAAAAAAGAGTCAGGACAGCTCTGAAAAGAGTAATATAAATATGTATAAGAATCTATTATAGGGCTTTCCTGGCGGCGCAGTGGTTGAGAGTCTGCCTGCCGATGCAGGGGACACGGGTTCATGCCCCGGTATGGGAAGATCCCACATGCCGTGGAGCGGCTGGGCCCGTGAGCCATGGCTGCTGAGCCTGCGCGTCCGGAGCCTGTGCTCCACAACGGGAGAGGTCACAACAGTGAGAGGCCCGCATACCGCAAAAAAAAAAAAAAAAAAGAATCTATTATACCATAAAAGTGACATTTCAAATCAGTGGGACAGGTTAGTCAATAAATTGTGATACATACATGTTGAGGTATAAATTGTTCTCTGGAAGGATCCACAGCATGGCAAAAGCAGATGTCTCTGAGGAGGGAAATGTGTGGCTGGGGAATGTGGGGAAAAGGGTGACTTTTCATTGAATACCCTTGTGTACCTTTTCTAATGTTCTGTCATGTGAATTTATTACGTCTGAAGTTCGCCTGAGTTCAAACCCCAGTTCCCCAAATTACTAGCTCTTAATCTTGGGCAAACTCTTCACACTCTCCAGGCCTCTTTATCTGTGAAATAAGGTCAGTAACTTAGCCTGGTGCTGCCTGGCACAGAATAAACTGTCAATAAATGGAGATTATTAGTGTAAAAAAACCAAATGCCCATCAATGGATGAATGGATTTTTTAAATGTGGTGTATATGTGAAATATTATACAGTCATAAAAAGGAATGAAGTACTGACACATGCTACGACATGGACGAACTTGAAAACATTATGCTAAGTGAAAGAAGCCACACACGGTGGTCACATTTGTATTATTTCATGAAATGTCCAGAAAAGGCAAAACTATAGTGACAGAAAGGAAATTAATGGTTGCAGGGACTGAAGGAGGAGGGGATGAAGAGGGCCTGCTGATGGTTACGCGGGGTTCTTTGTGGGGTGATGAAAACGTGATGGGTTAGATGACGGTGATGGTTGCATAGGCTTGTGAATGTACGAAATGACACTGAATTTGCAGTTTCAGAAGGTGAGTGTTATGGCATGTGAATAACATCTCAAAAAATTAATTTTGAAAATGAAAATTGCCAGTTTTCCCATGGTCACTATCCACTATCCACTGTCTCCATCTCTCCCTTCTCCCCACTATATTCCTTTTGACGCCCACCCCTGCCACTCTCTCCCATCCTCACTCCCTCGACCTGCCCCACAAGGCCTCCCAGGGAACCCATGAACCGCTGGGCACCTGGGTCCTGTGGCTGTTGGAGCGACTGCCCAGTGTGCGTGCCTCCACCGCTTTCACCCGTGAGAGTGGACGCTTCCGTCGGATTTTTCTTGTGCGTTTCAGTTGATGGTGATGTTTACAGAAGGCGGCACGCACCCTGGTCAATGGAGGAAGCCCCTCAAGATAATATTTAGGCCCGTCCAGAAGTTTGATCTCGTCCACCAGTAACCTCAGGATGCTGTGCTCTGAAAGCCAGGTTGGCCGCCTGCGGGCACTTGTAAATACTGAGGACTTCGGAGGCATTTGGGCCTCCAGTTGAGGCCTTGTACCTCCACATGCGACGTGACCTCAGCCCTTTGCTGCACCTCTCTAAGTGAAGTGGCACAGGAATACTGGCCTTGCCTGTCGTTGCCAGGATTAACTGAATAGTGCATTAGCTGCCCTGGTGCTTAGGTGTTGAGTACAGGGTGATGTACATACCAGGCCCTATTCGTGGGCCTCCTGATGCAGCAGTTCCCTTGGTTCTGCCCCTGTCGTCAGCTGCCCCTAGGATAACTCTGAGCCCTAGCCACCTCTCTTGTAGATTTCCCTATCCCCCCACTATAATCACACCTGAATAAGGCAACTCAAACCTTTCAGAGATGTGTCCTGAACCTCCTATTTTCTTAAATACCTATCTGGTGGTTGTGAGACTTAAAGCCAGCCTCCCCAAGAGACCTTTTCTATTTCTCCTAGTAAACCTAGAGTCACCTTCTGTCATCTTCAACTCTACTCAGATTTGGTTCTTTCAACCCTGACCTCTGACCCTGCTTTTTACTTCTGCCATTTCATCCTCACTCCTGCTTCCTTTCATAAATCCATAAATGTCTTTTGGCCTTCCTAGCCCTGGGCCAAGTTCCTTTTTCTTTCCTCAGTTTTTACCCCTTTCCTTCATTGTCCCATCCAACTTTCAGTCCTTCCTTTCTCATGCAGACTTTGATTCCAACCCCATCAAAAAAAAAAAAAAAAAACACACACACACACCACAGTTAGCAGCATCTCAAAATTCAAAAGTTTTATTACTCACCTATTAATTCTATTACATTTATTTATTCAGTTTTATTGTTTGAAAATACATCAAAATAAATAGAGAAATTTATACCTATCTTATCTATACATGGAAGAACAGCTGGTCCCCAAGGTGGCACCAACAATCCTAGCAGCTCTTACTTTAAATATCCGTAGTAGTCAGCAATTTCCATTTCTTTTTCCCTCTCAATGAAAAATTGCAGTTTCCCCAAAGAGGTGTATTTGGCAGCATTCTCACCTTGTTGTTGGGCCCGCCTCTTCATGGCCTCCCGCTCTGGCCTCTGCTCTTTTTCGATGGGCTTTGACATTACTGCCTCAGGAACATTGCGTTCCCTCCATGGAACTGGTTGCTTGCTGAAGTCTTGGAGTAGAAATGGGGTTTGGAGCTTGGCTAGGGACTGGCGCTTAGTCACAGCAGGGGGAACAGGCTCCCGCTGGAGAGAAGTGAAAGATAAAGTTTTGTAGGGTGCAGGCCTAGGAGCAGCAGACTGAGGGACACTAGGCTGGGTACGGTCGGTCCAACCTGGTTACGTTGGGTTGGTCACAGTTGGCTGAGATGGTTTGGCAGGACCTGGCAAAGAGGCAGGAGCTGGCTGGGAAGAACTGACTGCAGCAGATTGAGCTGAGTTAGTAGAAGCAGGGTGTGCACGGTCAGCAACAGCAGGCTGATGTGAGGCCAGAGACTGTGGCCTCCGAGGAGCAGGCCGACCTTGGGGCTTGTCCCAGGCAGAGAAAGGCAGAGGTATCAACTTGACCCTCCCAGGAGGCAGCAGCTCATACTGGGGTGGAGACGGACACTCTCTTTCAGCACTGCTGTCTGGTTTCTGGGCTTCGACTTGAGTTTTCTCAGGACCCTTACCCTCACGTGGGGTATTCCGCCATGGCTGGATAGCTGGGGGTGGCTGGGGGTCTTTAGGTTTGCTTGAATTTCCCAAGACCCGACAGGAGGAGAGCCCAGTTCTCTTATCATTCTTCTTCCCCAGTGCATGAAAAACCTTCACAGACTCCAGCATGCGCATGCCTATGGAGGTTCGAGGCTTTTTAAAACTCTCTTGGATAAGCTCAGTTTGGTGTTGCTTTCGCTTCGTCTGGGGAATTGTTGGCTTCTCTTCTGCCTTGACTTTGTTCCCTGACTGCTTATTCTCTTCAGCCTTCTTTCTTCCTCTGGTCCTTGTGGTCCTTTCCTGTCCATGGCTCTTCATTTTGCTGATCTTTCTGGATGCAGCTTTCTGAGGTTTGCCTTTAGAATCCTTGACCATGTTCACAGGAGCCCTGTCACTGACTGCAGCATTGCATAGAACCACTTCTCCCCCTAACAGGCACTCTGGATTCTTTGGCTAGATTTTGGCCTTGGGAGCACCACTGATAGGCTCAGAGGCTTTATGTTTGTTCTTCCTGGGTTGATCAGAGGGAACCTTTATGACACTTGTCTTTTCCTGCACCTGATTCGCCTTAATGGCTCTGGTGTCTTTGGCTTTGATCACGTTGGGACCTTTGGATTGATCAAGATCTTTCAAAGAATTAAAGAGCTGGGGAAGGTGAATATCCTCTGCCAGTGTAGTAATATCTGCAAAACCACTGCTAGATTCCATCCCATTTTCAACTGTCCCTCGGTCCTCAAGACTCAGGCTGTTCTTTCCCAGATCAGCATTTTCAGAACCAGGCTTCTCCTCTTGGCTGAGGGGATCCGTGCAGGCCAGGAGCTGGTGAATATCAGGGATATCTAAAGGGAGTAGTGGAGGCTCTTGGTTTTCTCTTGGGATCTGGTAGGCATCCAGAGGCTTTGAAAACTTGGTTGTAATATCCTCCAAGTGCTTCCTGTCTATTTTTCCCTGGCTTGGAGCTGGAGGCAGGGCCAGGAGACTACTGGCACTCTGGACTGGAGCTGTCCCTGAAATGTCCCCAAGTTCAGGTGGTGGGTTACTCTCAATTATCTGAATATTTCTGCCCCTGCAGGACTTGGGGAGTTCTTGAGTTTGTGTCACACAAAATGTCTGGCTTGGAGGCTGCAATCCCAGGGAATTTTTCATCACCAGGGAAGTCTCCATCCCTACAAAGGAATCAAGGTAGAAGTCATTCCCTGGTAAGTGAGATGCTCCCCCTAAACACCAACACAGCAATCACATACCTTTCAAGGTACGTGATTGCTGTGTTGGTGCTTAGGGGCAAGATGGGCAAGGCATTTCTACTAACTCTTCTTAAGAATCACAGACAGTGCCCTATGCTACGAGATAAGCGGAGACTGTTGTAATTCTTACTGGTGATCATTTCATGTCACTGATTTCTTGGCTTTCTTTGTATTTCATAGGATTGTTAGAAGTCAAATAAAAAATGAGTCTTTTTTTTTTAAAAATGAAATGTTTTACAAAGCCTAGCATTCTCATATAGAGTCCTTTCAATTCTCCCCACTTTCCTGAAAGGCTAAGAACACTTCACACCATGAACTAGGAGAGGGAGTAGAGCCCTTCCTGATGAAACATATAAACGAAGACAGAGTCTTAGCCTACTTGCTCTGGACAGGATCCCGGACCACAAGGTCTTAAATCCTGGTATAATTTAAGGACGTGAGGACAGGTAAACTGGCACTATCATAATAAGAGATCTGAAACACCTTCCAAAGAGACTCTAGCAGTAGATCAGGGAAGGGAGTGATACACTGTGGTAGTACAGGGGGAATGATCGGCTACAACAGTGAAAAATGTGGTACCTATTGGTATGCTCTCGGGGTTCTTGTACATGTAGCATAGATGACCTTTAGAGAGTCCCTCCCACCTTCCCACCTCAATTAGGTGTGCTTTTTTTTTTAATTTTTTTTTTTTTTTGCACTTATTTATGTTATGCATGAATTTTTTTGGCTGCACTGGGTCTTCATTGCTGTACACGGGCTTTCTCTAGTTGTGGCTAGCGGGGGCTACTCTTGGTTGCAGTGTGCGGGCTTCTCATTGCGGTAGCTTCTCTTGCTGCGGAGCATGGGCTCTAGGCACGTGGGCTTCAGTAGTTGTGGCTCACGGGCTCTAGAATGCAGGCTCAGTAGTTGTGGCACATGGGCTTAGTTGCTCCACGGCATGTGGGATCTTCCCAGACCAAGGCTCGAACCCGTGTCCCCTGCATTGTCAGGCGGATTCTTAACCACCGCACCACCAGGGAAGCCCTAGGTGTTCTAATATAGAGTCTAAAAACAGAGCCCTGAGCGAAGGTAGTGGTTATTAAAGGCTCAGGATCTAAATTCTACCTGTCTGTACACTACTTTCCAGCTGTAGACTTGACCCCATTTTTTAATGCTGACCTCATTGTTCAACTTTCTTGCTATTTGTACTCACCTTGAAAACTTGTTTCTGTGATGGGTTGAGCAGGCACAGGGTAGTAGATTCCAGAGGTAGAAGCTGGTGGTTGGATATTTGTGGGTTGAATCTCCTTTAGTACCATTACCATTTCGCACAGAGGCCCTACTTCATGTGTATGACACAGAGCCATAGGATTGCATGCAGGAGCCAAGTTCTCCATACAGTAAAGACCCCAATGTGCCTTAGTTATAGTAATATACCTGGCTTCCTTCCTGGTAGGGAAGTGACAGGCTGTGTCCCTGATTGGGAATTTGAGATGGTGTTCCCTGAGCAAGCCTGGCAGAAAGTGATGGATATAGAGGGACCATGTTATTGCGGTCTGCAGTTTTATCATACTGGGCTGCCATAAACATGGAGGAAGCAGCTGTGTGCTGGTCAGTGACTGCCAGAGTAAAGTCTCCGAGTGAAGAAGAATTCTTTTCAGTGCTTCCTGTGATGTCCCAGTCAAGAACACCTGGATAGGAAGCAGCTGAAGTGGAGATCTGGCTCTGGTCAGTAACTGCAGATAACATAGTTGTGCTAGACTGTTGGTGAAGGTAGGCACTACCCATGAGTGTCTGGAAAGAGGTAGCCGTAGCTGATGCTGAACTAATGGCAGGAGCAGAGACTCTGGAGAAGTTGCAGACACTTCCTGTTAGGGAAGTTGCATTGCTCACCATAGGAAGAGAGTGCTGCAGAGAATTTAGAGTTCCAAGTACAGGTCGATTTTGGAAATTTTCTATAAGAACAAGAGGGTAATGAAAAAATCAGGGAGATTGATAAATTCTCACTATGTTTGAGGAACAGCATTATCTTAAGATTCTTGCTATCAGGACACCTCTAATGTCAATACTTACTGAGAAACCAAAAATCAGACCGTTATGATGGTTGTAAGGACTGAGCAGTTTTACACTCTTCTGTATTAACTGCCTGTGCTCCCATGTTGGGCACAGATGGGCAGAAGACCCAAGTGGTATGGTTCAGACATTGTTCTCTAGGCTGGAAGCAACCTTCTCCCTACCCTATCTTTCCCTTCAGCCTGCACTAGTATTGACTTCTATGCTGTTTCCTAGACTGGAAGCATTTTAGAACTAGGAGGTCCTTAGAGAACTTCTATTTTCACAGTGTCATGAGGAAGGAAACTGAGGCTCAGAGAGGTCGGGTTGACTTGTTCAAATTCTCTCATTATGTTAGTATCCTTACCAGGTTTCAGAACCGAAGTATCCTGACTTCCTTGGCAGGACGCTACTCTGAGCATGATACTGCCAGAAAGCAGGAGAAATAGAACTTATACTATAGGCAGTTTTTTTGTCCATTAGAAAACAGTACAGCTATTACCATTGTAATCTTCAGTGTCTCACTTTGCTTGTGCAGTTCCCACGCTATTACCTAGAGTTCACATACAGCTCAGTCCACCTGGTAAATTTAAAGAGTCATTTTTACCCTCTTCAAGCCTGGTTTCTCATCCTACCTCAAAATGATTACCCGAAAGTGAATTTCTTAAGTGCTTTTGGAAAGAAAAAAGTTATCTGATTACTTCAGATTACTCATTTGTAAAGTGGTTATGACACCACCACCAATGATAATAGCAGTAATAATTAATACATGAATAAACTGATATATTGTGTATGATTTATATGCAGGAAGATGCAATAAGTTCTAGAAAGACAAAGAAAAATCATGAAAAACATATTACATAATGAAAACAAAATACATAGTTATGAAAACTGGGGTATGTGGCAAGTATCAAAGCATAATGAGTTTACTAACAAATGACCTTCTGTACCATACGTGCAATGTTATGAAAGTGAATTTTGTCCACTGTATTTTAGTGAATACTGTTAACCAAAAAACACGATAGAAGGTGATTTTGAATGAATTCCTAGCCAATACATACAGACAGAGAAGATATATCAGTAAAAATGCATAACAAGCAACAAAATTCAATCAATGTGAATGTATAGGTAGCCACAATATATGCAGGCAAGTATTTCAGTGAAAACTGGTACAAAGCAAACAGCAAGATAATAAGTGTAAAAGAATTTCATTATTGTGCTCATTCATATTTTTACCCAGCAAGTAACAGGTATTAAGCCTGGTAGAAATATATGTTTCAAAGAATAGAAATATATAATAAGCAGAAAGGAAGCTTAAAAAGTATCAAGAAGGTTTTTGTATTTATCCTAGAGCTTAGATTATAATCATCTTCAACATCCAAGAAGATGACATCCCAAAACCTAAAAACACCATCATCACTAGAATCCAATTAAAAGAGATTTTCAAACGTAAGAACATTGAAAGGACTCCACAATATTGTTCTAGATAAATGTGGAATTTTTTTTTTTTTTTTGCCGTGCCGCGTGGCCCTGCCAGTGAAAGCACCGAGTCCTAACCACTAGACCGCTAGCGAATTCCCTCAATGTGGAATTAGAGATGTGGGGCTTGACTTTTTCTTCTTAGGTAGCTAAGATCTAAAAATGAATGATGGCTGTTGATCAATGTGCTCTGTGTGTTAGGAAGGAAAGAACTGTAAAGATGAAAAGTAACCTTGCCTTAGAACCTACATATCACACAAAGGAAATAGTCCTTCTGATTCAATTTAGAAGATATCATTTAAAATTTTTAATTGGAGAAACATCTACATAGTTTAAAAATTAGAAAGAATAAAACATTGAAAAGCAGACCCCTAGATAACCACTTTGGTTTCTTGTATATAGGAAGCATCATTTCTAGAACATATTTCTAAGTATTTATATTCAAAACTGTCAAGTACCAACTGTATTCAGAGAGGCAGTAAAAGAAAAAAAACAGAGTATGACTTTTCTGGTGAAAAGTTGATGAAAACTATCCTAAACTTCCTTACATTTGACTCTGGACCTCCCTATAGCCCAGTACTCTCCATCCTCTCTCCCTGTTTTCTCTTTTCAAGTAGTCGAAATATTAGTGGAGGGAGACCATTAGAGATGAAACATCTTGGTATATATTGCTAGTTTTCTTTGTCACCTGGCTTTTCTGTCTTTCTGTTGAAACACTCTTGAGAAGTCTCTGATTTCATTTTCTACATGGGTACCCTTTAAGGCTCAATATTAGAAAAGAAAGGGATCAGAGTGTTCAACCAGTGTATTATCCTAATGTAACAGATAAGGAAAAAATCAGGCTTTCTGAGAGAGTCAATGATTTGTCCAAAGTCACACAGTTAGTAAATGCCAAAATCAAAACTGAAATTAGGTCTCCAGAGCTCTAGTTCAATACTTTCCCTCATTATTCCGTGCTGTTTTGAATCTACTAGTAAATTTAGGGGCAAAATAAATCTAATGAAAAACTTTGAAAAGTTTCTTTTCTTACCTGACATGGTCAGAGAAGAAGAAGAAGCATCAACTGCAGATACAAGGGATGAGGAGACAACACCAGAGCATTTCTGAGTGGCTGCAGCTGAATGGCGCATGTATCCAGTACAAAGGTCACTGGTTTCTGGTCACTGGTCACTTGTGGTGATCCAAATTTATTTACAGACAACTCCACGGAAACCCCAAGACTCTACCAAGTGGTAGTGGGTTTGGTAGGAGAATGATGTCACAAAGCAGGCAGTTTCAAGGTATGAGATAGCCAATAGGGAGGTCCGATCCCCAACAGGAAGGCGGGGGTGGATGGAGAGAGTGTAGGATAGCTAAAACAACACCTAAATTTCTGAGCTCTGGGGAGGAAATCCTAGAAGACCAATTTACCTCCCCCAGGCTCCTACATTAGGAAAATCATTGCAACATTTCTTACAGACATTCATTAATATAATTTACTAACAGTTACTTATATCCTACAGAGTATTAATATTTTATGTATCATATACTTAGAGCTATATATATCTTAATAAATATCCTTTGGAAGGAAAGAGCCATCTAGTTTGAACTATTACAGTTGTTCTGAAATCGTATCTGTCTAATTAGTGAACTTATAGCAGCTTTTAAGGAGCAAGTGTAGGGATTAAGAAGCTCTTTTTGTAACTTGGTTAAAGAGTAGGGTGAAGTTTGTTGAGTGTACCTTGTGGAGAATGTTGTGGTCCAAGGCTCTTCTCTTTTAGTTTCGTCTCCTTGACTCCTACCTTCCTTGGGCAGGGCGAGGATGGGCCAGGTTGGACTTACATTTCTCTTCTGCTTTCTTTTTTTTTTTTTTTTTTCCATTATGGGCATTGTGTCTAGGACAAACCTTGATCTTGCATTCTTACCCTCATGAATGTTACTTGCTGTCATCTTCCAGCAGCAGGAGTCGTCTTTTCAGTGCTTGATGCTTCACAAAATATACTCTGCCTGTTGGAAGCAAATACCAGAGAGCTAGCAGACAGAGCTGGTTGCAGACCTTTCCTCTTCCAGCCTTTGGTTGCAGTTATTTTTCCCATAATTTGGTAGTTCTGATTCTTTGGGCCACACAGGTATCCTGCCATCTAGTTCTTTTATATGTGAGAGACATTCTGAATACTGTCCCTTTTTCTTTGCACAGAAGTATATACAGTGTGGCAGTTACTGTAATCTCCTCCTCCCCCTTGCAAACAGCCATTCTAGAATCTTGGACCTCTAGGATTCTCTGTCTTGCATGCTTGGGTGCAAGGCCAAGCAAAATGAAGAGGAGAATAATTAGAGAAGGAAGAGGACATTCGTGGAGAACTGGGAGTAGATAAGGTGAAAGGGCACAGGAGAAAAGTGATTCATGTAGATTTTTTGGTTTCTGTGGGAAACAAGTTGACACACTTTGGCCTCATTTTGTATTACCAGAACAGACAGTCATAGATGTAAGTAGCTCAATAGTGCAGCAACTGCCATGAATTCTGTACACTAAAGGGAACAGTCTTACATATATTTCTCATTTTGTTTTATGTCATATTACCTTATTAATAGCATTCACTGGTATGTTTGTAGAATACAGATTATTTTAAATGCTCTGGTTTTGTCTACATGGTTATCTCCTTGTCATATTTTTAAGGACTGCAACATTGTAAGACATATTGCATGTTTTTCTCTTGACAATTGTTTATCTCAAAGCATCATGAACAAACATGACCTGTTGGATTTTGTGGAGAAACTTTAAAAAGGGTCTGTGAAAAAGACATTGTGGTGAGTCGCATTATGCACCCAAGCGTAAGGAGCAGATATCTGCCATCAGCCCAACTTGGCCTGGGTGACCTGTTTTAGTTCCCGTGGTTAGTGCTTTGCTCCCTAACCACTCTTGTGACTGTGATAATGTGAGTAAAGGCTGAGTTGCTAATGATTTATGTTTGAGGTAAGCTGGTTTGAGGGAGGAAATCTATGGATCTAGTCATTTTCCTTGGTGGTAAGCTTTCAGGGAGGGGTGCAAAGATTGATCTTTCTGGCGACTTTTCTAGTACCAGGAAGATATCCCATAGATGGGACCTCACATTTAATATTTAGGTCTGTTTTTATTATTATGAGATACGAGTTTTTTCACTGATGGGGATGATGCTTATCTGAGAAGAAATTGTGAAAGGTGGTGTAGTATGGAGATGTGGCTTAAGATTTTAAGTGTTTTTCAAGGTTTTTCCCCTTAGCTTCCTACTTCAGATGGCCTACTTACATGATACTAGTATGTGATGTGAGGCTAACAACTTACTAAATACCTGCAAGCCAGATCAGTGTCTCTTTTCTCTATATTTCCATGGAAATCAAGGGACCCATAGCTACTGCAGGTTAGGGTGGCCGGTGTGAGATTGGGGGGAGTGTGGTAAGCCACATTTTGGTATCAGTAAAATGTTTACATATTAAAATATTCAGTTCCAACATTCAATTCTATTTAGGCAAACCGTTAGTTAGGCTTTTCCTGGTTCCGAGCCTATGTAACTTATTTTCTCTCCCTAATTCTAGCCATTTAACTTTAGCTTGCAGGCTCAGCATCATCTTAACCTCTAAAAGAATCTTACATGTAGGAGGAAGAAACTAAAGAGCTCTATTTCAACACTTAGGAACATGAGGCCCTACCCTGACCAAAACCTTTATTCTTACAGTTAGGGTATTGTCTTGTCCCGTATACCCACTTCCTGCATTTTGAACCCATCAGGTTAACTGAGACATGTCTTGGTGTAAACATCCCCAGTTCGTCTACCCCTGAGGCTGTCCTTAATTCTTCCCATTGTCACATTTTGATTTAATTAAATACTGGAATCCCTCAAACCCTTGCATGGTACCTGAGGCCCTATGGGATACTGGTAGATTTTGTTAGTGTCAAATACTTAGCTGTCTGATTCTCCAAATATCCCTTGTTCCTATATTTTCCATCCCAGCATACAACATACCGATTAAGGCACTGTTTTATTTCATGTTGGACCCACTGCCATCCAGAGGCATACTCTTTGCTAGTTCCCATACTTTCTGGAAACCCTGCCAGGTCTGGATTTATTTGTGTTCCCACCCAAAACCTGTATCTTTTAGCAAGCTGGAACTATAAGACCAACATAGATTTTCTAGTTTCTGATAGATTTATGTCACAATTTGTACATTGTCATGTCTATAGATATTTGTATCATTTGTACTTTTTGGCCATTACATGCCTATTGGATATTTTTCATAAATTGCAAAAGAATATTTCATGACTTAGCACCAAATTGAATGTGTCTGTTTGTAAGTTGGTAAACTATGTTGTGCTACCTTGTATCTTTTCTTTATCCAAGTAGTAATTTACTACTATTGTCCCATTTATAATTATGTGGAAGTTTTCAGAATTGTAAAAAATGCTTGTGGATTGAAAATTGGTTAGACTATGACTGTCCCAGATACGTTAAAGCTACTGAACTTTTTACTCATTCATTCATTCGTTCAATAATTCTGACCTTCCTGACTCAGTTTACCCAGCTCAAATGGTTGTGAAGATTACTAACAGTGTATGTAAGGTACTTTCAGAAATTAGAAATTGAGACAGGAGAAGATGGTGGAAGAGTAGGACGCAGAGATCACCTTCCTCCCCACAGATACATCAGAAATACATCTACACGTGGAACTGCTCCTATAGAACATCCCTGAACGCTGGCATAAGACCTCAGACCTCCCAAGAGGCAAGAACCTCCCCCACGTACCTGGGTAGGGCAAAAGAAAAACGAAAAAACAGAGAATAGGGATGGGACCTGCACCAGTGAGAGGGAGCTGTGAAGGAGGAAAGGTTTCCACACACTAGAAGCCCCTTTGTGGGCAGAGACTACGGGTGGCGGAGGGGGGAAGCTTCAGGGCCATGGAGGAGAGCGTAGCCACCAGGGTGTGGATGGCAAAGCGGAGTTTCCGCACAGAGGATCCGTGCCTACCAGCACTCACCAGTCCCAGAGGATTGTCTGCTCACCCACCGGGAAGGGCGGGGACTGGGAGCTGAGGCTTGGGCTTCTGAGCTTAGATCGCAGGGAGAGGACTGGGGTTGGCGGCATGAACATAGCCTGAAGGGGTTAGTGTGCCACGGCTAGCCAGGAGGGAGTCCGGAAATGTCTGCAGCTGCCAAAGAGACAAGAGACTCTTTCTTGCCTCTTTGTTTCCTGGTTTGCGACGAGAGGGGATTATGAGCACTGCTTAAAGGAGCTCCAGAGAAGGGCGTGAGACGTGGCTATCAGTGAGGACCCCAGAGACGGGCATGAGCCGCTAAGGCTGCTGCTGCAGCCACCAAGAAGCCTGTGTGCGAGCACAGGTCACTATCCCCACCTCCCCTCCCAGGAACTTCTGCAGCCCGTCACTGCCAGGGTCCCGTGGTCCAGGGACAACTTCCCCGGGAGAACACACAGCGTGCCTCTGGCAGGTGCAACATCATCTCGGCCTCTGCCGCCGCAGGCTCACCCCATATCCATACCCTTCAGTCCACACGGCCTGAGTGAGCCAGAGCCCCCGAATCAGTGGCTCCTTAACCCTGTCCTGAGTGAAGAACAGACACCCTCATGCGACCTACATGCAGAGGAGGGGCCAAATCCAAAGCTGAACCCCACGAGCACTTTCACCATGAGCACTGTCACCATGGGTACAGTCACCATGGGCACTAATACCGTGAACTATATTCCCGTGAGCACTATAACCGTGAGCTCAGTCACTATCGGTACTGTCACCATGAGTACTGTCACTGTGAGCACTGTCAACATGGTTACTGCAACCATGAGCACTGACACCATGAGCACAGTCACCATGGACACTATCACTGTGTGCACTGTCACCATGGGCACTGTCAGCATTTTGCACTGCCACCATGTGCACTACCATCATGGACACTGTCACTGTAGAAACTGGCACCATGGGCACTATCACCGAGAGCACTGTCACCATGGGCATCACCACCATGAGCACAGTCACCATGGACACTATCACCGTGAGCACTGTCACCATGGGTATAGCGACCATGGGCACTGTCACCATGGGCAATATGACTGTGACTACTGTCACCATGGACAATGTCACCATGTGCACTGTCACCATCGGCACTGCCACCATGAGCACTGTCACTGTGAGCAATGTCAACATGGTTACTGCAACCATGAGCACTGACACCATGAGCACAGTCACCATGGACATTATCACTGTGTGCACTGTCACTATGGGCACTGTCAGCATTTTGCACTGCCACCATGTGCACTACCACCATGGACACTGTCACTGTAGAAACTGGCACCATAGGCACTATCACCGAGAGCACTGTTACCATCGGTACTGTCACCATGGGCATCACCACCATGAGCACAGTCACCATGGACACTATCACCGTGAGCACTGTCACCATGGGTATAGCGACTATGGGCACTGTCACCATGGGCAATATGACTGTGACTACTGTCACCATGGACAATGTCACCATGTGCACTGTCACCATCGGCACTGCCACAGTGGGCATTGTCACCATGGGAACTGCCATCATGGGCACCGTCACCATGGGCATTATCACCTTGAGCAGGGTCACCATGGGCAATGTTTACCATGTGCGCTGTCACCATGGGCATTGCCACCATGGGCACTTCCACTGTGAGAACTGTCTCCATGGGCACTTCAACCATAAGCACTGCCACAATGAGCACTGTCACCATGGGCACTGCCACCATGAGCACTGTCACCATGGGCATTGTCATCGTGAGCATTGTCACCATGGGCACTGTAACCGTGAACCCTGTCACCATGGGCACTCTGACCCTGGGCACTGTCACAATGGCCACTATCACCATGGGCAATATCACAATGGGCACTGTCACTGTGGGCACTGCCACTGTGACTATCACCATGAGCACTGTGACCATGGGCACTGCCACAATGGGCACTGTCAGCATGAGTACTATCACCATGAGCACTGTTCCAAGAGCACTGGCACCATGGGCACTATCACCCTGAGCACTGTCACCAAGAGCACTGCCACCATGAGCACTGTCACTATGAGTACTGTCACCATGAGCACTGTCACCATGGGTGCTATCACCATGAGTACTGTCACCATGGGCACTATCACCATGAGCACTCTCACCATGGGCGCTGCCACAATGAGCACTGTCACTATGAGCACTGTCACTATGGGCACTGTCACCATGGGCACTGCCACCATGGGCACTGTCACCCTGGGAACTGCCACCGTGAGCACTATCACCATGAGCACTATCACCGTAAGCACTTTCAATGTAAGCACTGTCACCATGAGCAATGTCACCATGGGCATTTTCACTGTGAGCACTGTCACCATGGGCAATGTCACCATGTGCACTGTCACCATGCACACTATCACCGTGAGCACTGTCACCATGGGCACTGTTACCATGGGCACTATCACTGTGAGCACTGACACTGTGGTCACTATCACCATGGACACTGTCACCATGAGCACTGTCACCATGGACACTGCTGCCATTGGCACAGTCACTGTGAACCCTGTCACCATGGGTACTGCAACCCTGAGCACTGACCCCATGAGCACTGTCACCATGGGCACTATCACCATGATCACTGTCACCATGAGCAATGTCACCATGGGTACTTTCACCATGAGCACTGTCACCATAAGCACTGTCACCAGGGTGCTATCACCATGAGCACTATCACCGTAAGAACTAGCACTGTAAGCACTTTCACCGTAAGCACTGTCACCAAGAGCAATGTCACCATGGGCATTGATACTGTGAACATGGTCACCATGGGCACTGCCACCATGGGCACTGTCACCGTGGGCTCTATCACCATGAGCACTATCACCATGGGTACTGCCACCGTGGGCACTGCCACCATGGGCACTGTCACCATGGGCACTAAGACTGTGAGCACTCTCACCTTGTGCACTATCACAGTGGGCAATGTGACCATGGGCACTTTCACTGTGAGCACTGACCCCATGGGCAGTATCACCATGGGCACTGTCACCATGAGCATTTTAATTGTGAGCACTGTCAACATGGGCATTGTCACTGTGGTCACTGTCACCATGGGCACTGTCATTGTGAGCACTCCCACCATGGGCACTATCTCCGATGGCACTGTCACCATGGGCACTATCACCGTGGGTACTGTCAGTGGGCACTGCCACCATGGGCACTATCATCATGAGCACTATCACCACAAGCACTGGCACCATGGGCTCTGTCACCATAGCAACTGACACCATGAGCACTGTCACCATGAGCAATGTCACCCTGGGCACTGTAACCATGGGCACTATCACCTTGAGCACTGTCACCATGGGCAATGCCACCATGGGCACTATCACCGTGTGTACAGTCACCATGAGCACTGTCACCATGAGAACTGTCTCCATGAGCACTGTCACCGTGAGCACTGTCACCGTGGTCACTGTTACCATGGGTACTGTCACTGTTGGCACTGCCACCATGAGCACTAACAACATGAACACTGCCACTGTGAGCACTATCACCATAAGCACTGTCACCATGGGCTCTGTCATCATAGCAACTGACACCATGAGCACTGTCACTGTACTGTCACCATGGGCACTGTCACCATGAGAACTCTCACCATGGGCACTGTCACCATGAGCACTGTCATCATAGGCACTATTACCATGGGCACTGTCACCATTGGCACTGTCATTGTTAGCACTGTCACCATGGGCATTTTCACTGTGGGAAATGTCACAATGTGCACTGTCTCCATGCACACTCTCACCATGGAGACTGTGACCGTGGACACTGTCACCATGGGAAAAGTCACAGTGGGCACACTCACCATGGGAACTGTGCATACTGTCACCCTGAGCAGTATCACCAGGAGCACTGCCACCGTGAGCAATATCACCATAAGCACTGTCACCATGGACACTGAAACCATTGACAGTGTCACTGGGAGCACTGTCAACATAAGCACTATCACCATGAGCACTGCCACAATGAGCATTGTAACCATGGGAACTGCCACCATGAGTGTTGTCATCATGAGCAATCTCAACATGAGCACTCTCACCATGGGCACTGTCACCGTGAGCAATATCACCATGAGCACTCTCAGCAAGGGCACTGTCAACATGGCCACTATCACCATGAGCTCTGTCACCTTGAGCGTTATCACTGTGGGCAATGTCACCATGGGCACTTTCACCGTGAGCACTGTCACCACTGGCACTATCACCATGGGCACTGTCACAATGGGCAGTTTAACCATGAGCACCATCACCATGGGCATTGTCACCATGAGCACTGTCACCATGGGCAGTGTGACCCTGGGCACTTTCACCATAGGCACTGTCTCCATGGGCACTTTCACTATAGGCACTACCACCATGTGCACTATCACCATGAGCACTGTTACAATTGGCACTGTCACCATGGGCACTGCCACCATGGGTACTATCACCGTGAGCACTGTCACCATGGGCACTGCCACCATGGGTGCTATCACTGTGTGCACAGTCACCATGGGCACTGTCACCGATAGCACTGTCACCATGGGCACTGTTACCATGGGCACTATCACCATGAGCACTGACACTGTGCTCACTGTCACCATGGGCACTACCACCATCGGCAGAGTCACTGTGAACCCTGTCACCATGGGTACTGCAACCCTGAGCACTGACCCCATGAGCACTGTCACCATGGGCACTGTCACCATGAGCACTGTCACCCAGGGCGCTATCACCGTGAGCACTGTCACCATAAGCACTAACACCGTAAGCACTTTCACCATAAGCACTGTCACCATGGGCATTGACACTGTGAACACGATCACCATGAGCACTGCCACCATGGGCACTGTCACCATTGGCACTGCCACCTTGAGCAATGTCACCATGAGCACTGCCACCATGGGCACTATCACCTTGTCCAGTGCAACCATGAGCACTGTCAGCATGAGTACTGTCAGCAAGAGTAACGTCACCATGGGCACTGTTACCGTGAGCAATATCACCGTGAGCACTATCACCTTGAGAACTGTAACCATGAGCACTGTCACCATGGGCACTGAAACCATTGACACTATCACCGGGAGTACTGTCACCATGGGCACTGTCAGCCTTTTGCACTGACACCATATGCACTAAAACCATGGGCACTCTCACCGTAGACACCGTCACCATGGGCACTATCACTGAGAGCACTGTCACCATGGGTAGTGTCAACATAGGCACTGCCACTATGTGCACTGCCACCATGGGCATTACCTCTGTGAGCACTGTCACCATGGGCAGTGACACCATGGGCACTGTGACCGTGGGCACGATCACCATGGGCACTATCACTGCGGGCACTGTCACCATGGGAACTATCACCGTGGGCACTGTCACCATGGGAACTGCCACCTGAGCAATATCACCATGAGCACTGCCAACGTGAACACTATCACCATAAGCACAGTCACCATGGGCACTATCACCTTGAGCACTGTCACTATGGGCACTGCCACCATGGGCACTATCATCGAGTGTACAGTCACCATGAGCACTGTCACCATGAGAATTGTCATGGTGACAGTGCTCTTGGTCACAGTGCTCATGGAGATAGTGCCCAATGTGACAGTACCCATGGTGGTAGTTCACATGGTGAGTGCACAATGGTGAGATTGCCCATGGTGACAGTGCACACGGTGATAGTGCCCATGGTGGCAGTGCCCATAGTGACATTGCCCATGGTCACAGTGCTTATGGTGATAGTGCTCACAGTAGCAGTGTTCATGGTGAGAGTGTCCACGATGACAGTGTCCATAGTGAGAGTGCCCATGGTGACAGTGCCCATGGTGAGAGTGCCAACAATGAGAGTGCCCATGGTGAGAGTGCTCACGGTGACAGTGCCCATGATGACAGTGACCACGGTGACAGTGCACACGGTGATAGTGCCCATGGTGGCAGTACCCATAGTGACATTGCCCATGGTCACAGTGCTTATGGTGATAGTGCTCACAGTAGCAGTGTTCATGGTGATAGTGTCCACGATGACAGTGTCCATAGTGAGAGTGCCCATGGTGACAGTGCCCATGGTGATAGAGCCCATGGTGACAGTGCTTATGGTGATACTGCTCACAGTGGCAGTGCTCATGGTGATAGTGCCCATGGTTGTAGTGCCTACAGTGATGTACACTATGGTGTTGGTGCGCACGGTGACAGTACCCATGGTGACAGTGTTCACAGTGGCAATGCCCATGATGAAAGTTCCCATGGTGATACTGCCCATGGTGAGATTTCTAACAGTGACATTGCCCATGGTGAGAGTGCCCATGGTGATAGTGCCCATGGTGACAGTGCTCATGGTGATAGTGCCCACGGAGACAGTGCTCACGGTGATAGTGCCCATGTTGAGAGTGCTCACGGTGATAGGGCCCATGGTGACTCTTCCCACCATGACAGTGCCCATGGTTATAGTTCCATGGTGAGAGTGCTCACAGGGAAAATGCCCATGGTGAGATCACCCAGGTTCACAGTGCTCACAGTGATAGTGCTCACAGTGACAGTGCCCATGATGACAGTACCCATGGTGACAGTGCTCATGGTGACAGTGCTCATGGTAGCAGTGCCCATGGTGACAGTGCTTATGGTGCTAGTGCTCACTGTGGCAGTGCTCATGGTGATAGTGCACATGGTGACAGCGCTCACTGTGATAGTGCCCATGGTGAGAGTGCCAATGGTGGTAGGGCACATGGTGTCATTGCAAAATGGTGACACAGCCCATGGTGAGACTGCTCATAGTGATAGTGCCCATGGTGACTGTGCTCATGGTGACTGCTCACGGTGACTGCTCATGGTGACACTGCTCATGGTGGCAGTGCCCATGGTGCCAGTGCGCTTGGTGATAGTGCTCACGGTTGCAGTGCCCACAGTGACAGTGCCAATGTGGACAATGCCCACGGTGATACTTCCCATGTTGACATTGCCCAAGATGAGAGTGTCCATAGTGACAGTGCCCAAGATTACAGTGCCCATTGTGACAGTGCTCACAGTGACAGTGCCCATTGTGAAAGTGCCCTTGGATAAAGTGCTCATGGTGACAGTGCCTATAATGACAGTGCTCACAGTGACAGTGCACATGGTGACAGTTCTCATGGTGATAGTGCACATGGTAATAATACACTTGGTGGCCGTGCCCATGGAGACAGTTCCCAAGCTGACAGTACACATGGTGACAGTGCTCACGGTGATAGTGTCCATGATGACAGTGCCCATGGTGGTAGGGCCCATGGTGTCATTTGTAAATGGTGACACTGTCCATGGTGAGAATACTCATGGTGATAGTGCCCATGGTGACAGTACTCATGGTGACAGTGCTCACGGTCATAGTGCCCATGGGAACAGAGCTCACGATGAAAGTGCCAATGGTTAAAATGCCCATAGTGCCAGTGCTCAAGGTGATAGTGGCCATGTTGAGAGTGCCCATGGTGACAGTGCCTATGGTGACAGTGCTCATGGTGACAGTGCCCATGGTGGTAGTTCACATGTTGGCAGTGCAACATGGTGACAGTGCCCATGGTGACCATGCCCATGGTGGCATATACCATGGTGACAGTGCCCATTGTGGTAGTGCCCCTGGTGAAACTTCTCATGGTAACAGTGCCCATAGTGACAGTGCTCATGGTATTGGTGCCCATGGGGACAGTGCCCATGGTGAGAGTGCCCATGGTGACATTACTCACAGTGGTCGTGCCCATGGTGACAGTGCCCACTATAACAGTGCCCACGGTAACAGTGCCAGTGTTGATAGTGCCCATGGTGATATTTACCATGGTGGCTGTGCCCATGATGGCAGTGCCCATGGTGACAGTGTTCATGGTGATAGTGCCCATTGTGAGAATGCACATAGTGTCCGTGCCCATGTTGATGGTGTCCACTATGACAGAGCCCATGGTGACAGTGACTACAGTGATAGTGCCCATGGTATCAGTACCCGTGTTGATAGTGCCCATGGTGACAGTTACCATGGTAGCTGTGCCCATGATGGCAGTGCCCATGGTGACAGTGCTCATGGTGATAGTGCCCATTGTGAGAGTGCACATAGTGTCCGTACCCATGTTGACGGTGCCCATGGTGACAGTACCTATGGTGACAGTGCTCACGGTGATAGTGCCCATGGTGACAGTGCCCATGGTGGTAGTTCATATGTTGACAGTGCAAAATGGTGACAGTGCCCATGGTGACAATGCTCATTGTGACACTGCTTATGGTGATAGTGCTTACGGTGATAGTGCCCATGATGACAGTGCTTTGGTGACAGTGCTTATGGTGATAGTTCCCATGGTGACAGTTCTCACTCTGATAGGGCTCAAGGTAACAGTACTCACGGTGATAGTGCCCATGGTGATAGTGCTCATGGTGAAAGTGCCCATGGTGGCAGGACTCATGGTAACAGTTCTCATTGTGACAGTGTTCATGATAACATTGCCCAAGGTGGCATTGCTCGTAGTTACAGTGCACATGGTGACACTTCACATGGTGGCAGTTACCATTGTAACAGTCCACATTGCGGCAAAGACCATGTTGACAGTGCTCATGGTGGCCGTGCCCATGGTGATAGTGCCCATGGTGACAGTACCCATTGTGATAGTGAATTCGGTGATAGTGCCCATGGTGACAGTGCCCATGGTGGTAGTACACATGATGAGAGTGCAAAGTGTTGACAGTGCCCATGGTGACATAGCTAATGGTGACAGCGCTTATGGTGATAGTGCTTCTGGTAATAGTGTCAATGGTTACAGTGCACACGGTGACAGTACTCATGGTGACAGTGCTCACAGTGATATTTCTCATGGTGATAGTGCTCACAGTGATAATGCACATGTTGAAAGTGCGCATGGTGACAGTGCTCACTGTGACAGTGCACACCGTGATAGTGCCCATTGTGGTAGTGCCCATCGTGAGGCTGCCCATGGTGACAGTGTTCATGGTGACAATGCTTACAATGATAGTCCTTACGGTGATGGTGCGCATGCTGACAGTGCACACGATGACAGTGCTCATGGTGATGGTGCTCACGGTGATAGTGCCCATGATGAGAGTGCTTTGGTAACAGTGCTCACGGTGATAGTTCCCATGGTGACAGTTCTCACTGTGATAGGGCTCACGGTAACAGTGCTCACGGTGATAGTGCTCATGGTGACAGTGCACACCATGATAGTTCCCATGGTGGCAGTGCCCATGGTGTCACTGCCCATGGAGACATTGCCCATGGTGAAAGTGACAATGGTGACATTGCTCACGGAGATAGTGCTCACTTTGATGGTGCCTATGGTGACAATACCCATGATGACATTTCTCTTGGTGAAAGTGCCCATGGTAGCATTGCACGTGGTGACAGTGCTCATGGTGACAGTGCACATGGTGGCAGTGCCCAAGGTGACAGTGCTCATGGTGGCAGTGCTCGTGGTGAAACTGTTCATGATGACAGTGCCCTTGATCACAGTGCTCACAGTGAAAATTCCCATAGTGACAGTGACCACGATGACAGTGCTCACGGTGACAGTGTTCATGGTAACAGTGCACATGGTGGCAATTCCCATTGTAACAGTGCACACTGTGGCAAAGACCATGGTGACACTGCTCATGGTGACAGTGCCCATGGTGGCACTGCCCATTGTGACGGTGTGCATGTTGAGAGTGCTTATGCTGATAGTACTCACGGTAGCAGTGCTCATGGTGATAGTGCTCATTATGGCAGTGTCCATGGTGACAGTGTCCACTATGACAGTGCCCATGGATATAGTGCCCATGGTGACAGTGCCCATGGTGACAGTTACCATGGTGATACTGCTCATGGTGAAACTGTCCGTGGTTACAGTGCTAGTGATGACAGTCCCAATGGTGCCAGTGCCCATGGTGCCAGTGCTCATGGTGACAGTGCCCATGGGGACAAAACCCATGGTGACAGTACTCATGCTGAAAGGGCCCATTGTGGCAGGACTCATAGTTACAATTCTCATAGTGAAAGTGTTCATGGTGGCATTGCTCAAGGTGACATTGCTCTTGGTGATAGTGAACATGGTGACTCTGCACATGATGGCAGTTACCACTGTAAAAGTGCACATTGTGGCAAAGAACATGTTGACAGTGCCCATGGTGACAGTGCCCATGATAGCTGTGCCCATTTTTACAGTGCTCACGATGATAATCCCCATGGTGACATTGCACATGGTGGCTGTGCCCATCGTGACAGTGCCCATGGTGACAGGACCCATGGTGATAGTGAATTCGGTGATAGTGCCCATGGTGACAGTGCCCATGGTGGTAGTGCACATGGTGACAGTGCAAAGTGGTGAGAGTGCCCATGGTGACATGGCACATGGTGACAGCGCTTATGGTGATAGTGCTTCCGGTAATAGTGCCAATGGTTACAGTGCACATGGTGACAGTACTCATTGTGACAGTGCTCACGGTGATATTTCTCAAGGGGATAGTGCTCACAGTGATAGTGCCCATAGTGACAGTGTTCACTGTGATACTTCCCATGGTGACAGTTCTCACGGTGATAGGGCTCATGGTGACAGTGCTCACGGTGATAGTGCCATCGTGGCAGTGCCCATGGTAACAGTGCTCATGGTGATAGGGATCACGGTGACAGTGCTCACAGTGGTAATTCACATATTGAAAGTGCTCACGATGACAGTGCTCATGGTGACAGTGCACACCGTGATAGTGCCCATGGTGGCAGTGCCCATCGTGATGCTGCTCATGGTGACATTGCTCATGATGACAGTGCTTACGGTGTTAGTCCTATCATTGATAGTACCCATGCTGACAGTGCACACGATGACATCATTCATGGTGACAGTGCTCACGGTGATAGTGCCCATGGTGGCAGTGCCCATGGTGAGAGTGCTCACAGTGATAGTGCCCATGGTTACAGTGCCCATGGTGGCAGTGCTTATGGTGAAAGCCCTCATGGTGGCAGTGCTCATGGTGATTGTGCTCCTGATGGCAGTGCCCACACTGGCAGTGCACACGGTTACAGTGCACATGGTCTGAGTGCCAATGGTGAAAGTGCTCATGGTGATGGTGCTCAAGGTGATAGTGCCCATGATGAAGGTGCCCGTGGTGACAGAGCTCACGGTGATAGTGCACCTGGTGACAGTGCACATGGTGGTGTGCGCATGGTGACAGTACCCATGGGGACAACATGCATGGTGACAGTGCTCACAATGATAGTACCAATGGTGACAGTGCCCATAGTGGTATTACACATAGTCGCAGTGCAAAATGGTGACACTCCCCATGGTGAAATTGTTCATGATGATAGTACCCATGGTGAGTGTGCTCATGGTGGCAGTGCCCATGGTGACAGTTCTCCTTGTTGCAGTGCTCAAGGTGAAAGTGCTCACAGTGGCAGAGCCCATGTTGACAGTGCTCATGGTGACAGTGCTTATGCTGATAGTGCTTATGGTAGCAGTGCAAATGATGAGAGCGCTCATTATGACAGTGCCCATGGTAACAGTGCTCATGGTGAGAGTGACCATGGTTTCAGTGCCCATGGCGACATTGCACATGGTGGCTGTGCCCATTGTGACATTGCTCACAGTGACAGGGCCCATGGTGGCAGTGCACATGGTGACAGTGCCCATGGTGACAGTGCTTATGGTGGCAGTGCCCACGGTAACAGTGCCCACCATGACAGTGCCCATTGTGACTCTGCCCAGTGTGTCACTTACCATGGTGACAGTGCCCATTGGGGTAGTGCCCATGGTGAAAGTGCTCATGGTGACAGTGCCCATATTGACAGTGCTCACGGTAACAGTACCCGTGGGAATAGTGCCCATGGTGACAATGCCCATGGTGAAAGTGCACATGGTGGCAGTGCCCATGTTGACAGTGCCCATGGTGACAGTGCTTATGCTGATGGTGCTTATGGTAGCAGTGCAAATGGTGACAGTGCTTATGGTGACAGTGCCCATGGTGACATTTACCACACTAAGCATGCTCACGGTCATAGTGCCCATGCTGAGAGTGCTAATTGTGACAATGCTCAGGGTGGCAGTGCCCATGGTGACAGTGCCCATGGTGACCATGCCCATGGTCATATACCATGGTGACAGTGCCCATTGTGGTAGTGCCCCCGGTGAAAGTTCTCATGGTGACAATGCCCATAGAGACAGTGTTCATGGTGTTGGTGCCCGGCTTCACATTCCATCTAGGACCTCATGCCTGAAGTCCCGCTGCCTCCAAGAGAACGTCACCTTGCATTCTTACTGCAATTTAAGTCCTGTTCTTCCTGTTCCACTGCAAACTTTTGAATAGCCATAGGCCCAGAGGCGTAGCTACAGTGTTCCTTGGTAGAAGAAGTTCCCTTGATGCAGAACGCCCTACTTCGAGAAGTTGATTCAGGGAAGGAAACACTGAGAAAACTGTTGTCTCTTTTGACTTCTTAGAAACCACAGGGATATATGCTGCATGTGGCCATGGAAACTGGGACATGCTGGAACTAGCCTTGCTTCCCGTTTTGAAGGCTGCAGTCATACTGCCTTGAAGCTACCTGACATTCACTGCTGTTGACAGGCCTGTAGCCCCTGTACACATGCATCTGGGAGAAAAATGAGTTTCCTCTGGCTAAACCAGGTGTTTCCATGACCGCAGTGTGGCTCAGCCTGCCAACCTCTAAAGCTCAACGTGAGAACTTGCCTCCAGGTTAGGCCATAAGTAGCTGTGCAGAAAGGGAGGCATTCAGCTGTTTCCATGAGTTCTAAGTCGCTGTTCTGCTATATTTTAAAGGAAGTACCCATTTAAGGACTCCTAGGTGCCTCGTGTGTGCATCGTTTTCCCTCCAAGGACACTGAATACCTATAGACACCTGTGGGCCGGCTGAGCAACATCGTGGCCCATTGGTCTGTCCCTCGGAGCCACTCTGTGCATGCCAAGTGATGGGCAACACACTTCACGTTCCTTGAGAGCTACATTTCCAGAGCCCACGAACAGCCTCAAGACCACATTTCTGGTGAGTCCGAAGTGCCCAGGAAGTTTTGTACAGAAAGGGAGGCATGCAGCTGTTTCCATGCAGTCTTAGTCGCTGTTCTGCTTTATTTTATAGGAAGTACCTTTTAGAGGATGCCTAGCCCCTCGGGTGTGCATCATTTTCCCTCCAATGTCACTGAGTACCTCCAGAGTCCTGTGGGCCAGCTGAGAAACATCGAGACCCATTGGTGGGTCCTTCGGAGGCCCTGTGTGTACCGAGGGCTGGGCAACACACTGCATGTTCCTTAAGGAGAGGTACATTTCTAGAGCCCTTGAACAGCCTCAGGCCCAGGATTCTGGTGAGTCCAATATGCCCTGGAAGTCTTTGTCATGGCCCACGTGTGAGCTGCCATGAGAAAACACTCTGCTTTGAAAACTTCAAGGACCTCGTACCTGAAGTCACTCTGCTCGAGGAGGAAGTCAGCATCTTACCATGCTGTGTCACTAACGGGACACCCAGCATGAACACATGCTTGGAGGTTAGGCCCTGATTTGTAGTGCAGAAGCAGAGACGTGCAGCAGTTTCCATGAGGCCGTGGTCTCTGCTCTGCATATCCTTAATGGCAACACAGTTTTATGGAGACCTAAGAGGCTCGTGTGGGCACCCTGTTCCCGGCAGGAATACTGAGTACCAACAGGCCCCTCTGGGTCTGCTAAGCAACATCCAGGCCCGTAGCCCTTTGGAGCCACTCAGTGTATGCCGAGTGTAGGGAAACGCACTGCACTGTCTTTTGGAGCAGCTTAATTTCCCCTGCACTCCCACACGTTCACGAGCACCGTTCTGGCACGGCCCACATGCCCTCGAAGTCTTCAGCATTGCCCTAGTCTGAGTTTCACTGAGAGAAACCCTCGGCTTCGCATTCCATCTAGGACCTCCTGCCTGAAGTCACCCTGCCTCCAAGAGAAAGTCGGCTTGCGTTCTTACTGCAATTTAAGTCCTGCTCTTCCTGTTTCACTGCTGGCTTTTGAATAGCCGCAGGCGAAGAGGCATAGCTACGGTGTTCCTTTGTTGAGGCAGTTCCGTTGATGCAGAACACCCTACTTCGAGAAATTGATTCACGGAAGAAAACACTGGGAAACCTGTGTCTCTTTTGACTTCTTAGAAACCACAGGGATATATGCTGTATGTGCACATGGAAACTGGGGCCTGCTGGAAGTAGCCTTGCTTCCAGTTTTGAAAACTGCAGTCATGCTGCCTTGAAGCTACCTGATATTCACTACTGTTGACAGGCCTGTAGACCCTATAGGCATGCTTCTGGAAAAAAAATGAGCTTCCTCTGTCTAAATCGGGTACTTCCATGGCCGTCGTGAGGTTCAGCCTGCCACGCTCTAGAGATAAAGGGAAACTCAACGTGAGAACTTGGCTCCAGGTTAGGCCCTATATAGCCGTGCAGAAAGGGAGGCATGCAGCCGTTTCCATGTGGTCTTAGTCGCTGTTCTGCTTTATTTGACAGGAAGTACCCTTTAGAGGATTCCTAGCCCCTCGGGTGGGCATCATTTTCCCTCCAGTGTCACTGAGTACCTCCAGACCCGTGTGGGCCTGCTGAGCATCATTGCGGCCGATTGGTTGGGCATTCAGAGGCCCTCTGTGTGTGCCGAGTGATGGGCAGCACACTGCACATTTCTTAAGGAGAGCTACATTTCCAGAGCCCTCGAACAGCCTCAGGGTCACATTTCAGATGAGTCCGACGAGCCCTGGAAGTCTTTGTCATGGCTCTGATATGAGCTGCCATGAGAAAAACTCTGCTTTGAATTCTTCGAGGACTTTGTACCTGAAGTCACTCCGCTCGAGGACGAACTAAACATCTTACCATGCTGTGTCGCTAACGGGACACCCAGCATGAACACGTGCCTGGTGGTAGGGCCCTGATTTGCCGTGCAGAACCGGAGGTGTGCAGCTGTTTCAAAGAGGCCGTGGTCTCTGCTCTGCATATCTTTAGCGGCAGCACAGTTTTCTGGACACCTAGGAGGCTCGCGTGGGCACCGTGTTCCCGGCAGGAACACTTAGTACCCACAGGCCCCCCTGGGTCTGCTAAGCAACATCCAGGCCCGTAGCACTTTAGAGCCACTCTGTGTGTATGCCGAGGGTAGGGAAACGCACTGCACTCTCTTTTGGAGCAGCTTAAATTCCCCAGCACTTCCACACGTTCATGAACACCGTTCTGGCACGTCCAACATGCCGTCGAAGTCTTACGCATTGCCCTAGTCTGAGCTGCACTGAGAGAAACCCTCGGCTTCATATTCCATCTAGGACCTCCTGCTAAAGTCACACTGCCTCCAAGAGAAAGTCGCCTGCGGTGGTACTGCAATTTAAGTCCTGTTCTTCCTGTGGAACTGCAGGCTTCTGAATAGCCCCAGGCCCAGAGTCCTAGCTACGGCGTTCCTTGGTTCAGGCATTTCCCTTGATGCAGAACACGCTACCTCGAGAAGTTGATTCAGGGAAGGAAACACTGCGTAACCTGTGTGTCTTTTGACTTGTTAGAAACCACAGGGATATATGCTGTGTGTGCCCATGGAAACGGGGGCCTGTTGGAACTAGCCTTGCTTTCCCATTTGGAAGGCTACAATCATGCTGCATTGAAGCTACCTGACATTCACTGCTGTTGTCAGTCATGTAGAACCTATAGGAATGATTCTGGGAGAAAAATGAGTTTCCTCTGGTTAAACTGGGTGCTTCCATGGCCGCGGTGGGACTCAGCCTGCCATGCTCTACAGGTAAAGGGATACTCAACGTGAGAACTTACCTCCAGGTTAGGCCCTGTATAGCCTTGCAGAAAGGGAGACATACAGCTCTTTCCATGAGTTCTTAGTCGCTTTTCTGCTTTATTTTAAAGGGAGTATCATTTTGATGACCCCTAGGACCCCCGGGTGTGCATCATTTTCCCTCCTATGTCACTGAGTATACCGCCAGACCCATGTGGACCGGGTGAGCAACATCGAGGCCCATTGGTCTGCCCCTCGGAGACCCTGTGCGCGTACCGAGTGATGGGCAACACACTGCTCGTTCCTTGAGGAGAGCTATATTTCCAGAGTCCTCAAAGAGCGTCAGGACCACATTCCTGGTGAGTCGGAAATGTCCAGGAATTCTTTGTCATGACCCTTGTGTGAGATGCCATGAGAAATCCCACCGCTTTGAATACTTCGAGGACTTCGTACCTGAAGTCACTCGGCTCGAAGAGAAAGTCAGCATCTTACCATGCTCTGTCGCTAACGGGACACCCAGCATGAACACATGCCTAGAGGTTAGGCCCTGATTTGACGAGCAGAAGCGGAGGCGTGCAGCAGTTTCCATGAGGCCGTGGCCTCTACTCTGCATATCTTTAACGTCAGCACAGTTTTCTGGACACCTAGGAGGCTCGCGTGGGCACACTGTTCCCAGCAGGAACACTGAGTACCCACAGGCCCTGCTGGGTCTGCTAAGCAACATCCAGAACCGTAGCCCTTTGGAGCCACTCTGTGTAGGCCCAGTGTAGGGAAACGTACTGCACTCTCTTTCGAAGCAGCTTAATTTCCGCAGCACTCCGACACGTTCACAAACACCGTTCTGGCACGTCCCACATGCCGTCAAAGTCTTCCACATTGCCCTAGTCCGAGTTTCACTGAGAGAAACCCTCGGCTTCGCATTCCATCTAGGACCTCCTGCCTGAAGTCACCCTGCCTCCAAGAGAAAGTCGGCTTGCGTTCTTCCTGCAATTTAAGTCCTGTTCTTCCTGTTCCACTGCAGGCTTTTGAAGAGCCACAGGCCATGAGGCATAGCTACGGTGTTCCTTGGTTGAGGCAGTTCCGTTGATGCAGAACACCCTACGTCGAGAAGTTGATTCAGGGAAGGAAACACTGGGAAACCTGTGTCTCTTTTGACTTCTTAGAAACCACAGGGATATATGTTGTGTGTGCCCATGGAAACTGGGGCCTGCTGGAACTAGACTTGCTTACCGTTTTGCAGGCTGCAGTCATGGTGCCTTGAAGCTACCTGACATTCACTGCTGTTGACAGGCCTGTAGACCATTTATGCATGCTTCTGGGAAGGGAAATGGGTTTCCTCTGGCTAAACCTGGTGTTTCCATGGCCGCGGTGTGGCTCAGCCTGGCATGCTCTAGAGCTAAAGGGAAACTCAACGTGAGAACTTACCTCCAACTTTGGCCCTGAATAGCCTTGCAGGAAGGGAGGCATGCACCTGTTTCCATGTGGTCGTAGTCGCTGTTCTGCTTTGTTTTAAAGGAAGTACCATTTAGAGGACTCCTAGGCCCTCGGATGTGCATTTTTCCTTCCAATGTCATTGAGTACCTCCAGAACCCTCTGGCCTGGCTGAGCAACTTCGAGGAACATTGGTCGGTCCCTCAGAGGCTCTCTGTGTGCCGAGTGATGGGCATCACACTGCACGTTCCTTAAGGAGAGCTACATTTCCAGAGCCCTCGAACAGCCTCAAGACCACATTTCTGCTGAGTCCGAAATGCCCAGCTAGTCTTTGTCATGGCCCTGGTGTGAGCTGCCATGAGAAAATCCTCTGCTTTGAATACGTCGAGGACTTCGTACCTAATGTCACTCTGCACGAGGAGTAGGTCAGCATCTAACCATGCTCTGTCCGTCACGGGACACCCAGCATGAACACATGCCTGGGGGTTAGGCCCTGATTTGTCGTGCAGAAGCAGAGGCGTGCAGCAGTTTCCATGAGGCCGTGGTGTCTGCTCTGCATATCTTTACCGGCAGCAAAGATTTCCGGGGACCTAGGAGGCTCGCGTGGGCACACTGTTCCCGGCAGAAATACTGAGTACACACAGGGCCCTCTGGGTCTGCTAAGCAACATCTAGGCCCGTAGCCCTTTGGAGCAACTGTGTATGCCGAGTGTAGGGAAACGCACTGCACTGTCTTTTGGAGCAGCTTAATTTCCCCAGCACTCCCACACGTTCACGAGCACGGTTCTGGCACATCCAACATGCCGTCGAAGTCTTACGCATTGCCCTAGTCTGAGCTGCACTGAGAGAATCCCTCGGGTTCGCATTCCATCTAGGACCTCCTGCCTGAAGTCACCGTGTCTCAAAGAGAAAGTCGGCTTGCGGTCTTACTGCAATTTAAGTCCTGTTACTCCTGTGGCACTGCAGCCTTTTGAATAGCCACAGGCCCATAGGCCTAGCTACGGCGTTCCTTGCTTGAGGCACTTCCCTTGATGCAGAACAGCCTATTTCGAGAAGTTTATTCAGGGAAATAAACACTGGGTAACCTGTGTCTCTTTTGACTTGTTAGAAACCACAGGGGTATATGCTGCGTGTGCCCATGGAAACTGGGGCCTGCTGGAACTAGACTTGCTTCCCGTTTTGAAGGCTGCCATCATACTGACTTGAATCTACCTGACATTCACTGCTGTTGACAGGCCTGTAGCCCCTGTACGCATGCTTCTGGGAGAAAAATGAGTTTTCTCTTGCTAAACCGGGTGTTTCCATGGCCGCGGTGGGACTCAGCCTGCCATGCTCTACAGGTAAAGGGATACTCAACGTGAGAACTTACCTCCAGGTTAGGCCCTGAATAGCCGTGCAGAAAGGGAGGCATGCAGCTGTTTCCATGAGTTCTTAGCCGCTTTTCTGCTTTATTTTAAAGGGAGTACCCTTTTGAGGACTCCTAGGCCTCTCGGGTGTGCATGATTTTCCCTGCAAGGTCACTGAGTACCTCCAGACCCCTGTGGGCCAGCTGAGCAACACTGAGGCCCATTGGTCTGTCCCTCAGAGGTCTTCTGTGTGTGCCGAGTGATGGGCAACCCCCTGCACGTTCCTTAAGGAGAGCTACATTTCCAGAGCCCTCGAACAGCCTCAAGACCACATTTCTGGTGAGTCCAACGTGCACTGGACGTCTTTGTCATGGCCCTGGGTTGAGCTGCCATGAGAAAACATTGTGCTGTGAATATTTCGAGGACAACGTACCTGAAGTCACTCTGCTCGAGCAGAAAGTCAGCTTCCTACCATGTTGAGTCACTAAGGGGACACTCAGCGTGTGCACATGCCTGGATGTATGGCCCTGATTTGCCATGCAGAAGCGGAGGCCTGCAGCAGATGCCATGAGGCCATAGCCGCTGCTCTGCATTTCTATAATGGCAACACGGTTTTCAGGACACTTAGGAGGCTCGCGTGGGCACCCTGTTACCGGCAGGAATAGGGATTACCCACAGGACCCCTGGGTCTGCTAAGCCACGGGCAGAACCGTAGCCCTTTGTAGCCACTCTGTGTATGCCGAGTGTATGGAAACGCACTGCACTCTCTTTTGGAGGAGCTTAATTTCCCCAGCACTCCCTCACGTTCCCGAGCACCGTTCTGGCACTTCCCATATCCCTCCAAGTCTTGAGCATTGCCCTAGTCTGAGTTGCACTGATAGCAGCCCTCGGCTTCGCATTCCATCTAGTACCTCCTGCCTGAAGTCACCCTGCCTCCAGGAGAATGCCGGCTTGCATTCTGGCTGCAGTTGAAGTCCTGATATTCCTGGGGCAATGCAAGGTTCTGAATAGCCTCAAACCCACAGGCGTAGAAAGGGCTGTCCTTGGTGGAGGCAGTGCTTTATCTGAAGCTCCCAGCAAGGAACTGAGAGCAGCAGGCCTCACACGAGTACACTCAGACGGCTTCCGTCACGAGTACACTCAGGCCTCTTATGTGAGGCCTTCCGGCAGCAAAGAGAAGGTGGGCGCGAGGAGTGTGCTTCAGGCAGCTTAGCACCCGCCACTGTCTCGTCTACCACGGAGGGGAATAAGGTTTGCCCAGGGTCGCCCAGTTTCAAAGCTGAGCTCACGTAGTTATCCTCAGTGCTTTCTGATTACCTCAAGGAAACACACGGGAGGAACAGGGCCCTTCCATGGAGGCCCTTTTGGGCACAGGGACCTCTGCGTGGGATCTAGTGGGTAAGTATGGCAGTACCTTAGATAGGCCTCAGTGCCCAAGGCTGTCGTCTGGCTCATGCCTTAGCTGTGTTAAGTGTGCAAAACGTGCTGGTCCTCAGGCTGGGCCCACAGCCTAGCTTTCGCTTCTGTGAGAGTGCTGTCCCAAGTCTCCTCCTGGAGCCAGTCGTCCGCACGGTGCCTTCTGGCACTGCAGTTCTCTTTCAGTCAAGGAGGCCGTGTGACTGGCAAAGGGAGTCTGCGCAGCACTGCCTTCGCGAGGCTCTTTGACGACTGGGGCGCTCAACCCAGGCAAGCCAGAGAGCAGTACGTGGCCCTTGCTATGAATGTGAAGAGCTTTCTCCAGGGGCCTGTTTAGGCTAAGGTTCCTCAGAAGCCAGGAGCCGCCGTTCCGGCACGGAGAGAAGTCATCCTGCGAAATTGGCGAACGAGCTCCTATCCTGTGTGCCCCCAGGAGCGTCGCAGAGGTGAGGCACTCCGTGGTGGAGTATGGCCTCATGGAAACCACTGCACACCCAACTCCCCCGACGTGAAACACTGGAACTTACCTTGAGGCCTGAGGTCACCTTTCGTTTGGCCGGAGCCGAACATGTGGTGCCGTGGGAGGAGTTTCTAGAAAGGTATTGCCAGCACGGTTTTCGCTTTGAGAGAACACGCAGCCTCGGCCCACAACGACAGTCCTGCCGTGCAGAGACGTCGGGCCGCTGGTGCTGTTCAGGCAGCTTTGAAGCCACGCGCAAGGCGCCTCCAAACGGGGAGAAAGCGTCCTCTCCCCTCCGCGTCCCACGTTCAAGCTGAATGACGCAGCATGTTTCTCGGAAGGCTCTGCCGAGCTATCTAGTACAAGGGAGAGAGTGCCTGCCTCTGCTGAGAAAGGTTTTGACGTGGGGATTGCTGGACAGGTGGAAGAGCGTTCCCCAGGCCGTGCGAAGTTTAGGCTTTGGTGACTCTGGAGGGTCCCAAGGGTCCAGAATTGTGCCTGGGAAAGCTGTCCTCTTTTTCTTTCTCCGGCTGGAAGTAAACAGCTGGCAACCGACTGCCGTACGCAGACGTCCTGGGGGAGCCCCCCGGTTTCATTCGGGACGCACATTGGTGTCTCACAGAAGAGCCCAAATTCCTAATTGGGGGCACACCAGCGTGGAATGTAAGGCTGTTTAGAACTGCGTACCCTGAGGCCGTTGGAAGGCCGTACGAACGAGAGCTTTCAAGCGAACAGGGCAGCGCTTCGCCATCATCTTTGCACGTTCACGGAGCTGAATCAAACGAATGCATTTACTTCCTGTGGCTCAAACGCAACAGAGGAGTTGGAAGGCATACAGTGCCCTTTGACAGTTGTTACAACGAACGTGAGTGCACAGTGTCTCGTGAAATAAATCCCTAGCACTGTTGAAGCATTCCCTTAACGCGTGCTTCTTCGCTCCTATGGCACTCCCAGGTGTTACTGACGGGGGAAATCCGGACTTTTGCTTGAGGCCGGGGTGGGGCTGGGGGGCTCACAATTCTTTTGTCGGCGAGCTCCAGAGTGCTCTTGCTGAAGCTCCCAGCAAGGAACTGAGAGCAGCAGGCCTCACACGAGTACACTCAGACGGCTTCCGTCACGAGTACACTCAGGCCTCTTATGTGAGGCCTTCCGGCAGCAAAGAGAAGGTGGGCGCGAGGAGTGTGCTTCAGGCAGCTTAGCACCCGCCACTGTCTCGTCTACCACGGAGGGGAATAAGGTTTGCCCAGGGTCGCCCAGTTTCAGAGCTGAGCTCACGTAGTTATCCTCAGTGCTTTCTGATTACCTCAAGGAAACACACGGGAGGAACAGGGCCCTTCCATGGAGGCCCTTTTGGGCACAGGGACCTCTGCGTGGGATCTAGTGGGTAAGTATGGCAGTACCTTAGATAGGCCTCAGTGACCAAGGCTGTCGTCTGGCTCATGCCTTAGCTGTGTTAAGTGTGGAAAACGTGCTGGTCCTCAGGCTGGGCCCACAGCCTAGCTTTCGCTTCTGTGAGAGTGCTGTCCCGAGTCTCCTCCTGGAGCCAGTCGTCCGCACGGTGCCTTCTGGCACTGCAGTTCTCTTTCAGTCAAGGAGGCCGTGCGACTGGCAGAGGGAGTCTGCGCAGCACTGCCTTCGCGAGGCTCTTTGACGACTGGGGCACTCAACCCAGGCAAGCCAGAGAGCAGTACGTGGCCCTTGCTATGAATGTGAAGAGCTTTCTCCAGGGGCCTGTCTAGGCTAAGGTTCCTCAGAAGCCAGGAGCCGCCGTTCCGGCACGGAGAGAAGTCATCCTGCGAAATTGGCGAACGAGCTCCTATCCTGTGTGCCCCCAGGAGCGTCGCAGAGTTAAGGCACTCCGTGGTGGAGTATGGCCTCATGGAAACCACTGCACACCCAACTCCCCCGACGTGAAACACTGGAACTTACCTTGAGGCCTGAGGTCACCTTTCGTTTGGCCGGAGCCGAACATGTGGTGCCGTGGGAGGAGTTTCTAGAAAGGTATTGCCAGCACGGTTTTCGCTTTGAGAGAACACGCAGCCTCGGCCCACAACGACAATCCTGCCGTGCAGAGACGTCGGGCCGCTGGTGCTGTTCAGGCAGCTTTGAAGCCACGCGCAAGGCGCCTCCAAACGGGGAGAAAGCGTCCTCTCCCCTCCGCGTCCCACGTTCAAGCTGAATGACGCAGCATGTTTCTCGGAAGGCTCTGCCGAGCTATCTAGTACAAGGGAGAGAGTGCCTGCCTCTGCTGAGAAAGGTTTTGACGTGGGGATTGCTGGACAGGTGGAAGAGCGTTCCCCAGGCCGTGCGAAGTTTAGGCTTTGGTGACTCTGGAGGGTCCCAAGGGTCCAGCATTGTGCCTGGGAAAGCTGTCCTCTTTTTCTTTCTCCGGCTGGAAGTAAACAGCTGGCAACCGACTGCCGTACGCAGACGTCCTGTGGGAGCCCCCCGGTTTCATTCGGGACGCACATTGGTGTCTCACAGAAGAGCCCAAATTCCTAATTGGGGGCACACCAGCGTGGAATGTAAGGCTGTTTAGAACTGCGTACCCTGAGGCCGTTGGAAGGCCGTACGAACGAGAGCTTTCGAGCGAACAGGGCAGCGCTTCGCCATCATCGTTGCACGTTCACGGAGCTGAATCAAACGAATGCATTTACTTCCTGTGGCTCAAACGCAACAGAGGAGTTGGAAGGCATACAGTGCCCTTTGACAGTTGTTACAACGAACGTGAGTGCACAGTGTCTCGTGAAATAAATCCCTAGCACTGTTGAAGCATTCCCTTAACGCGTGCTTCTTCGCTCCTCTGGCACTCCGAGGTGTTACTGACGGGGGAAATCCGGACTTTTGCTTGAGGCCGGGGTGGGGCTGGGGGGCTCACAATTCTTTTGTCGGCGAGCTCCAGAGTGCTCTTGCTGAAGCTCCCAGCAAGGAACTGAGAGCAGCAGGCCTCACACGAGTACACTCAGGCGGCTTCCGTCACGAGTACACTCAGGCCTCTTATGTGAGGCCTTCCGGCAGCAAAGAGAAGGTGGGCGCGAGGAGTGTGCTTCAGGCAGCTTAGCACCCGCCACTGTCTCGTCTACCACGGAGGGGACTAAGGTTTGCCCAGGGTCGCCCAGTTTCAGAGCTGAGCTCACGTAGTTATCCTCAGTGCTTTCTGATTACCTCAAGGAAACACACGGGAGGAACAGGGCCCTTCCATGGAGGCCCTTTTGGGCACAGGGACCTCTGCGTGGGATCTAGTGGGTAAGTATGGCAGTACTTTGATAGGCCTCAGTGACCAAGGCTGTCGTCTGGCTCATGCCTTAGTTGTGTTAAGTGTGCAAAACGTGCTGGTCCTCAGGCTGGGCCCACAGCCTAGCTTTCGCTTCTGTGAGAGTGCTGTCCCGAGTCTCCTCCTGGAGCCAGTCGTCCGCACGGTGCCTTCTGGCACTGCAGTTCTCTTTCAGTCAAGGAGGCCGTTCGACTGGCAAAGGGAGTCTGCGCAGCACTGCTTTCGCGAGGCCCTTTGACGACTGGGGCACTCAACCCAGGCACGCCAGAGAGCAGTACGTTGCCCTGGCTCTGAATGTGAAGAGCTTTCTCCAGGGGCCTGTTTAGGCTAAGTTTCCTCAGAAGCCAGGAGCCGGCGTTCCGGCACGGAGAGAAGTCATCCTGCGAAATTGGCGAATGAGCTCCTATCCTGTGTGTCCCCAGGAGCGTCGCAGAGTTAAGGCACTCCGTGGTGGAGTATGGCCTCATGGAAACCACTGCACACCCAACTCCCCCGACGTGTAACACTGGAACTTACCTTGAGGCCTGAGGTCACCTTTCGTTTGGCCGGAGCCGAACATGTGGTGCCGTGGGAGGAGTTTCTAGAAAGGTATTGACAGCACGGTTTTCGCTTTGAGAGAACACGCAGCCTCGGCCCACAACGACAGTCCTGCCGTGCAGAGACGTCGGGCCGCTGGTGCTGTTCAGGCAGCTTTGAAGCCACGCGCAAAGCGCCTCCAAACGGGGAGAAAGCGTCCTCTCCCCTCCGCGTCCCACGTTCAAGCTGAATGACGCAGCATGTTTCTCGGAAGGCTCTGCCGAGCTATCTAGTACAAGGGAGAGAGTGCCTGCCTCTGCTGAGAAAGGTTTTGACGTGGGGATTGCTGGACAGGTGGAAGAGCGTTCCCCAGGCCGTGCGAAGTTTAGGCTTTGGTGACTCTGGAGGGTCCCAAGGGTCCAGAATTGTGCCTGGGAAAGCTGTCCTCTTTTTCTTTCTCCGGCTGGAAGTAAACAGCTGGCAACCGACTGCCGTACGCAGACGTCCTGGGGGAGCCCCCCGGTTTCATTCGGGACGCACATTGGTGTCTCACAGAAGAGCCCAAATTCCTAATTGGGGGCACACCAGCGTGGAATGTAAGGCTGTTTAGAACTGCGTACCCTGAGGCCGTTGGAAGGCCGTACGAAAGAGAGCTTTCGAGCGAACAGGGCAGCGCTTCGCCATCATCGTTGCACGTTCACGGAGCTGAATCAAACGAATGCATTTACTTCCTGTGGCTCTAACGCAACAGAGGAGTTGGAAGGCATACAGTGCCCTTTGACAGTTGTTACAACGAACGTGAGTGCACAGTGTCTCGTGAAATAAATCCCTAGCACTGTTGAAGCATTCCCTTAACGCGTGCTTCTTCGCTCCTCTGGCACTCCGAGGTGTTACTGACGGGGGAAATCCGGACTTTTGCTTGAGGCCGGGGTGGGGCTGGGGGGCTCACAATTCTTTTGTCGGCGAGCTCCAGAGTGCTCTTGCTGAAGCTCCCAGCAAGGAACTGAGAGCAGCAGGCCTCACACGAGTACACTCAGGCGGCTTCCGTCACGAGTACACTCAGGCCTCTTATGTGAGGCCTTCCGGCAGCAAAGAGAAGGTGGGCGCGAGGAGTGTGCTTCAGGCAGCTTAGCACCCGCCACTGTCTCGTCTACCACGGAGGGGAATAAGGTTTGCCCAGGGTCGCCCAGTTTCAAAGCTGAGCTCACGTAGTTATCCTCAGTGCTTTCTGATTACCTCAAGGAAACACACGGGAGGAACAGGGCCCTTCCATGGAGGCCCTTTTGGGCACAGGGACCTCTGCGTGGGATCTAGTGGGTAAGTATGGCAGTACCTTAGATAGGCCTCAGTGCCCAAGGCTGTCGTCTGGCTCATGCCTTAGCTGTGTTAAGTGTGGAAAACGTGCTGGTCCTCAGGCTGGGCCCACAGCCTAGCTTTCGCTTCTGTGAGAGTGCTGTCCCGAGTCTCCTCCTGGAGCCAGTCGTCCGCACGGTGCCTTCTGGCACTGCAGTTCTCTTTCAGTCAAGGAGGCCGTGCGACTGGCAGAGGGAGTCTGCGCAGCACTGCCTTCGCGAGGCTCTTTGACGATTGGGGCACTCAACCCAGGCAAGCCAGAGAGCAGTACGTGGCCCTTGCTATGAATGTGAAGAGCTTTCTCCAGGGGCCTGTCTAGGCTAAGGTTCCTCAGAAGCCAGGAGCCGCCCTTCCGGCACGGAGAGAAGTCATCCTGCGAAATTGGCGAACGAGCTCCTATCCTGTGTGCCCCCAGGAGCGTCGCAGAGTTAAGGCACTCCGTGGTGGAGTATGGCCTCATGGAAACCACTGCACACCCAACTCCCCCGACGTGAAACACTGGAACTTACCTTGAGGCCTGAGGTCACCTTTCGTTTGGCCGGAGCCGAACATGTGGTGCCGTGGGAGGAGTTTCTAGAAAGGTATTGCCAGCACGGTTTTCGCTTTGAGAGAACACGCAGCCTCGGCCCACAACGACAATCCTGCCGTGCAGAGACGTCGGGCCGCTGGTGCTGTTCAGGCAGCTTTGAAGCCACGCGCAAGGCACCTCCAAACGGGGAGAAAGCGTCCTCTCCCCTCCGCGTCCCACGTTCAAGCTGAATGACGCAGCATGTTTCTCGGAAGGCTCTGCCGAGCTATCTAGTACAAGGGAGAGAGTGCCTGCCTCTGCTGAGAAAGGTTTTGACGTGGGGATTGCTGGACAGGTGGAAGAGCGTTCCCCAGGCCGTGCGAAGTTTAGGCTTTGGTGACTCTGGAGGGTCCCAAGGGTCCAGAATTGTGCCTGGGAAAGCTGTCCTCTTTTTCTTTCTCCGGCTGGAAGTAAACAGCTGGCAACCGACTGCCGTACGCAGACGTCCTGGGGGAGCCCCCCGGTTTCATTCGGGACGCATATTGGTGTCTCACAGAAGAGCCCAAATTCCTAATTGGGGGCACACCAGCGTGGAATGTAAGGCTGTTTAGAACTGCGTACCCTGAGGCCGTTGGAAGGCCGTACGAACGAGAGCTTTCGAGCGAACAGGGCAGCGCTTCGCCATCATCGTTGCACGTTCACGGAGCTTAATCAAACGAATGCATTTACTTCCTGTGGCTCAAACGCAACAGAGGAGTTGGAAGGCATACAGTGCCCTTTGACAGTTGTTACAACGAACGTGAGTGCACAGTGTCTCGTGAAATAAATCCCTAGCACTGTTGAAGCATTCCCTTAACGCGTGCTTCTTCGCTCCTATGGCACTCCGAGGTGTTACTGACGGGGGAAATCCGGACTTTTGCTTGAGGCCGGGGTGGGGCTGGGGGGCTCACAATTCTTTTGTCGGCGAGCTCCAGAGTGCTCTTGCTGAAGCTCCCAGCAAGGAACTGAGAGCAGCAGGCCTCACACGAGTACACTCAGGCGGCTTCCGTCACGAGTACACTCAGGCCTCTTATGTGAGGCCTTCCGGCAGCAAAGAGAAGGTGGGCGCGAGGAGTGTGCTTCAGGCAGCTTAGCACCCGCCACTGTCTCGTCTACCACGGAGGGGAATAAGGTTTGCCCAGGGTCGCCCAGTTTCAAAGCTGAGCTCACGTAGTTATCCTCAGTGCTTTCTGATTACCTCAAGGAAACACACGGGAGGAACAGGGCCCTTCCATGGAGGCCCTTTTGGGCACAGGGACCTCTGCGTGGGATCTAGTGGGTAAGTATGGCAGTACCTTAGATAGGCCTCAGTGCCCAAGGCTGTCGTCTGGCTCATGCCTTAGCTGTGTTAAGTGTGGAAAACGTGCTGGTCCTCAGGCTGGGCCCACAGCCTAGCTTTCGCTTCTGTGAGAGTGCTGTCCCGAGTCTCCTCCTGGAGCCAGTCGTCTGCACGGTGCCTTCTGGCACTGCAGTTCTCTTTCAGTCAAGGAGGCCGTGCGACTGGCAAAGGGAGTCTGCGCAGCACTGCCTTCGCGAGGCTCTTTGACGACTGGGGCGCTCAACCCAGGCAAGCCAGAGAGCAGTACGTGGTCCTTGCTATGAATGTGAAGAGCTTTCTCCAGGGGCCTGTCTAGGCTAAGGTTCCTCAGAAACCAGGAGTCGCCGTTCCGGCACGGAGAGAAGTCATCCTGCGAAATTGGCGAACGAGCTCCTATCCTGTGTGCCCCCAGGAGCGTCGCAGAGTTAAGGCAATCCGTGGTGGAGTATGGCCTCATGGAAACCACTGCACACCCAACTCCCCCGACGTGAAACACTGGAACTTACCTTGAGGCCTGAGGTCACCTTTCGTTTGGCCGGAGCCGAACATGTGGTGCCGTGGGAGGAGTTTCTAGAAAGGTATTGCCAGCACGGTTTTCGCTTTGAGAGAACACGCAGCCTCGGCCCACAACGACAATCCTGCCGTGCAGAGACGTCGGGCCGCTGGTGCTGTTCAGGCAGCTTTGAAGCCACGCGCAAGGCGCCTCCAAACGGGGAGAAAGCGTCCTCTCCCCTCCGCGTCCCACGTTCAAGCTGAATGACGCAGCATGTTTCTCGGAAGGCTCTGCCGAGCTATCTAGTACAAGGGAGAGAGTGCCTGCCTCTGCTGAGAAAGGTTTTGACGTGGGGATTGCTGGACAGGTGGAAGAGCGTTCCCCAGGCCGTGCGAAGTTTAGGCTTTGGTGACTCTGGAGGGTCCCAAGCGTCCAGAATTGTGCCTGGGAAAGCTGTCCTCTTTTTCTTTCTCCGGCTGGAAGTAAACAGCTGGCAACC
Source organism: Leucopleurus acutus (assembly GCF_964270905.1). Taxonomy (NCBI): domain Eukaryota; kingdom Metazoa; phylum Chordata; class Mammalia; order Artiodactyla; family Delphinidae; genus Leucopleurus; species Leucopleurus acutus. The sequence goes on from NC_139155.1 coordinate 30,754,813, forward strand.
GACTGCCGTACGCAGACGTCCTGGGGGAGCCCCCCGGTTTCATTCGGGACGCATATTGGTGTCTCACAGAAGAGCCCAAATTCCTAATTGGGGGCACACCAGCGTGGAATGTAAGGCTGTTTAGAACTGCGTACCCTGAGGCCGTTGGAAGGCCGTACGAACGAGAGCTTTCGAGCGAACAGGGCAGCGCTTCGCCATCATCGTTGCACGTTCACGGAGCTTAATCAAACGAATGCATTTACTTCCTGTGGCTCAAACGCAACAGAGGAGTTGGAAGGCATACAGTGCCCTTTGACAGTTGTTACAACGAACGTGAGTGCACAGTGTCTCGTGAAATAAATCCCTAGCACTGTTGAAGCATTCCCTTAACGCGTGCTTCTTCGCTCCTATGGCACTCCGAGGTGTTACTGACGGGGGAAATCCGGACTTTTGCTTGAGGCCGGGGTGGGGCTGGGGGGCTCACAATTCTTTTGTCGGCGAGCTCCAGAGTGCTCTTGCTGAAGCTCCCAGCAAGGAACTGAGAGCAGCAGGCCTCACACGAGTACACTCAGGCGGCTTCCGTCACGAGTACACTCAGGCCTCTTATGTGAGGCCTTCCGGCAGCAAAGAGAAGGTGGGCGCGAGGAGTGTGCTTCAGGCAGCTTAGCACCCGCCACTGTCTCGTCTACCACGGAGGGGAATAAGGTTTGCCCAGGGTCGCCCAGTTTCAAAGCTGAGCTCACGTAGTTATCCTCAGTGCTTTCTGATTACCTCAAGGAAACACACGGGAGGAACAGGGCCCTTCCATGGAGGCCCTTTTGGGCACAGGGACCTCTGCGTGGGATCTAGTGGGTAAGTATGGCAGTACCTTAGATAGGCCTCAGTGACCAAGGCTGTCGTCTGGCTCATGCCTTAGCTGTGTTAAGTGTGGAAAACGTGCTGGTCCTCAGGCTGGGCCCACAGCCTAGCTTTCGCTTCTGTGAGAGTGCTGTCCCGAGTCTCCTCCTGGAGCCAGTCGTCCGCACGGTGCCTTCTGGCACTGCAGTTCTCTTTCAGTCAAGGAGGCCGTGCGACTGGCAGAGGGAGTCTGCGCAGCACTGCCTTCGCGAGGCTCTTTGACGATTGGGGCGCTCAACCCAGGCAAGCCAGAGAGCAGTACGTGGCCCTTGCTATGAATGTGAAGAGCTTTCTCCAGGGGCCTGTCTAGGCTAAGGTTCCTCAGAAGCCAGGAGCCGCCGTTCCGGCACGGAGAGAAGTCATCCTGCGAAATTGGCGAACGAGCTCCTATCCTGTGTGCCCCCAGGAGCGTCGCAGAGTTAAGGCAATCCGTGGTGGAGTATGGCCTCATGGAAACCACTGCACACCCAACTCCCCCGACGTGAAACACTGGAACTTACCTTGAGGCCTGAGGTCACCTTTCGTTTGGCCGGAGCCGAACATGTGGTGCCGTGGGAGGAGTTTCTAGAAAGGTATTGCCAGCACGGTTTTCGCTTTGAGAGAACACGCAGCCTCGGCCCACAACGACAGTCCTGCCGTGCAGAGACGTCGGGCCGCTGGTGCTGTTCAGGCAGCTTTGAAGCCACGCGCAAGGCGCCTCCAAACGGGGAGAAAGCGTCCTCTCCCCTCCGCGTCCCACGTTCAAGCTGAATGACGCAGCATGTTTCTCGGAAGGCTCTGCCGAGCTATCTAGTACAAGGGAGAGAGTGCCTGCCTCTGCTGAGAAAGGTTTTGACGTAGGGATTGCTGGACAGGTGGAAGAGCGTTCCCCAGGCCGTGCGAAGTTTAGGCTTTGGTGACACTGGAGGGTCCCAAGGGTCCAGCATTGTGCCTGGGAAAGCTGTCCTCTTTTTCTTTCTCCGGCTGGAAGTAAACAGCTGGCAACCGACTGCCGTACGCAGACGTCCTGGGGGAGCCCCCCGGTTTCATTCGGGACGCACATTGGTGTCTCACAGAAGAGCCCAAATTCCTAATTGGGGGCACACCAGCGTGGAATGTAAGGCTGTTTAGAACTGCGTACCCTGAGGCCGTTGGAAGGCCGTACGAACGAGAGCTTTCGAGCGAACAGGGCAGCGCTTCGCCATCATCGTTGCACGTTCACGGAGCTTAATCAAACGAATGCATTTACTTCCTGTGGCTCAAACGCAACAGAGGAGTTGGAAGGCATACAGTGCCCTTTGACAGTTGTTACAACGAACGTGAGTGCACAGTGTCTCGTGAAATAAATCCCTAGCACTGTTGAAGCATTCCCTTAACGCGTGCTTCTTCGCTCCTCTGGCACTCCGAGGTGTTACTGACGGGGGAAATCCGGACTTTTGCTTGAGGCCGGGGTGGGGCTGGGGGGCTCACAATTCTTTTGTCGGCGAGCTCCAGAGTGCTCTTGCTGAAGCTCCCAGCAAGGAACTGAGAGCAGCAGGCCTCACACGAGTACACTCAGGCGGCTTCCGTCACGAGTACACTCAGGCCTCTTATGTGAGGCCTTCCGGCAGCAAAGAGAAGGTGGGCGCGAGGAGTGTGCTTCAGGCAGCTTAGCACCCGCCACTGTCTCGTCTACCACGGAGGGGAATAAGGTTTGTCCAGGGTCGCCCAGTTTCAGACCTGAGCTCACGTAGTTATCCTCAGTGCTTTCTGATTACCTCAAGGAAACACACGGGAGGAACAGGGCCCTTCCATGGAGGCCTTTTTGGGCACAGGGACCTCTGCGTGGGATCTAGTGGGTAAGTATGGCAGTACCTTAGATAGGCCTCAGTGACCAAGGCTGTCGTCTGGCTCATGCCTTGGCTGTGTTAAGTGTGGAAAACGTGCTGGTCCTCAGGCTGGGCCCACAGCCTAGCTTTCGCTTCTGTGAGAGTGCTGTCCCGAGTCTCCTCCTGGAGCCAGTCGTCCGCACGGTGCCTTCTGGCACTGCGGTTCTCTTTCAGTCAAGGAGGCCGTGCGACTGGCAGAGGGAGTCTGCGCAGCACTGCCTTCGCGAGGCTCTTTGACGACTGGGGCACTCAACCCAGGCAAGCCAGAGAGCAGTACGTGGCCCTTGCTATGAATGTGAAGAGCTTTCTCCAGGGGCCTGTCTAGGCTAAGGTTCCTCAGAAGCCAGGAGCCGCCGTTCCAGCACGGAGAGAAGTCATCCTGCGAAATTGGCGAACGAGCTCCTATCCTGTGTGCCCCCAGGAGCGTCGCAGAGTTAAGGCACTCCGTGGTGGAGTATGGCCTCATGGAAACCACTGCACACCCAACTCCCCCGACGTGAAACACTGGAACTTACCTTGAGGCCTGAGGTCACCTTTCGTTTGGCCGGAGCCGAACATGTGGTGCCGTGGGAGGAGTTTCTAGAAAGGTATTGCCAGCACGGTTTTCGCTTTGAGAGAACACGCAGCCTCGGCCCACAACGACAATCCTGCCGTGCAGAGACGTCGGGCCGCTGGTGCTGTTCAGGCAGCTTTGAAGCCACGCGCAAGGCGCCTCCAAACGGGGAGAAAGCGTCCTCTCCCCTCCGCGTCCCACGTTCAAGCTGAATGACGCAGCATGTTTCTCGGAAGGCTCTGCCGAGCTATCTAGTACAAGGGAGAGAGTGCCTGCCTCTGCTGAGAAAGGTTTTGACGTGGGGATTGCTGGACAGGTGGAAGAGCGTTCCCCAGGCCGTGCGAAGTTTAGGCTTTGGTGACTCTGGAGGGTCCCAAGCGTCCAGAATTGTGCCTGGGAAAGCTGTCCTCTTTTTCTTTCTCCGGCTGGAAGTAAACAGCTGGCAACCGACTGCCGTACGCAGACGTCCTGGGGGAGCCCCCCGGTTTCATTCGGGACGCACATTGGTGTCTCACAGAAGAGCCCAAATTCCTAATTGGGGGCACACCAGCGTGGAATGTAAGGCTGTTTAGAACTGCGTACCCTGAGGCCGTTGGAAGGCCGTACGAACGAGAGCTTTCGAGCGAACAGGGCAGCGCTTCGCCATCATCGTTGCACGTTCACGGAGCTGAATCAAACGAATGCATTTACTTCCTGTGGCTCAAACGCAACAGAGGAGTTGGAAGGCATACAGTGCCCTTTGACAGTTGTTACAACGAACGTGAGTGCACAGTGTCTCGTGAAATAAATCCCTAGCACTGTTGAAGCATTCCCTTAACGCGTGCTTCTTCGCTCCTCTGGCACTCCGAGGTGTTACTGACGGGGGAAATCCGGACTTTTGCTTGAGGCCGGGGTGGGGCTGGGGGGCTCACAATTCTTTTGTCGGCGAGCTCCAGAGTGCTCTTGCTGAAGCTCCCAGCAAGGAACTGAGAGCAGCAGGCCTCACACGAGTACACTCAGGCGGCTTCCGTCACGAGTACACTCAGGCCTCTTATGTGAGGCCTTCCGGCAGCAAAGAGAAGGTGGGCGCGAGGAGTGTGCTTCAGGCAGCTTAGCACCCGCCACTGTCTCGTCTACCACGGAGGGGAATAAGGTTTGCCCAGGGTCGCCCAGTTTCAAAGCTGAGCTCACGTAGTTATCCTCAGTGCTTTCTGATTACCTCAAGGAAACACACGGGAGGAACAGGGCCCTTCCATGGAGGCCCTTTTGGGCACAGGGACCTCTGCGTGGGATCTAGTGGGTAAGTATGGCAGTACCTTAGATAGGCCTCAGTGCCCAAGGCTGTCGTCTGGCTCATGCCTTAGCTGTGTTAAGTGTGGAAAACGTGCTGGTCCTCAGGCTGGGCCCACAGCTTAGCTTTCGCTTCTGTGAGAGTGCTGTCCCGAGTCTCCTCCTGGAGCCAGTCGTCCGCACGGTGCCTTCTGGCACTGCAGTTCTCTTTCAGTCAAGGAGGCCGTGCGACTGGCAGAGGGAGTCTGCGCAGCACTGCCTTCGCGAGGCTCTTTGACGATTGGGGCACTCAACCCAGGCAAGCCAGAGAGCAGTACGTGGCCCTTGCTATGAATGTGAAGAGCTTTCTCCAGGGGCCTGTCTAGGCTAAGGTTCCTCAGAAGCCAGGAGCCGCCCTTCCGGCACGGAGAGAAGTCATCCTGCGAAATTGGCGAACGAGCTCCTATCCTGTGTGCCCCCAGGAGCGTCGCAGAGTTAAGGCAATCCGTGGTGGAGTATGGCCTCATGGAAACCACTGCACACCCAACTCCCCCGACGTGAAACACTGGAACTTACCTTGAGGCCTGAGGTCACCTTTCGTTTGGCCGGAGCCGAACATGTGGTGCCGTGGGAGGAGTTTCTAGAAAGGTATTGCCAGCACGGTTTTCGCTTTGAGAGAACACGCAGCCTCGGCCCACAACGACAATCCTGCCGTGCAGAGACGTCGGGCCGCTGGTGCTGTTCAGGCAGCTTTGAAGCCACGCGCAAGGCACCTCCAAACGGGGAGAAAGCGTCCTCTCCCCTCCGCGTCCCACGTTCAAGCTGAATGACGCAGCATGTTTCTCGGAAGGCTCTGCCGAGCTATCTAGTACAAGGGAGAGAGTGCCTGCCTCTGCTGAGAAAGGTTTTGACGTGGGGATTGCTGGACAGGTGGAAGAGCGTTCCCCAGGCCGTGCGAAGTTTAGGCTTTGGTGACTCTGGAGGGTCCCAAGGGTCCAGAATTGTGCCTGGGAAAGCTGTCCTCTTTTTCTTTCTCCGGCTGGAAGTAAACAGCTGGCAACCGACTGCCGTACGCAGACGTCCTGGGGGAGCCCCCCGGTTTCATTCGGGACGCATATTGGTGTCTCACAGAAGAGCCCAAATTCCTAATTGGGGGCACACCAGCGTGGAATGTAAGGCTGTTTAGAACTGCGTACCCTGAGGCCGTTGGAAGGCCGTACGAACGAGAGCTTTCGAGCGAACAGGGCAGCGCTTCGCCATCATCGTTGCACGTTCACGGAGCTTAATCAAACGAATGCATTTACTTCCTGTGGCTCAAACGCAACAGAGGAGTTGGAAGGCATACAGTGCCCTTTGACAGTTGTTACAACGAACGTGAGTGCACAGTGTCTCGTGAAATAAATCCCTAGCACTGTTGAAGCATTCCCTTAACGCGTGCTTCTTCGCTCCTATGGCACTCCGAGGTGTTACTGACGGGGGAAATCCGGACTTTTGCTTGAGGCCGGGGTGGGGCTGGGGGGCTCACAATTCTTTTGTCGGCGAGCTCCAGAGTGCTCTTGCTGAAGCTCCCAGCAAGGAACTGAGAGCAGCAGGCCTCACACGAGTACACTCAGGCGGCTTCCGTCACGAGTACACTCAGGCCTCTTATGTGAGGCCTTCCGGCAGCAAAGAGAAGGTGGGCGCGAGGAGTGTGCTTCAGGCAGCTTAGCACCCGCCACTGTCTCGTCTACCACGGAGGGGAATAAGGTTTGCCCAGGGTCGCCCAGTTTCAAAGCTGAGCTCACGTAGTTATCCTCAGTGCTTTCTGATTACCTCAAGGAAACACACGGGAGGAACAGGGCCCTTCCATGGAGGCCCTTTTGGGCACAGGGACCTCTGCGTGGGATCTAGTGGGTAAGTATGGCAGTACCTTAGATAGGCCTCAGTGCCCAAGGCTGTCGTCTGGCTCATGCCTTAGCTGTGTTAAGTGTGGAAAACGTGCTGGTCCTCAGGCTGGGCCCACAGCCTAGCTTTCGCTTCTGTGAGAGTGCTGTCCCGAGTCTCCTCCTGGAGCCAGTCGTCTGCACGGTGCCTTCTGGCACTGCAGTTCTCTTTCAGTCAAGGAGGCCGTGCGACTGGCAAAGGGAGTCTGCGCAGCACTGCCTTCGCGAGGCTCTTTGACGACTGGGGCGCTCAACCCAGGCAAGCCAGAGAGCAGTACGTGGTCCTTGCTATGAATGTGAAGAGCTTTCTCCAGGGGCCTGTCTAGGCTAAGGTTCCTCAGAAACCAGGAGTCGCCGTTCCGGCACGGAGAGAAGTCATCCTGCGAAATTGGCGAACGAGCTCCTATCCTGTGTGCCCCCAGGAGCGTCGCAGAGTTAAGGCAATCCGTGGTGGAGTATGGCCTCATGGAAACCACTGCACACCCAACTCCCCCGACGTGAAACACTGGAACTTACCTTGAGGCCTGAGGTCACCTTTCGTTTGGCCGGAGCCGAACATGTGGTGCCGTGGGAGGAGTTTCTAGAAAGGTATTGCCAGCACGGTTTTCGCTTTGAGAGAACACGCAGCCTCGGCCCACAACGACAATCCTGCCGTGCAGAGACGTCGGGCCGCTGGTGCTGTTCAGGCAGCTTTGAAGCCACGCGCAAGGCGCCTCCAAACGGGGAGAAAGCGTCCTCTCCCCTCCGCGTCCCACGTTCAAGCTGAATGACGCAGCATGTTTCTCGGAAGGCTCTGCCGAGCTATCTAGTACAAGGGAGAGAGTGCCTGCCTCTGCTGAGAAAGGTTTTGACGTGGGGATTGCTGGACAGGTGGAAGAGCGTTCCCCAGGCCGTGCGAAGTTTAGGCTTTGGTGACTCTGGAGGGTCCCAAGCGTCCAGAATTGTGCCTGGGAAAGCTGTCCTCTTTTTCTTTCTCCGGCTGGAAGTAAACAGCTGGCAACCGACTGCCGTACGCAGACGTCCTGGGGGAGCCCCCCGGTTTCATTCGGGACGCATATTGGTGTCTCACAGAAGAGCCCAAATTCCTAATTGGGGGCACACCAGCGTGGAATGTAAGGCTGTTTAGAACTGCGTACCCTGAGGCCGTTGGAAGGCCGTACGAACGAGAGCTTTCGAGCGAACAGGGCAGCGCTTCGCCATCATCGTTGCACGTTCACGGAGCTTAATCAAACGAATGCATTTACTTCCTGTGGCTCAAACGCAACAGAGGAGTTGGAAGGCATACAGTGCCCTTTGACAGTTGTTACAACGAACGTGAGTGCACAGTGTCTCGTGAAATAAATCCCTAGCACTGTTGAAGCATTCCCTTAACGCGTGCTTCTTCGCTCCTATGGCACTCCGAGGTGTTACTGACGGGGGAAATCCGGACTTTTGCTTGAGGCCGGGGTGGGGCTGGGGGGCTCACAATTCTTTTGTCGGCGAGCTCCAGAGTGCTCTTGCTGAAGCTCCCAGCAAGGAACTGAGAGCAGCAGGCCTCACACGAGTACACTCAGGCGGCTTCCGTCACGAGTACACTCAGGCCTCTTATGTGAGGCCTTCCGGCAGCAAAGAGAAGGTGGGCGCGAGGAGTGTGCTTCAGGCAGCTTAGCACCCGCCACTGTCTCGTCTACCACGGAGGGGAATAAGGTTTGCCCAGGGTCGCCCAGTTTCAAAGCTGAGCTCACGTAGTTATCCTCAGTGCTTTCTGATTACCTCAAGGAAACACACGGGAGGAACAGGGCCCTTCCATGGAGGCCCTTTTGGGCACAGGGACCTCTGCGTGGGATCTAGTGGGTAAGTATGGCAGTACCTTAGATAGGCCTCAGTGACCAAGGCTGTCGTCTGGCTCATGCCTTAGCTGTGTTAAGTGTGGAAAACGTGCTGGTCCTCAGGCTGGGCCCACAGCCTAGCTTTCGCTTCTGTGAGAGTGCTGTCCCGAGTCTCCTCCTGGAGCCAGTCGTCCGCACGGTGCCTTCTGGCACTGCAGTTCTCTTTCAGTCAAGGAGGCCGTGCGACTGGCAGAGGGAGTCTGCGCAGCACTGCCTTCGCGAGGCTCTTTGACGATTGGGGCGCTCAACCCAGGCAAGCCAGAGAGCAGTACGTGGCCCTTGCTATGAATGTGAAGAGCTTTCTCCAGGGGCCTGTCTAGGCTAAGGTTCCTCAGAAGCCAGGAGCCGCCGTTCCGGCACGGAGAGAAGTCATCCTGCGAAATTGGCGAACGAGCTCCTATCCTGTGTGCCCCCAGGAGCGTCGCAGAGTTAAGGCAATCCGTGGTGGAGTATGGCCTCATGGAAACCACTGCACACCCAACTCCCCCGACGTGAAACACTGGAACTTACCTTGAGGCCTGAGGTCACCTTTCGTTTGGCCGGAGCCGAACATGTGGTGCCGTGGGAGGAGTTTCTAGAAAGGTATTGCCAGCACGGTTTTCGCTTTGAGAGAACACGCAGCCTCGGCCCACAACGACAGTCCTGCCGTGCAGAGACGTCGGGCCGCTGGTGCTGTTCAGGCAGCTTTGAAGCCACGCGCAAGGCGCCTCCAAACGGGGAGAAAGCGTCCTCTCCCCTCCGCGTCCCACGTTCAAGCTGAATGACGCAGCATGTTTCTCGGAAGGCTCTGCCGAGCTATCTAGTACAAGGGAGAGAGTGCCTGCCTCTGCTGAGAAAGGTTTTGACGTAGGGATTGCTGGACAGGTGGAAGAGCGTTCCCCAGGCCGTGCGAAGTTTAGGCTTTGGTGACACTGGAGGGTCCCAAGGGTCCAGCATTGTGCCTGGGAAAGCTGTCCTCTTTTTCTTTCTCCGGCTGGAAGTAAACAGCTGGCAACCGACTGCCGTACGCAGACGTCCTGGGGGAGCCCCCCGGTTTCATTCGGGACGCACATTGGTGTCTCACAGAAGAGCCCAAATTCCTAATTGGGGGCACACCAGCGTGGAATGTAAGGCTGTTTAGAACTGCGTACCCTGAGGCCGTTGGAAGGCCGTACGAACGAGAGCTTTCGAGCGAACAGGGCAGCGCTTCGCCATCATCGTTGCACGTTCACGGAGCTTAATCAAACGAATGCATTTACTTCCTGTGGCTCAAACGCAACAGAGGAGTTGGAAGGCATACAGTGCCCTTTGACAGTTGTTACAACGAACGTGAGTGCACAGTGTCTCGTGAAATAAATCCCTAGCACTGTTGAAGCATTCCCTTAACGCGTGCTTCTTCGCTCCTCTGGCACTCCGAGGTGTTACTGACGGGGGAAATCCGGACTTTTGCTTGAGGCCGGGGTGGGGCTGGGGGGCTCACAATTCTTTTGTCGGCGAGCTCCAGAGTGCTCTTGCTGAAGCTCCCAGCAAGGAACTGAGAGCAGCAGGCCTCACACGAGTACACTCAGGCGGCTTCCGTCACGAGTACACTCAGGCCTCTTATGTGAGGCCTTCCGGCAGCAAAGAGAAGGTGGGCGCGAGGAGTGTGCTTCAGGCAGCTTAGCACCCGCCACTGTCTCGTCTACCACGGAGGGGAATAAGGTTTGTCCAGGGTCGCCCAGTTTCAGACCTGAGCTCACGTAGTTATCCTCAGTGCTTTCTGATTACCTCAAGGAAACACACGGGAGGAACAGGGCCCTTCCATGGAGGCCTTTTTGGGCACAGGGACCTCTGCGTGGGATCTAGTGGGTAAGTATGGCAGTACCTTAGATAGGCCTCAGTGACCAAGGCTGTCGTCTGGCTCATGCCTTGGCTGTGTTAAGTGTGGAAAACGTGCTGGTCCTCAGGCTGGGCCCACAGCCTAGCTTTCGCTTCTGTGAGAGTGCTGTCCCGAGTCTCCTCCTGGAGCCAGTCGTCCGCACGGTGCCTTCTGGCACTGCGGTTCTCTTTCAGTCAAGGAGGCCGTGCGACTGGCAGAGGGAGTCTGCGCAGCACTGCCTTCGCGAGGCTCTTTGACGACTGGGGCACTCAACCCAGGCAAGCCAGAGAGCAGTACGTGGCCCTTGCTATGAATGTGAAGAGCTTTCTCCAGGGGCCTGTCTAGGCTAAGGTTCCTCAGAAGCCAGGAGCCGCCGTTCCAGCACGGAGAGAAGTCATCCTGCGAAATTGGCGAACGAGCTCCTATCCTGTGTGCCCCCAGGAGCGTCGCAGAGTTAAGGCACTCCGTGGTGGAGTATGGCCTCATGGAAACCACTGCACACCCAACTCCCCCGACGTGAAACACTGGAACTTACCTTGAGGCCTGAGGTCACCTTTCGTTTGGCCGGAGCCGAACATGTGGTGCCGTGGGAGGAGTTTCTAGAAAGGTATTGCCAGCACGGTTTTCGCTTTGAGAGAACACGCAGCCTCGGCCCACAACGACAATCCTGCCGTGCAGAGACGTCGGGCCGCTGGTGCTGTTCAGGCAGCTTTGAAGCCACGCGCAAGGCGCCTCCAAACGGGGAGAAAGCGTCCTCTCCCCTCCGCGTCCCACGTTCAAGCTGAATGACGCAGCATGTTTCTCGGAAGGCTCTGCCGAGCTATCTAGTACAAGGGAGAGAGTGCCTGCCTCTGCTGAGAAAGGTTTTGACGTGGGGATTGCTGGACAGGTGGAAGAGCGTTCCCCAGGCCGTGCGAAGTTTAGGCTTTGGTGACTCTGGAGGGTCCCAAGCGTCCAGAATTGTGCCTGGGAAAGCTGTCCTCTTTTTCTTTCTCCGGCTGGAAGTAAACAGCTGGCAACCGACTGCCGTACGCAGACGTCCTGGGGGAGCCCCCCGGTTTCATTCGGGACGCACATTGGTGTCTCACAGAAGAGCCCAAATTCCTAATTGGGGGCACACCAGCGTGGAATGTAAGGCTGTTTAGAACTGCGTACCCTGAGGCCGTTGGAAGGCCGTACGAACGAGAGCTTTCGAGCGAACAGGGCAGCGCTTCGCCATCATCGTTGCACGTTCACGGAGCTGAATCAAACGAATGCATTTACTTCCTGTGGCTCAAACGCAACAGAGGAGTTGGAAGGCATACAGTGCCCTTTGACAGTTGTTACAACGAACGTGAGTGCACAGTGTCTCGTGAAATAAATCCCTAGCACTGTTGAAGCATTCCCTTAACGCGTGCTTCTTCGCTCCTCTGGCACTCCGAGGTGTTACTGACGGGGGAAATCCGGACTTTTGCTTGAGGCCGGGGTGGGGCTGGGGGGCTCACAATTCTTTTGTCGGCGAGCTCCAGAGTGCTCTTGCTGAAGCTCCCAGCAAGGAACTGAGAGCAGCAGGCCTCACACGAGTACACTCAGGCGGCTTCCGTCACGAGTACACTCAGGCCTCTTATGTGAGGCCTTCCGGCAGCAAAGAGAAGGTGGGCGCGAGGAGTGTGCTTCAGGCAGCTTAGCACCCGCCACTGTCTCGTCTACCACGGAGGGGAATAAGGTTTGCCCAGGGTCGCCCAGTTTCAAAGCTGAGCTCACGTAGTTATCCTCAGTGCTTTCTGATTACCTCAAGGAAACACACGGGAGGAACAGGGCCCTTCCATGGAGGCCCTTTTGGGCACAGGGACCTCTGCGTGGGATCTAGTGGGTAAGTATGGCAGTACCTTAGATAGGCCTCAGTGACCAAGGCTGTCGTCTGGCTCATGCCTTGGCTGTGTTAAGTGTGGAAAACGTGCTGGTCCTCAGGCTGGGCCCACAGCCTAGCTTTCGCTTCTGTGAGAGTGCTGTCCCGAGTCTCCTCCTGGAGCCAGTCGTCCGCACGGTGCCTTCTGGCACTGCGGTTCTCTTTCAGTCAAGGAGGCCGTGCGACTGGCAGAGGGAGTCTGCGCAGCACTGCCTTCGCGAGGCTCTTTGACGACTGGGGCACTCAACCCAGGCAAGCCAGAGAGCAGTACGTGGCCCTTGCTATGAATGTGAAGAGCTTTCTCCAGGGGCCTGTCTAGGCTAAGGTTCCTCAGAAGCCAGGAGCCGCCGTTCCGGCACGGAGAGAAGTCATCCTGCGAAATTGGCGAACGAGCTCCTATCCTGTGTGCCCCCAGGAGCGTCGCAGAGTTAAGGCACTCCGTGGTGGAGTATGGCCTCATGGAAACCACTGCACACCCAACTCCCCCGACGTGAAACACTGGAACTTACCTTGAGGCCTGAGGTCACCTTTCGTTTGGCCGGAGCCGAACATGTGGTGCCGTGGGAGGAGTTTCTAGAAAGGTATTGCCAGCACGGTTTTCGCTTTGAGAGAACACGCAGCCTCGGCCCACAACGACAATCCTGCCGTGCAGAGACGTCGGGCCGCTGGTGCTGTTCAGGCAGCTTTGAAGCCACGCGCAAGGCGCCTCCAAACGGGGAGAAAGCGTCCTCTCCCCTCCGCGTCCCACGTTCAAGCTGAATGACGCAGCATGTTTCTCGGAAGGCTCTGCCGAGCTATCTAGTACAAGGGAGAGAGTGCCTGCCTCTGCTGAGAAAGGTTTTGACGTGGGGATTGCTGGACAGGTGGAAGAGCGTTCCCCAGGCCGTGCGAAGTTTAGGCTTTGGTGACTCTGGAGGGTCCCAAGCGTCCAGAATTGTGCCTGGGAAAGCTGTCCTCTTTTTCTTTCTCCGGCTGGAAGTAAACAGCTGGCAACCGACTGCCGTACGCAGACGTCCTGGGGGAGCCCCCCGGTTTCATTCGGGACGCACATTGGTGTCTCACAGAAGAGCCCAAATTCCTAATTGGGGGCACACCAGCGTGGAATGTAAGGCTGTTTAGAACTGCGTACCCTGAGGCCGTTGGAAGGCCGTACGAACGAGAGCTTTCGAGCGAACAGGGCAGCGCTTCGCCATCATCGTTGCACGTTCACGGAGCTGAATCAAACGAATGCATTTACTTCCTGTGGCTCAAACGCAACAGAGGAGTTGGAAGGCATACAGTGCCCTTTGACAGTTGTTACAACGAACGTGAGTGCACAGTGTCTCGTGAAATAAATCCCTAGCACTGTTGAAGCATTCCCTTAACGCGTGCTTCTTCGCTCCTCTGGCACTCCGAGGTGTTACTGACGGGGGAAATCCGGACTTTTGCTTGAGGCCGGGGTGGGGCTGGGGGGCTCACAATTCTTTTGTCGGCGAGCTCCAGAGTGCTCTTGCTGAAGCTCCCAGCAAGGAACTGAGAGCAGCAGGCCTCACACGAGTACACTCAGGCGGCTTCCGTCACGAGTACACTCAGGCCTCTTATGTGAGGCCTTCCGGCAGCAAAGAGAAGGTGGGCGCGAGGAGTGTGCTTCAGGCAGCTTAGCACCCGCCACTGTCTCGTCTACCACGGAGGGGAATAAGGTTTGTCCAGGGTCGCCCAGTTTCAGACCTGAGCTCACGTAGTTATCCTCAGTGCTTTCTGATTACCTCAAGGAAACACACGGGAGGAACAGGGCCCTTCCATGGAAGCCTTTTTGGGCACAGGGACCTCTGCGTGGGATCTAGTGGGTAAGTATGGCAGTACCTTAGATAGGCCTCAGTGACCAAGGCTGTCGTCTGGCTCATGCCTTGGCTGTGTTAAGTGTGGAAAACGTGCTGGTCCTCAGGCTGGGCCCACAGCCTAGCTTTCGCTTCTGTGAGAGTGCTGTCCCGAGTCTCCTCCTGGAGCCAGTCGTCCGCACGGTGCCTTCTGGCACTGCGGTTCTCTTTCAGTCAAGGAGGCCGTGCGACTGGCAGAGGGAGTCTGCGCAGCACTGCCTTCGCGAGGCTCTTTGACGACTGGGGCACTCAACCCAGGCAAGCCAGAGAGCAGTACGTGGCCCTTGCTATGAATGTGAAGAGCTTTCTCCAGGGGCCTGTCTAGGCTAAGGTTCCTCAGAAGCCAGGAGCCGCCGTTCCGGCACGGAGAGAAGTCATCCTGCGAAATTGGCGAACGAGCTCCTATCCTGTGTGCCCCCAGGAGCGTCGCAGAGTTAAGGCACTCCGTGGTGGAGTATGGCCTCATGGAAACCACTGCACACCCAACTCCCCCGACGTGAAACACTGGAACTTACCTTGAGGCCTGAGGTCACCTTTCGTTTGGCCGGAGCCGAACATGTGGTGCCGTGGGAGGAGTTTCTAGAAAGGTATTGCCAGCACGGTTTTCGCTTTGAGAGAACACGCAGCCTCGGCCCACAACGACAATCCTGCCGTGCAGAGACGTCGGGCCGCTGGTGCTGTTCAGGCAGCTTTGAAGCCACGCGCAAGGCGCCTCCAAACGGGGAGAAAGCGTCCTCTCCCCTCCGCGTCCCACGTTCAAGCTGAATGACGCAGCATGTTTCTCGGAAGGCTCTGCCGAGCTATCTAGTACAAGGGAGAGAGTGCCTGCCTCTGCTGAGAAAGGTTTTGACGTGGGGATTGCTGGACAGGTGGAAGAGCGTTCCCCAGGCCGTGCGAAGTTTAGGCTTTGGTGACTCTGGAGGGTCCCAAGCGTCCAGAATTGTGCCTGGGAAAGCTGTCCTCTTTTTCTTTCTCCGGCTGGAAGTAAACAGCTGGCAACCGACTGCCGTACGCAGACGTCCTGGGGGAGCCCCCCGGTTTCATTCGGGACGCACATTGGTGTCTCACAGAAGAGCCCAAATTCCTAATTGGGGGCACACCAGCGTGGAATGTAAGGCTGTTTAGAACTGCGTACCCTGAGGCCGTTGGAAGGCCGTACGAACGAGAGCTTTCGAGCGAACAGGGCAGCGCTTCGCCATCATCGTTGCACGTTCACGGAGCTGAATCAAACGAATGCATTTACTTCCTGTGGCTCAAACGCAACAGAGGAGTTGGAAGGCATACAGTGCCCTTTGACAGTTGTTACAACGAACGTGAGTGCACAGTGTCTCGTGAAATAAATCCCTAGCACTGTTGAAGCATTCCCTTAACGCGTGCTTCTTCGCTCCTCTGGCACTCCGAGGTGTTACTGACGGGGGAAATCCGGACTTTTGCTTGAGGCCGGGGTGGGGCTGGGGGGCTCACAATTCTTTTGTCGGCGAGCTCCAGAGTGCTCTTGCTGAAGCTCCCAGCAAGGAACTGAGAGCAGCAGGCCTCACACGAGTACACTCAGGCGGCTTCCGTCACGAGTACACTCAGGCCTCTTATGTGAGGCCTTCCGGCAGCAAAGAGAAGGTGGGCGCGAGGAGTGTGCTTCAGGCAGCTTAGCACCCGCCACTGTCTCGTCTACCACGGAGGGGAATAAGGTTTGCCCAGGGTCGCCCAGTTTCAGACCTGAGCTCACGTAGTTATCCTCAGTGCTTTCTGATTACCTCAAGGAAACACACGGGAGGAACAGGGCCCTTGCATGGAGGCCCTTTTGGGCACAGGGACCTCTGCGTGGGATCTAGTGGGTAAGTATGGCAGTACCTTAGATAGGCCTCAGTGACCAAGGCTGTCGTCTGGCTCATGCCTTGGCTGTGTTAAGTGTGGAAAACGTGCTGGTCCTCAGGCTGGGCCCACAGCCTAGCTTTCGCTTCTGTGAGAGTGCTGTCCCGAGTCACCTCCTGGAGCCAGTCGTCCGCACGGTGCCTTCTGGCACTGCGGTTCTCTTTCAGTCAAGGAGGCCGTGCGACTGGCAGAGGGAGTCTGCGCAGCACTGCCTTCGCGAGGCTCTTTGACGACTGGGGCACTCAACCCAGGCAAGCCAGAGAGCAGTACGTGGCCCTTGCTATGAATGTGAAGAGCTTTCTCCAGGGGCCTGTCTAGGCTAAGGTTCCTCAGAAGCCAGGAGCCGCCGTTCCGGCACGGAGAGAAGTCATCCTGCGAAATTGGCGAACGAGCTCCTATCCTGTGTGCCCCCAGGAGCGTCGCAGAGTTAAGGCACTCCGTGGTGGAGTATGGCCTCATGGAAACCACTGCACACCCAACTCCCCCGACGTGAAACACTGGAACTTACCTTGAGGCCTGAGGTCACCTTTCGTTTGGCCGGAGCCGAACATGTGGTGCCGTGGGAGGAGTTTCTAGAAAGGTATTGCCAGCACGGTTTTCGCTTTGAGAGAACACGCAGCCTCGGCCCACAACGACAATCCTGCCGTGCAGAGACGTCGGGCCGCTGGTGCTGTTCAGGCAGCTTTGAAGCCACGCGCAAGGCGCCTCCAAACGGGGAGAAAGCGTCCTCTCCCCTCCGCGTCCCACGTTCAAGCTGAATGACGCAGCATGTTTCTCGGAAGGCTCTGCCGAGCTATCTAGTACAAGGGAGAGAGTGCCTGCCTCTGCTGAGAAAGGTTTTGACGTGGGGATTGCTGGACAGGTGGAAGAGCGTTCCCCAGGCCGTGCGAAGTTTAGGCTTTGGTGACTCTGGAGGGTCCCAAGCGTCCAGAATTGTGCCTGGGAAAGCTGTCCTCTTTTTCTTTCTCCGGCTGGAAGTAAACAGCTGGCAACCGACTGCCGTACGCAGACGTCCTGGGGGAGCCCCCCCGGTTTCATTCGGGACGCACATTGGTGTCTCACAGAAGAGCCCAAATTCCTAATTGGGGGCACACCAGCGTGGAATGTAAGGCTGTTTAGAACTGCGTACCCTGAGGCCGTTGGAAGGCCGTACGAACGAGAGCTTTCGAGCGAACAGGGCAGCGCTTCGCCATCATCGTTGCACGTTCACGGAGCTGAATCAAACGAATGCATTTACTTCCTGTGGCTCAAACGCAACAGAGGAGTTGGAAGGCATACAGTGCCCTTTGACAGTTGTTACAACGAACGTGAGTGCACAGTGTCTCGTGAAATAAATCCCTAGCACTGTTGAAGCATTCCCTTAACGCGTGCTTCTTCGCTCCTCTGGCACTCCGAGGTGTTACTGACGGGGGAAATCCGGACTTTTGCTTGAGGCCGGGGTGGGGCTGGGGGGCTCACAATTCTTTTGTCGGCGAGCTCCAGAGTGCTCTTGCTGAAGCTCCCAGCAAGGAACTGAGAGCAGCAGGCCTCACACGAGTACACTCAGGCGGCTTCCGTCACGAGTACACTCAGGCCTCTTATGTGAGGCCTTCCGGCAGCAAAGAGAAGGTGGGCGCGAGGAGTGTGCTTCAGGCAGCTTAGCACCCGCCACTGTCTCGTCTACCACGGAGGGGAATAAGGTTTGCCCAGGGTCGCCCAGTTTCAGACCTGAGCTCACGTAGTTATCCTCAGTGCTTTCTGATTACCTCAAGGAAACACACGGGAGGAACAGGGCCCTTGCATGGAGGCCCTTTTGGGCACAGGGACCTCTGCGTGGGATCTAGTGGGTAAGTATGGCAGTACCTTAGATAGGCCTCAGTGACCAAGGCTGTCGTCTGGCTCATGCCTTGGCTGTGTTAAGTGTGGAAAACGTGCTGGTCCTCAGGCTGGGCCCACAGCCTAGCTTTCGCTTCTGTGAGAGTGCTGTCCCGAGTCTCCTCCTGGAGCCAGTCGTCCGCACGGTGCCTTCTGGCACTGCGGTTCTCTTTCAGTCAAGGAGGCCGTGCGACTGGCAGAGGGAGTCTGCGCAGCACTGCCTTCGCGAGGCTCTTTGACGACTGGGGCACTCAACCCAGGCAAGCCAGAGAGCAGTACGTGGCCCTTGCTATGAATGTGAAGAGCTTTCTCCAGGGGCCTGTCTAGGCTAAGGTTCCTCAGAAGCCAGGAGCCGCCGTTCCGGCACGGAGAGAAGTCATCCTGCGAAATTGGCGAACGAGCTCCTATCCTGTGTGCCCCCAGGAGCGTCGCAGAGTTAAGGCACTCCGTGGTGGAGTATGGCCTCATGGAAACCACTGCACACCCAACTCCCCCGACGTGAAACACTGGAACTTACCTTGAGGCCTGAGGTCACCTTTCGTTTGGCCGGAGCCGAACATGTGGTGCCGTGGGAGGAGTTTCTAGAAAGGTATTGCCAGCACGGTTTTCGCTTTGAGAGAACACGCAGCCTCGGCCCACAACGACAATCCTGCCGTGCAGAGACGTCGGGCCGCTGGTGCTGTTCAGGCAGCTTTGAAGCCACGCGCAAGGCGCCTCCAAACGGGGAGAAAGCGTCCTCTCCCCTCCGCGTCCCACGTTCAAGCTGAATGACGCAGCATGTTTCTCGGAAGGCTCTGCCGAGCTATCTAGTACAAGGGAGAGAGTGCCTGCCTCTGCTGAGAAAGGTTTTGACGTGGGGATTGCTGGACAGGTGGAAGAGCGTTCCCCAGGCCGTGCGAAGTTTAGGCTTTGGTGACTCTGGAGGGTCCCAAGCGTCCAGAATTGTGCCTGGGAAAGCTGTCCTCTTTTTCTTTCTCCGGCTGGAAGTAAACAGCTGGCAACCGACTGCCGTACGCAGACGTCCTGGGGGAGCCCCCCGGTTTCATTCGGGACGCACATTGGTGTCTCACAGAAGAGCCCAAATTCCTAATTGGGGGCACACCAGCGTGGAATGTAAGGCTGTTTAGAACTGCGTACCCTGAGGCCGTTGGAAGGCCGTACGAACGAGAGCTTTCGAGCGAACAGGGCAGCGCTTCGCCATCATCGTTGCACGTTCACGGAGCTTAATCAAACGAATGCATTTACTTCCTGTGGCTCAAACGCAACAGAGGAGTTGGAAGGCATACAGTGCCCTTTGACAGTTGTTACAACGAACGTGAGTGCACAGTGTCTCGTGAAATAAATCCCTAGCACTGTTGAAGCATTCCCTTAACGCGTGCTTCTTCGCTCCTCTGGCACTCCGAGGTGTTACTGACGGGGGAAATCCGGACTTTTGCTTGAGGCCGGGGTGGGGCTGGGGGGCTCACAATTCTTTTGTCGGCGAGCTCCAGAGTGCTCTTGCTGAAGCTCCCAGCAAGGAACTGAGAGC